>NC_133395.1:146496317-146837567 GCF_047511655.1 Castor canadensis | reverse complement strand
GTTTAACTTAAGCCTGCTTGGTGGGGAGGCAGCTGAGCGGATGTGGGGGTGGCCTGCTCCCAGGAATGCAGCTCTCCCCCTCTTCCACAGCCAGCAGCCTCTTGGCTCATACACACAGCGCCCCACCCTGGCTGGCTCCTCGCCCAGCCCCACAGAGCTGGCCTGAGCTGGGGCGGGACTTTCTCCTGGCCCTGCCACCCCTGGGCCGGCCTTGTCCAGTTACTGTGGGGCACAAAGAGGGTCCCTGTGCCAAGCCCTGGTCCAGGCCCCTGCCTCAAGGTGGAGGTGGAGAGGGGCCAACCAATGGGTTGAAGGCCAGAGGCCGGTGCTGGACAGACTGGTTGTATAGTGGGCAGGAGCAAGCCACAGGCCCTGCTGCCTAGCTGGGCAGACGTGCCCTGTGAGTCCCATCTCCAGAAAGCCCCCTGGGTCTCTCTGTTAATTAAATACATTTGTTTGGTAAAAGCAGCTAAAAATACTTGCGGCACCAAAGCTGCAGAGACGAGCTGGCTAATTAACGCCCAGTTTGTTTGAGATCTGGAATACATTTCCACATGGATGAGCCTCCTGCCCTCCTGCTGCCTTCTTGCTGGGGTGTCCCTACCCCCCTACCTGGGAGGTACCTCCTGGTCTTGTTCTGTGGCTGTACTGGGCTCCACCTTCCCTGAAGGCCCCAGGCCTCCACCCATCCCTGCCTCAAACCTGCTTCCTCCTCAAACCCAGCCTGATCCCTGGTGCCCACAAGGCTCCACAACCTGTACCTGGGTGTGGCAGTGCAGCCCAGTGGTGGGTGCCTTGTTCCTGTGTCTATTGACTGATCGGGTGGCTGAAGCCATGTCCCACCTGTCTGCACCCTGAGTGTCCTGTGCAGGCTCCTGTCTCAGGGCTGTGCCGGGTGCAGGGTGTGAGCAAGGCTGACCTTGGTGCTCTTTCTACCTAGCCCTGTTCTTGCAGGGCTGTGGGAGGTGACTGGGCGGGTGGATGCTTGACCTCAGGTGGAGCAGGGCTGTGGCAGAGGTACCCATAAGGGTCCTTTGCTGTCACAGATCCTGGTGGACCTTGCAAACCCTGGTGGCCGACCAGCCCTGGCATATGAGAGTGTGGTGGCCCAGGAGGGCAGCCCCATCCTGCGTGATCTCGTCCTCAGCCCCAATCGCCAGTACCTGTACGCCATGACCGAGAAGCAGGTAGGTGCAGCATGGCCACAGAGCAGCAGGCTAGCTCCAGGGAGACTTGAGGGTGGGTCACTGGAAAGCTGGGCTGGAGCCTGTCTGTGAGCGCAGAGACCACTTCTTTCCCCAGGGGCTTTCCCATTGGCAGGTGGACCTGATTGGTCCAGCAGCAGACATGGGGTAGGCTTGCCCAGGGAGCGGGCTTGGGTGCAAGAGGCTCCACGCCACTAATGCTACCTCCAGACTCTTGGGTTGGGTTAGGAATCCCTGCCTTCCCTGTGTGACTTCACAACCACAAAAGCAAAAGCTTGGATAAGAGGAGCATCAGACAGGTGACATGGAGGGCTAGAGCTGGTGTCTGGAACCCTTAAATCCTTGAGCCTGTATCCTGCCCAGCTCTGGTCATACTGTCCAGTAGGGATGTGGTCTTTGTGGGGCCTGAGGCCTGGCTCTGTTCTGCAGAGCTCTAGGCTTTCATCCCTGGAGTTCTCTGCTTAGAGCCTGCCTCTGCTTTTCTGCACAAATTGGTGGCCCCTGGCACATGAAGGGGACCAGGCAGCAGCGTGGGTTAGGCCAGCCTCTGTCTTTGCTGGCTTTGACTTTTCCTCTCACCCCTCCTGATTGTGATGGGTTCTTCTGCCCCTGATACCTCAGGGCTAGAACTCCCAGGCGCTGGACTGCTGGGCTGAGCAGGTGAGGTGAGGGAGACCCAGAGCCTACCTGCCCCCCAGCACCACCACTTCCACCACCGAGTAGGATCAGAGCCATTCTCAGTTTTTTGCATTGGGGCCCCCAAATCCACTAATCCCTCAGGAAGCCAGAAACAGTAAGGAGCCCAGACAGGCAGGACATTCAGTGTAGCCAAAGCCCTAGGTTCTTCACTGGATGCTCAACCTGGACTCTACCCAATTGCTGCTGCTAGGGGCTGACCTGTTGGACCTGCCTGGCCAAGGCAGGGTCATTAGGATTGGCCATTGAATATGCTGAGCCCCTTTGAGGACCTGAGCCAGGGGCTCCTCGTGTGCAGAATGCAGGGAGAGGCTGGAATGGACTGGACAGATTGGCAGTCCTGATGCCGTGCCTTTCCCCAGGTGACCCGGGTACCTGTGGAGAGCTGTGTGCAGTATGCATCATGCGAGCTGTGCCTGGGGTCTCGGGACCCCCACTGCGGCTGGTGTGTTCTGCATAGTGTGTAAGTTGGGGTGACCTGGGTGGGGTGGGGGTCCTGTCACCTGGCCTGATGGTCCCCAACCTGGGAGGGCCATGGGCAGCCTGCTACATGCCTCAGACAGTCATCGCTGAGCCCCAAACCGCCCTGGGTCTTTTTCTACCAGCTGACCAGGGTCAGGAGCGTCACTGGGTAGGGATGAGGATGGCCCTGTCCTCAGCCCAAGGCCCATCCACAGTGGGCTGGTGGCCGGGCCCCTGGCCTCCACTGCCCAGCTTCATCACACTTTGCCCGCAGCTGCTCAAGGCAGGATGCCTGCGATCGAGCAGACGAGCCCCAGCGCTTTGCCTCAGACCTCCTGCAGTGTGTGCAGCTGACCGTGCAGCCACGCAATGTGTCCGTCACAATGTCCCAGGTGCCGGTGAGTGTGGCTACCGGGACAGGGTGGGTTAGGGAAAGCCAGGGAAGCCATGGGCACCACTCACCCAGGCTCGCGCGGTCTAGCTCGTGCTGCAGGCCTGGAATGTGCCCGACCTCTCAGCTGGTGTCAACTGCTCCTTCGAGGACTTCACCGAGTCTGAGAGCATCCTGGAAGATGGCCGCATCCACTGCCGCTCACCCTCTGCCCGGGAGGTGGCACCCATCACTCGGGGCCAGGGTGAGTGACAGGAGGTGACAGGCACTGAGGGACAGTGGTGGGTGTCACATGCTGAGCCCGGAGGGTGGCAGCAGCAACGCAGGCAGGGGCAAAGGTGTGGGCTGAAGAACTGGAGGGGGAAGCACTTTGCCCCGAGTGTGGGGATTTGGTGCCCAGGGCCTCGTGTCTGTGCCCCACACACTTTTCCTCCGTAGCCCTGTGCACCAGCCATAATCCTTGTGGGGGGGCTGGGTCATTCTGCTGCCTCTTGCTTTCCAGCCTAGGAAGGGGCAGGAGTCCTGGGTCCAGCCGGAGACCTCGGCTACCTGGGGGCTGAGGAGGGCTCCACAGTCCCCTGTGACCCTGGCGATACTCCCCATGCTACTCTTGTAGGAGACCAGCGGGTGGTGAAGCTGTACCTGAAGTCCAAGGAGACGGGGAAGAAGTTCGCGTCCGTGGACTTTGTGTTCTACAACTGCACTGTTCACCAGTCGTGAGTGTCCGGGGACCTGCCCACCGCCGTCCATTCCCTGTGTTCTCCCTGCACACATCTTCTGCAGGCTTTCCTCACACAGTTCATGTTCAGGAGGGATAAGGGCCACCAGATTGCAGCAGGAGGAGCCAGCAGGGCAGCCATGAGGGAGACACACTGGTGGGAGGCTGTGGCCAGTGGAACCCATGAAGAGCCAGCCCTGCCCGGCCCACACCACTTGGGTGTGGGGAACTCTAGGCAGCTTTGGAGCTGGGCAGGGGAGTGACATGCAGTGATTGACATATGGAAAGTCTCACTAGCTCCCAAGGGTGGCCAGTGGCCTATGAGCACCACAGTGGCCCCCAGGAGCTCAGGGAGGGGACAGTGCTGCTGGGGCCCAGACATAGCCTCTCACCATCTGCTGTCTCTGGGTGTGGGTGTTGGCTGCTGGATCACAGGATGTCCAGGTCTCTGGCTCCTGCTGGCCCTCTGAGACTCCTAGCTGGACACAAAGAGCAGGGTAGTGTCAGCTCAGCCCTCTCTGCCCATCTTGGCTGTGAGCACCCCAGCCCTGAGCCAGGGGTACCGTGAAGAGGGGGCCTCAGCTATGTGCACAGCCTGGAGTGCCCAGAGTGTGGACAGAGGCTTGCGAAGAGGCTCCTGACAGGTGGCAGTTTGCCTCAGAAATGGGAGTTTATTGACTGCTTGCCAGGCAGTGTTCTTAGTTCCCCACGCTCATTTTCTTCTCCTGGTCGGGGTGGGGCAGGAGACTGCTCTGAATTCTGGAAGCTGCAAGCCTGGTGGGAGGCTGTGTAGACAGAGCTCCTGCAATGGCTGCTCCCTTGCAAGCCCCAGGACACGTTAGGGTAAAACAAACCAGTTCTTGTCTAGGCGTGCCTGGTTCTGGCTGGGGAGGCAGATGTGGACCATGGCTTTGATCAGTTCTTTGGGATCCCCTTTGCCACCTGAACTTAAATCTGAGTTTGTTAAGACAAGAAAGTGTGAAACACAGCTCCTCAGTTGCATTAACCCCTTTCCCACGCCAATGGTCACCAGCAGCTGATAGTCATCTTGGTGGCCAGCACTGGGTTGGACTAGCAGGGTTATCCAGGAAGCATGGATCCGGGGGAGGGGGCTGAGAGGAGAGCAGGGAGACCAGCTCTCAGAGGCAAGCCCTCTCTAGGAAGCAGGGGGGTTGGAAACACTTCCTTCCCAGCCAGAGCAGCCAGTGCAAAGGCCCTGAGGTGGGTCTTTGAGGAGCAGGAGGGCGCTATGTGCTTACAAGATACCGTGTGCTCATAGGAGGAGGCACCAGCTGAGTCCCCAACCCTCACCTTCCCCTCTCCCATTACAGCTGCCTAGCGTGTGTCAATGGCTCCTTCCCCTGCCACTGGTGCAAATACCGCCACGTGTGCACGAATAATGCTGCTGACTGCGCCTTTCTGGAGGGCCGCGTCAATGTGTCTGAGGTGAGGCCAGTGAGGGTGGGCTGGGGCTTAAGAGGTGGGGGCAACCCTGCCTAGGCATCAACGAGTACTGGCCTAGTAGCACCCTTGGGTAGCCAGCTGGGATATCAGCCACATGCCATAAAGGGTGACTAGGTAGGTCAGCCTGTGATGACACTGGACTCCAGGATGCAGGGTGTGGGGTGGGGTGGCCTTCTAGATGTCTTGGCCCAAGGCCAGGACAGGGATGTTTGCTGTGGGTCCTTGGGTATCCTTGATAGCCCTCAGCAGATGAGGGAGGCCTCCATAACTCCCTACCCCTGGAACTCTGCTTGTCAACACATGTGGGTGATGCTCCTGGGCACAGTGAGGAGGGACGGTTCTAGACCCCAGAGTCGGTGCAGGGGGCTGGGGAAGCCTGGCTTTAGTGGGTGCATGGCCAGTGCTGAGTCCTCCAAGGCCAGAGGGAAGTGGTTGGATTAACTGGCGCAGTGCTGGTGGGCTCCGGAGTCTGCTCAAGTGCTGCCTGGTAATTACTAGTAATTAGTTAGTAATTATTTTGGAGCCCAGGCAAAGCGAACTGTGTTTATGAGCAGCAGGCTGCTACTCCCAGAACCCAGGCTGTCAGAGCCAGGATGGGGCCAACCCTGGGGCTTGCCGGACACCACGGGGATGGGAGGCTGAGGGCAGGCCTGGGCAGGGCTCCTTGGGCTTAGCTTGCAGGTGTGGAACTTGGACTTGCAGCCAGGGCCTTTTCCTCTGTGGAAGGGTCAGTGGGTTCAGGCCTGTGCCGTGCCATGGGTCCTTTCCTCCTCTGGGTGCTCTCCTTACCAAGGTGGTGATGGTACTACCGTCACCAGCAGTGTACTTGACACTGGGCTTTTCTGCTCTCCCTGGCATGATACCACATACCTGGACAAGGTGGCAGCACAGGATAGGGCCAGGCCAGACAGGACCATGGGCCTTGTGGTGATGGGCCCTCTGCCAGTGGGTGGCATGGGAGCTAGGGACACGCTGGGACTTCCCCGGAAGCTGGGCCTAGGCCTGTGGGGCTGGTGGAAGTGGTGGACACTTCGCAGCAGGAACTGGGGCTGGACTTGAGGGCAGCACACATGTGGCTCCTGCTGCAGCACATCTGGGCTTGTGTGGAGTCTGGAAGGCCAGAGAGCCCAGGGGAGGCTGTGGGCAGGTGAGTGGTTCTAGAGGCTGAGGCAGCCCAGTCCTCTCTGGTGTCACTCTACCCCATGTCCCATCCAGGTCACCAGCTCCAGGGCAGCTTCAGTAAGAACAAGCCCTCTTCCGGAGTTAGTGACCTGGGATCCTCAAGGAGGACACATGGTGTAGGGGTGAAGAGGTGGAGCAGGAGGTGTAAACCCTCTTCAAGGCTGTCTGCACAGGACTAGGGGTCAAGGAAGGTTGTTTGGGGGATGGATTAATTCCACAGATAACTGTCTTAGCTATAGTCTGGGCTTTTATGCAGATGTTTGTAAGGAATATTGTGTGGCCACAGGTTTAGCAGATGGAGTTGTTCGGAAAGCTGGGGCGAATGAAGTCAGGCAGCAGTCCCCCTCCCCACTGCTGGCTCTGTGGGTCGTCATGTAGGAGCAGGCTGTGTCCTGTGGCTTCAGCCCAAGGTCTTCTCCAACTTGGAGCCCAGCTCCCGTGGTGAGAAGGGTGTCATGAGGCAGTGGCACCGGGTGGCAGGGCCTAGAAGGGTTCTCACGGAACCCAGTGCTCCTGAGAAGATGTGTTTTCTCTTAGAAACACTGTTTTCTGGTCTTTCTGCAGACAAGGGAGGCATGGCTGACATATTCTCAGGAGACTGGTCCCTTCCCCCAGGCTCTGGGGCCCCAGGCTCTGGCCCATCTCACCTGCCAGGCCCTGGGACAGTCCAGAGTTCCCAGCAGTGAAATACAGGATTCTTGGAGTCTGTGGTTATGGTTCCTCCACACCATGACCTCCCGCCATTGAGGGAAAGCTTCATAAACCCAGGATGCATAGAATTCAGTGCTCTTAAGATCACTCACATTGACCGATTCCTTACGCACAGTAGGTCTGAGTTTCTGTAACTTGATACCACAGGAAGAAGGTTATGTGACTGCCACAGAGTTGCCGTTGTGCACATTAACACTGCTCACCAAAAACTTCATCTTACTTCATGTTCTTTATTTCAAATATTTCATTCTTTCCATAACACAGCCCAACTTCTGCGAAAGTCATGCCACCCGTCACCAGCTCTGCAGTGTTCACTGTATCACTGAAATTGAGCACACCACATGCTCTCTGAGGCTTGGGAGGACTACCATACTTTTTACCTGGCTTTTTGGGCACTGTTTGCTTTCTGGGAGGAATATTTTTACAAATCAAGGAAACACTGCATCAGTCACAGGATTTAAACGAGTGATAATGTGGGACTTACTGAGAGCTTCTCCACAGGAATGAGCTATGAAACGTGTGTGGGAACTTCAAATTTTTGTTTTTGAAATTTCTTTGAATTTTTAAAATATTTTTAATTTTTTTGACCAAGCTTGGTCAAAATTGTGTGTACTAAGTCTACAAATAAGGCTTCCTATAGACAGGCAGCCTGTGAATTGTGAGTTCCCTGGCCTGAGTCATAAGACCCCATCCCCCAGCCTTCCCCAAGGGCCTGCTGGAGCAGTCACTGGACCCGCCCCCACTCAGAGCAGGGCCTGCAATGCAGGTGGCCAGTGGGGTCTGAGCACAGTTCAGACTCACAGTGTGCCCAGTGTGTCCCCACCCATCCTGCCTGTGGAATTGGGAGGCACCTGCTGGGTCTGGTGAGATGAGGAGGTGGGGTGGCACCAGGGAGGCCCAGACAGGATGGCCACTCAGAGTGTGGTGTCCAGCTTGGTGGCTGGGTGGGTGGGAAGAAAGGCGGGTGGTAAGAGCAGCCTAGGGGTGGTAGGATGAGCAGTAGGAGCTGGCTATACTGACCAGCCTCATCTACTGTCCACCTGCTGTACTCACACACACCATGAGTATCACTTAGGGGCAGGACTGGGCCCTGTCAGGACTCACACTGGGTGAGCCTGCCCTGTGTATCCAGCCAGCAGTAAGAGGTCTGGATGCACAGGTCTTGCCATGTCCTCTTCTGTCTGACTGCAGGCTGGGCCACTGGACTCCTTTGGTATTTCCTGGCTGGTGTGGTAGTGGGAACCCAGTGTGGTCTCAGGTGGCTCTAGGGAGCTGGGTGGCACGCCTGAGCTTGGACCCGAGGTGTCTGGGCCCAGGCTAGGCCTCAAGATGTGAGACTCCAGCTTGAGTCTTTGGGTGCAACTGCTGGACGGCCTTCAAATGGCAAGGAAAGGGCTGGTGTCATGTGCATGCCAGTATCTCCTCACCAGGGCTGCAGCCTGAACACAGTTGGAGGGCAGCCGCTGAGGTGGGGCCAGTGGACACCGGGCATCCCTGCGGTTAGTGGTCAGCTCACCCACTCCTGCAGTATCCCGGACCCCGCCATCCTGGAATACTGTAAGGCCTGGGGATTCCCGCCTGTTTTCAGCATCTCTATTTAAAGCCCGCCCGTGCTCCCCTGGGCCGGCTCCTCCTGCTGCCGCCAGTGTGCTGCAAGGAAGCCATGTGTTGCATCAGTCACTGTTGCCGAACGCTGGCCCTGGGGCCCTGGCTGTTTTTCTGTGGGGCTCCTGCTATTTTTACATGCTCCCTGGGCCCCCAGCTGAGAGCCTATAGCCCCAGTGCCCCACTCTTGGCTCCTTCTGCCTCAAGGGCCTGTGCAGCTGCAGACCAGATGGGGCCCTGCAGCATGGTGGCATAGGACAGGGCCAAGGTGAACAGGCTGGCCTTGGTGTGCAGCTTCAGCCTGGGGGGAACAGACCCTGAGAGCGGTCATCCCTGTGCTCCCCAGAGGCCAGGTGGTCAGCACTGCACTTGGGCTCCATGCAGAGGCTGCATTCTGAAACACAGTGGTGCTTGCCCTTCACCGGCCCCGGGCTCATCAAAGCCTTGTTGCCCCCAGGACTGTCCACAGATCCTGCCCTCCACGCAGATCTATGTGCCAGCGGGTGTGGTGAAGCCTATCACCTTGGCTGCTCGGAACCTGCCCCAGCCACAGTCGGGCCAGCGTGGGTACGAGTGCCTCTTCCACATCCCAGGCAGCCCGGCCCGGGTTACTGCTCTGCGCTTCAACAGCTCCAGCCTGCAGTGCCAGAACTCCTCGGTGAGGTGGAAGGGAATGGGGGGGCGGGCACCTCCCTCACAGCCTAGGCCTGTGCTGTTCATATGCTTAAGTGCACCTCTTGGACAAGCTACTGCTGTGCCCTCAGGTGTGCCTGGGTCTTGCATGTGTGTGGGGCCGTGTCATCAGGACCTCTAGTGCAGGTGTTACAAGACCATGGCTGTCAGGGTGCCACGATGGAAATCACTCAGACGTGGTGTTTGCACCGGGGCTGATGGGTTGCCTGTGAGGGGAAGGCCACACTTGGGGCTTTGTGTTCACTGTGATGATGTTGATGAGTTCAGTGAGTTTAGCGTTGAGAGATCTTAGGGACCAAACCCTGTCTTGGGTGGGTGGGAGCAGGAGTGCAGCTGAGAGGCCTGGGCTCAAATTCCACTCTCTTCTTTAGCTTACTGACCACCTGCAGGCCTCAGTCTCAGCCTCAGTGCATAGTCAGGAGACTGGTAGATTTCCTGAGTGGGCTTGAACCCTGATGGATGGGGCTGGTGCTTTTGGGTTGTCACTTTGGGCTTGGGGCTGTTGGCAAGGCCTTGGTTGGCCCCTCCACCCCCTAGAGTGCTGGAGAGGGGTCTCGGTGAAGCCAGAGTCTGGCTCCTGTGGTCCCTTGGCTGACAGCGGTCTGTCCTGGCAGGATGGGAGCCTAGGGGTCAGAACAGGCTCTACGGGTAGGGTGAGCTGCAGGCTAGCCTCAAGGATTGCTTCCTGCATGATGGGCTGGACTGACCTCCTTCCTGATCACTTCACATCTCTCTCCTACTGATTCCCCATGTGCTCTATGTCTCTCTGGCTCCATCACCTTTCTGTGGGACTTGAAGCTGTCTTTGTCACCCACATACCCTGGTCTCTGTCATCCCCCTCCTCTCCAGATCCATGTGTGTCCTTCCCTCCAAGTGTCTAAAGGGAAGAGGGAGTATGGGGACTTGATAGAATCTGATAAAATTCTTGCAGATAAAGTAATGATGGATTGCCAGGCCACGCCTGGAGACAGTGGGCTCCCTGCCTCCACCCTGGGCACAGCAAGTGGCCTACAGCTGGAGTCCCAGGCCTGGCCTTCCTGGAGGGGCAGTTACCTGATCCCTGGCTGGCCTGAGGAGGGGCTCTAGGACTAACTGTGACAGTGATTCTGGCCTGTACCCAGCCTGTGAGGGTACACACACCTCACACCTCAGGACAGTCCTGGCCCACTTAGCAGACAAAGGTATTGAGGTTCACAGCACATCCCTGATGCTGCCTAAGGTGTCATTGTGGGTGCTGTCTTCTCAGAAGGGCTGAGGCTGAGGGCTCCCTGTGGTGGGAGGTGGTCTGGGGAAGCCCCACAGACTGCACTTGGTCGGGAAGGAGCTGGCCTTGGAGAGGCCTCCTGTGGCTACTGGAGGGCAGGGAGGGTGCAGGGTTGTAGATTTGGGAAGGAAGCCTGTGTAGGGGATGGCAGGAGGAGTTGGCCAGATGTGGACGTTCACAGCCTCAGTCAGCCAGTGAGCATGTAGTGACTGCTTGGGTGCTGTGCTGCCCAGCCCACCCTGTGGCCAGTTTCAGAGAGGGCAGGGAGCCTGCAGCCTCCACCTGGCAGGGCTGGACCTGTGGCCTGGTGGCAGTGGCCCCGCCAGGGCTGATGGCAGTGCCTGTGCTCACAGTACTCCTATGAGGGCAGTGACGTCAGCGACCTGCCCGTGAACCTGTCGGTTGTGTGGAATGGCAACTTTGTCATCGACAACCCTCAGAACATCCAGGGTGAGTAGCAGGGTGGCCATGGTGGGGAGGGCGTTGAGGTGAGTGGGCAGTGCTGACCATGCTTCTCCCCGCAGCCCACCTCTACAAGTGCCCAGCCCTGCGCCAGAGCTGCGGCCTCTGCCTCAAGGCAGACCCTCGCTTCGAGTGTGGCTGGTGTGTTGCCGAGCGCCGCTGCTCCCTGCGCCACCACTGCCCGGCTGACTCACCTGCCGCCTGGATGCACGCCCGCCATGGCAGCAGCCGTTGTGCGGACCCCAAGATCCTCAAGGTAGGCCCAGGAGCCGCACCCTGGCACCTGCCCAGACCCCGCCCTTGTTAACACCACCTGGCATGCTGAGCCTGCCCTGGGCCCCAGCCTTTGCCTCCCCGCAGCTGTCCCCAGAAACGGGCCCCCGGCAGGGGGGCACGCGGCTCACCATCACTGGAGAGAATTTGGGCCTCCGGTTCGAGGACGTGCGGCTGGGCGTGCGTGTGGGCAAGGTGCCGTGCAGCCCTGTGGAGAGCGAGTACATCAGCGCAGAGCAGTGAGTCGGCCACCGCGGGAAGAGGGCGCGGCGCGGGGCGCGGTGGGTGTGCTCCCTGCAGCTGCTGAGGCCACCCCTGTCTGCAGGATAGTCTGTGAGATCGGGGACGCCAGCACGGTGCGGGCCCATGACGCCCTGGTGGAGGTGTGTGTGCGGGACTGCTCTCCGCACTTCCGGGCCCTGTCACCCAAACGCTTCACCTTCGTGGTAAGTCCTGCCTGACCTGCCCTCTGCTCCCTGCTGCTCTGAGAAGGTGAGTCGGGTGCTGCCGCGGCCTCAGCGCCAGGGCACCCAGCCTGCAGCTCGCCCGCTCACCCTCGTTCAGGTCCTCTGTGCCTGTTCTCTTTGTGGGCTGAGCCCGGCTCCTGGTGCCTTTGCCCTCCCTCTCCAACTCCAGGCTGTGGCCAAGCACCCTGGGGGCACAGGGTGTGGTGCCCTGCTGGTCCCTTGTCTGTAGGCACAGCTCTGAGGCCCAAGACAGACTTCCTCCTAATAAGTCCCTTTTCCGGCAGACGCCAACCTTCTACCGTGTGAGCCCCTCCCGAGGGCCTCTGTCAGGGGGCACCTGGATCGGCATCGAGGGCAGCCACCTGAACGCGGGCAGCGACGTGGCCGTGTCCATCGGCGGCCGGCCTTGCTCCTTCTCCTGGTATGGGGCGCAGAGGCCAGGGCATGACTGCCCTCTCCTGCTGGTGGTTGTGGTCAGGGCTGTCCCTTCTGGCTCTCAGTACCCCCTCCTGTTGCCTGGGCAACAGGGGTATGGAGAACTTGGCTGGGGTGATTACTATGGAAACCTAGAGGCTGAGAAGGTTACTATGGAGACGGGGGCTGCCTCTAGAATGGGAAAATGGAGGAGGATGGGGCCTGGCCTCCATGGGTGGCAGGGGTGGGTAACCTGACTGCCTCCACCCTGGTCCTTCCCTGGGAGGGGGCTTTCCCTTGGGAACAAAATAAAAAGTATTTTTTAAAATAAATTAAGAGAGAAAACAGACATCTTAACAAAAGCCTTGAGACTTGAAGTGGATAATTTTAGATTAGGGAGATAATGGAACGGTCCTTTAAATATTTTCCTGTGGTAATTACCCGTTATCAGACTAATCATTGGTGTTTGCAGCCGAGCCAGGCCTGGCAGCTCTGGGGCCTCTGGGCTGTGCTGAAGGAACCAGGGGACAGGGCCTGGGAGTAGGTAGGGCCCTGCTGCTGCCCACAAAAGTGACGCTGTGACCCACTGGTCATCATGTCTTCTCACAGCCAGAGATGCAGACATGAAGCCTTGTTCTCCAGACCAGGGACAGGTGTAGGGAAGAAGGGTGTCTGCTTTGTTTAGGTTGGTACCCAGGACTCAGGCTTGGGAAGGCAGTACTACAACAGGGTAAAGGTCAGGGCTATAGACTAGGGCTTGTCCTCCTGAGCAACAGGTGGGTCTGCCTGTCAGGCAGGGTGGGCACAGGTGGGCTTGCCGCCTGATGCTTCAGAGGGGCCAGAGGCTGGGGCCATAGAGCCTGACCAGGGTTTTCTGAAGAGAAGGCTCAGGCAAAGCCCATGTCACCCCTGTGTGGCCTTTGGTTGGAGTCCTAGGAGAGATGCAGGGATGAGTCCTACAAACCAAGCAGGGCCCGTGGGGCTAGGGACTGAAGAGGCCAGCCTGAGGCCAAGGGTAGGATCGGACACACATGACCCCTAGAGGGTCAGTAACCACCTGCAGGTAGGCCCACCCTTTACCCATGATTGCACGGCTCCCTGAGGTAGAGCCCACGTCCAGCTCATTCTGGAGGAGAGGCTCCAGTGCGTGGAAACACTCCTTATGCACCCTTGGCCCCTCCAGGAGGAACTCCCGAGAGATCCGATGCCTGACACCCCCTGGGCAGAGCCCTGGCAGTGCCCCCATTGTCATCAACATCAACCGTGCCCAGCTGGCTAACCCTGAAGTGAAGTATAATTACACCGAGGACCCTACCATCCTGAGGATTGACCCCGAATGGAGCATCAACAGGTGGGGGTGCTTGCTGGTGGCTTCCTCTCCTGCTGGGGTGGTCAGGGCAGGGGACACCCTGTCCTGAACTTTGGTTCCCTGCTGCCTCATAAACTGCTCTGAGGGGGCTGTGTCTGATCTCCCATACCTGCTGGGCCAGCGCTTTGTCTGTTGACTCCCCATTCCTTCCTCCAGCGGTGGGACCCTCCTGACAGTCACAGGCACCAATCTGGCCACCGTCCGTGAACCCCGGATCCGGGCCAAGTACGGAGGCGTTGAGAGGGAGAATGTGAGTCCACAGTCCACCCCTACCCCCTAGCTACCCAGGCTGCCCCGCCTCCTCCCACCCTTTCAGCCTCCTAGGCCTGCTGGGCTGGGAAGGAGGGAGGGAGTGCCTGGCCTGTGGTGGGAGGGCCTGGCCCTGGGCTCTGGCCAGCCTGTTTCTTGGCCTGCACAGGGAGGGTATCGCAGGGACATGCTTGGCTGGCACCTGGACCACCCTAACCAGGAACAGCCATCCTCAGGGTGGGAGCTGGGCTGCCTTAAGGGCTGGCCCAGCGTCCTGGTGTATGTGTCCCAGAGCTGCATGGTGTACAATGACACCACCATGGTGTGTCGGGCGCCGTCTGTGGACAATCCCACACGCACCCCTCCGGAACTGGGGGAGCGGCCCGACGAGTTGGGCTTCATCATGGACAATGTGCGTGCCCTGCTGGTGCTCAACACCTCCTCCTTCCTCTACTACCCCGACCCGGTGCTGGAGCCACTCAGCCCTACTGGCCTCCTGGAGCTGAAGCCTAGCTCCCCGCTCATCCTCAAGGTTGGTCTCTGCAACCTGCAGGGCCCAGCCAGGGGCTGGGGCAGGGTAGGGTGGTGGGACTGGGAAAAGATGCCCGGTCCTGCTCTCTGCTCACCTTCCCACCACCCACCCCTGTGCAGGGCCGGAACCTCTTGCCACCGGCACCTGGCAACTCCCGGCTCAACTACACAGTACTCATTGGTTCCACGCCGTGCACCCTCACCGTGTCAGAGACGCAGCTGCTATGCGAGTCACCCAACCTCACTGGGCAGCACAAGGTCACGGTGCGTGCCTGGCCCCCCCACATGCCCAGCCCGCCCTCCTATCTGGGGAGAGAGCCCAGGAGATTGCTCTACAGTTCAGCCCTGTTTTGCTGGCCCACCTTCCTCTAACCCACCAACCCTGTCCGCCAGGGCAGCCCCCACCCTGAGCTCAGCTCCTGTAAGCCCTGCCCCACCCTTGAGCTAGCTGTCTGCACCTACTTCACTTACCACTCACCGCCCACCTGCCCTGAGTCCTGGCTGCCCTGGCTGGCCTGAGTGCCTACCCTGGGTCCCAGCATCCCCACCCACATTAGTGCCCTGTTGGTGGGACAGTGCCCACAAAGCAGGTGCTACCAGGGCTCAAGTGCTATTGGGCAGGGGCCTGCTTCTCTGAGGGGTGTCTGTGGCTCCTGAAAAGCCTCTACCAGCAGTCTCTATCCTACTTGCCAGGTGCGTGCGGGCGGCTTTGAGTTCTCACCGGGGATGCTGCAGGTGTACTCAGACAGCCTGCTGACGCTGCCGGCCATTGTGGGCATCGGTGGGGGCGGAGGCCTCCTCCTGCTGGTCATTGTGGCTGTGCTCATTGCCTACAAGCGCAAGTCCCGTGACGCTGACCGCACCCTCAAGCGGCTGCAGCTCCAGATGGACAACCTGGAGTCCCGTGTGGCCCTTGAGTGCAAGGAAGGTGTGCTGGGGCGGGGGCTGGGCTGGGGCTTGGGGCCAGTGGGCTGCTGCCATCTCTGAGCCAGGCCCTGTCCTACCACTCCATTCTGGCTCAGCATAGTGTTCTCACGATGCAGGGGTTACTGTCTCAGGGAGGTGGCAGGTGCCTGTCTGGGCCTGCACAGGGTGGGCGTCTGGGAGAAGGGGCCACCTCATGTTTGCGTCCCAGCTCTGCTGTAAGATTAAGGTGTGCCATCTAAGCTTGCCCTCGGCCTCCTCATCTGTAGTGTTGCAGGGACAGCCAGTGCAGGGTGCACATGATGGGGGTGTGGATGTTCCCGTGGAGACCCTTGCCTTTGGAATCTGTTGTCAGTCCCTGGATGCACACAGGTCTTGGCCTGGATTGACCTGAGTCACACTTACTGTCCTCCTGAGGACACCCAGACCTGGGTGGGAGTGGCAGACATCAGCACAGGACTACCGCTCAGGGCAAGTCCTAAGCCACAGTGCATGAGCTCAGCTACCCCAGTGGCTGATTCACTGAGCCCTGATGGCCACACCGGGTCCTTGGGCCCAAGCACCTGCAGCCCCCAGCCTCGAGTGGAGGGACCCCAGTGGCAGGTAGGTGTGCCCCAGAGAGTGGGATGGACTCCAGGCAGGCAGAGACCACAGGTGTGCCAGCTGAAGGATGAGCAGTGGCTGGAGGAGAGACAGCAGGAAGGATCAGGACCGGGCCCGAGACAAGAGCACAGGGCTCCCATGTGGGTGCAGCAGGACCCCAGGGACCACCCATCTGTTCTATACATCAGAGAGGCCCATGTGCCTCTCATAGGAAGGCTAGCAGAGCCTAGCTTCTAGATCCCATCTAGAGTGCTGAGTGCTGTGGGGTGTTTTGAACCCCCTAACCTGTTCACTGAATGTTACAGGTTCTTCCAGATCCAGCCTGTGCTCTGAGTGCCGTGGGGTACAGGTGGCTGAGGTGGGCAGGAGGTGTAGTGTGTGAGAGGGCGGTAGGCACTGAAGCCGATCCCATGGGAGACTGGTGGCCTGGGACAAAGGCCCAGGCACTGTGGCAACTACCCATGCAGTGGGACCACTGCTGGATTTGTATGCCAGGCTCAAAGCAGGGGACACTGGTTGGCTGAACTGGGGCCCCCTGGCCAGCCTGGGGTGCCAGTCTAGCCTGCTGTAGCCCCCCCACTTCCTCATGGCCCTTGCTGTGCTGTGTGCCTCCCAGAGAAGTCCTTGTCGTTGGGAGAATGTGGGCATCCAGGGAATACTCACAGGGAATGTGGGCATGGCTGTGGGTGTTTTGCAGATGTTATCAAATGAGCACTTGAATCTGGAGACAGATGCTGGGGTGCTTCTGTGGTTGGCTGGGGTTTGAAGCCAGGGTCTTGGGCAGGATTGTTAGGAACTCCAGAGGACCTCCTGTGGCCTGGCTGCGCGGAACTTGGCTAATCTCAAAAATGAAGGAAAGTCCCCCTCAGCCCTGGACAGACCCAGAGGCCCTGTAGTTGGCTGGGACCAGGCACAGCTGCCTGGCAGCCTGGGTAGGACAGGAGGGAGATGTATGCTTGGGGATGGGGTAGCAGGAGGCCTGGGCCTCCCCGGGCTTTCACAGGTGGAGGATGAGTGTCCACAGGGGCCAGTGTACATTATGCCTTTATCTGGCAGCATGGGGCCAGCCAGGGAGGCAGCTCCATGCCTGCAATAGAGCCTAGGAGATGAGGACCCAGGCTTAATTAACCTGCCAGGTGGCCCCCAGAGCCTGCCTGATCAGATAGCTCCTCCCCCAGGCAACTGCGGGGCCAGCCTCACAGCTCCGGAATGTTCCTCAGAACCTGCCACTCTGCCTGCCTTTGTTCCTGAGAGGCAGAGGGGGCTGGGAGTGGGCTGGGGTGTCAGGGAGCCCCATGGGCCACGACATACACATGGCACATGTCAGCATGGAGATGGGAACCTGGGGGTCACCTGAGGCCCTTCACCAGGTACTCTGCTGCCATCATCTCTTCCATGCATGGAAGGGACCAGCCCCCTAGCCTGGTCTGGTTCTGGCGCCACCTCTGCTCTTGTTCTGGTTAATCCCACAACAGGCCAATGACAGGATTGTGTCCTCATTTGGACACAGAGAGATGAGACCACTGCAGGCAGAACTAGGATTTGATCTAGTTCTAGTTCTAGATCTAGTGCGGTGATGATGGGATGTGGGGGACAGAGGCTGTTACCACAGAGGGGCCACTGGGATCTTGGTGTCCTAATCCTGACATCCCCCTCCCTCCGGTCTACAGCCTTTGCAGAGCTGCAGACGGACATCCATGAACTAACCAGTGACCTGGACGGTGCCGGCATTCCGTTCCTGGACTACCGCACATATGCCATGCGGGTGCTCTTTCCTGGGATCGAGGACCACCCTGTGCTAAAGGAGATGGAGGTAGGACCACTAGTCTCTACCATCAGAGCCCTGGGTGCTGGTGGTGGCCAGAGGGCCTGAGGCACAGTCAGTCTGCAGGAGACCTTCGGGTCTGCAGGGCAGGGCTGCAGAGTGGGGAGGGAGCTGGGAGCAGACCCAAAAGTGGCCAGAATGGGGTGGGGGCACCCTGAGCCCTGTGGGTGGAGCAGAGGCTGCCTGGCCTGGCTCTTCTCCCCATGGTGCCTCAGGAAGGTGGGAAGGAAAGGCCCACTTGTACAGGGTGCTAAGCTGCACCCCAGCACCCCGCCCTTTAGCCTGGGTTCCTGGTGCTTCACCAGTGGCTGTGCTGCATGGGGCCTGCTTCTTGGTTGGGCCCACTGCTGCTCTCCTGGCTAGGTCTTTTGGAAGTTCTAGTGCTGGGCTTGCTGAGCATCCTGTGTCGCATGTGGAAGGCATGGTGCAACTGGAATTTCACGGCTTTGCATCGGCCGTCAGCGGTACCAGGTTGCTGGCAGTGAGCTACTGCCAAGGGGCCAAGTACGCAGGACTGCCTCAGGCCGTGAGTCCAGGTCCCAGCCAGCAACAGCCAGGGTTCAGCAGGGCAGCCCTGTTCTCTGTAGCCCAGGGTGCCCCACCTCTGCACAGCCTGGATACTGGGGAGACTGCTCCCCTGTCCTGGCTTAGGTGGAAGGAAGTTTCTTTGAGTTAAGCCAGAGTGGCCTTGCTATCACCCTGGCCTAGGCCCTGGGCTGCCTTCAGCTGGTGTCACCACCTTCTTCCCTGGACTGCTGCATGGTGAGGTGCACATCCTCCCTCTGTCAGATCCCCTGTGTCTCCATTTGCTGTGACTGCCACTCTAGCTGTGGCTACTCTACCTGGTCTCTCTCACTTGTTTGCCTGGGCTCGGAGCCAGGTGTCACTGGTGGCCTCTGGGCACAGCCTGGTAGGAAACCTCCTGTCCTGACAAGCCTTGGTATAGATAAGAGAGAGATCAGGGGCTCTAGAGCCAGTCGTGCCTGCACTTCCCACCTTCATGTTGTGTGGATCTGATCCGTGAAGTGGGGAGAGCGGTTTTGTGTTGGTTATTGTGAAGGCAGAGAGGCTGGGTGCATGCTTCTGGTACTAGATAGATGGGGACAGTGACAGGCTCCCTCAGAGCTGCTGGAGACCAGGTGAGGGAAGTCCTGGCCACAGAGAGATGTGAAAGGAACAGGTCCTCTCACCTGCATGCTGGTAGTGCTGCGAGTCTGCCTGTGGTGGCAGTTGTCTTGTCCCAATGGCAGTGGGCAGTGGTAGTGGCTTCCAGGACTCATCCATTCTGCTGAGATGGGCTGTGAGGCTTGGGAACTAACCACAGTGGCTTTATGGAGTCAGTGTGACCTGCCATCCCCACCTAGGCCTGCTGTGTCCCTGCCCTGGCCACGTACGCCAGGCCGAGACGGTGCAGTAGAAGACCTTCCCTCCAGCCTTAGCTATCAGGATGGCGTGCCCTCGTGGTCTGAGCACCTGTGCACCCTGCTCCCCCATCCCAGGTGCAGGCCAATGTAGAAAAGTCACTGACGCTGTTCGGGCAGCTGCTGACTAAGAAGCACTTCCTGTTGAGCTTCATCCGCACGCTGGAGGCCCAGCGCAGCTTCTCCATGCGTGACCGTGGGAATGTAGCCTCACTCATCATGACAGCCCTGCAAGGCGAGATGGAATACGCCACTGGAGTGCTCAAGCAGCTGCTCTCCGACCTCATCGAGAAGAACCTGGAGAGCAAGAACCACCCCAAGCTTCTGCTGCGGCGGTGAGCCTGCAGGGCGACAGCGCTGGGTGGGCGGCCCGGAAGTGCCACTCTGCAGTTCCTTCCACCTGAGTAGGGTGGGGAGTGACTGGGCCGCAAGCCTTAGCTTCCTCATCACCAGCTCTTGTCCGTGGGTACCATCTGGGCCCACAGGTGAAGACCTGGGGTGTCCATGACAACTCCCACAGAAGCCTGATCCCTACCATGTGGCACCTTTTAAGGCCTGACCTATGTGGGGGATGGGCCAGGGCCAGGGCCAGGGCTGGAGGTGGGGCTGTGCCTGTTGGGTGGCAGAATGATGCCATCCTGCCCATGTCTGCTGTGCCGCAACCCACAGGACTGAATCGGTGGCGGAGAAGATGCTGACCAACTGGTTCACCTTCCTGTTATACAAGTTCCTAAAGGTAGGCAGCTACTGAAGGAGCAGAGGACAGTGAAAGGTTGGAAGGGAATGTGGAGGAGGCAGGAGATAGGGATTGCGGGAGGTGCTGGAGAACTGGACAGCAGTGGGGTCTCAGGCGTGAGCATCCCAGGACATGCATGGTAGGTACCTGCCCAGCCTGCAGAGTAGGAGTGGGGAGTCCTATCCAGAGTGGACACTTGGTCAGGAGTCTGGCCTCAGTCTCTGTGTTGTGCGGGGTACTTGGAGTTGACTGCCAAGTTCAGGGGAGCACAGCACGTGGACAGAGCCTCTGAGGGTCCCCTGTGCCGCCCATGGTGGGAGGGTTCCCTGCTGGGCTTCCTCTGTGGTTCTCCAGAGCAGCAGCTCCCCTGAGCCCCAGGCAGTGACACTGGCCATCCTCAGAGCAGGCCAAGGACCCCAGGTGCAGACTGCTGCCCCAGGCGGGATGTGGGCCCCTTGGGCTTTGTTTCGGCTGTCGTTAGTTGAGCTGGTTGCCTGCACTTTAGATCACGGGGCAAGCACACAGCCCCAGGAGTGAATCTCTGTGGGCCCATCTTCTCGCAGTATGAAAGCAATGGGTCCCCATGTGCATTGTTAGTGCATGCCTTTGCCTGGCCTCCTTGTGCCTCTTTCTAGTGTTCCCGTGCCTTTACCCGGTCTCCACAGCCCCTGCCTG
Organism: Castor canadensis; assembly: GCF_047511655.1. NCBI lineage: Eukaryota > Metazoa > Chordata > Mammalia > Rodentia > Castoridae > Castor > Castor canadensis. The sequence goes on along the minus strand of NC_133395.1, from coordinate 146,817,227 downwards.
ATGTTCCCGTGCTCCTACTTGGTCTCTTTGGCCCCTTCCTGATGTCCCAGTGCCCCTGCCTGGTCTCCACACTTCCTGCTTGGTGCTCTACTGATGAGGGTGACCAGCAGTTTAGCTGACTAAGGGTGGGGCGGGTACTGCCTGTCCACATCCAGGACCAGCCTCCCTGTCTTTGCTGGACCCCAGGCTTTCAGTCCTCTACAGGCAACTACTTGGCTCCAGCTGACTGACCCAGAGGTGATGGTGCACAGGTCTGCACAGAGCAGGTGAAGACAGGATGGGACTGTGGCAGGAGGCCAGCAGTGTGGGGAGCAGCAGGCAAGGGGAAAGCCTGGGGAGGGTCAGCTAGCAGAGCTGGGTGGGACTCCTGGGCCTCGTTAGAGGTGACACGTTAATGTGGGTGCAGCAGCCCCTGGCCCACGGCCAGTGCTCAGTAAATGGACACGCTATGCCAGACTGGTGGCAGATAACACAAAGTGGTGCATTCCTGAGAAAAGTGCCGTCTGTGCAGACTGTGTAATTTATTTTCATGCTCATTAAACTGCGCTCTGTCAGCCTAAAGCAGCAATATGGGGCAGGGCTTGAAGAGCCCAGCAGCTGGGTGGGAGCGGCCTTCACCCATGTCAACCCCAGCTGATCCCTGTTCACCACACTCAGAGGACTGGGATGCAGTTCACATCCCCTCTAAGGTCCCAACTTGGGTCTCCAGTTTACCTTGTGCCGAGCTGCGGGAGGCGGGCTGGCCTTGGACAGAGCTGTCTCCCACCCAGGAGGGGCTCAGACTGACCCGCCACTCGTTCCCATCTGTAGCCTCTGACTTCCTTAGGCCATACCTGTTTTTAAGAGCAGCTTTAGGTTCACAAGAAGCTGAGCATAGGGTCGACTTGCCAAAACCCACTTTGCCATGGTGTGAGAGGGATGTGCCATCCAGAGACCGGACATCGAGTTTTGAGTTTTGGTCTTTCTTGCTAGTGGTAGCAGTAGGTCCTCTCTTGTGATACTGGGTGGAGCAGTGAGCTGCAGCTGCTAGTCAGTCAGGTGACCTCAGGGGGGAGCTTGCCAGGCTGTGGTGGTCACTAGATTAGGTGTATCAGTGCTTTTTCAACTTACGGTATTTTCAGCTCGTTAAGATGGGTTTACGGGGAGATAACTCCATCGTGCATCTGTACTTCCTGCCCCACACATGCACTGTCCCCACTGTCACCGTCCCTGCCCAAGTGGCACAGTGTACTGCGTTAACATGTTCTCATCATCCAAGGCCCACAGTTTACATGAGGCCTCGCTCTTGGCGTTGGCCATTTGGTGGGTTTATCTCCCATCACAGCACCACACAGAACGTCATCATTGCCCTGAAAGTCCTCCATGCTTCCCCTTTGTCCCTCCCTTCCCCTAAGCCCTGGTCACCACCAGTCGTCTTCCTGTCCCCAGAGCTGGAGTCAGACACAGAACCCTTTTCAGATTGGCTTCTCTCACTTGGCCATGTGACCAGGGCTCCTTTTTGGCTTTCATGGCTCCACAGCCTGTTGTTTTTAATTTCCACAGACTTCAAAAAACACTGCGGTAAAACACACAGGACACAGAATTCACCATCTTAACCGTTCTTAAAGTTTCATTCATCTGTTTATTTATTGAGACAAGGTCTTACTGTGCAGGCTGACCTCAAACTCGTGATCCTTCTGCCTCAGCCTCCTGAGTGCTGGGTTAGCCGTTTTTAAATTGCAGTTCCGTGGTATGAAATGTATCGTGCAACTGTCACCACCATCCACCCGCAGAACACTTCACTTTATAAAACTCAAATCTCTTCCCGTTGGACACTGGCTCCCCATGCCCCTTCCCCAGCCCTGTCAGCTGCCATTCTACTTCTGTCTGTCGGTCTGACTACTCTAGGGACCTCCTGTAAGTGGATCGCCAGCGTTTCTCCATTTGAGACTGGCTTAATTCTACAGCACCATGTGCTAGCAGCCATGCGTCCTCCCACAGGTAGGTGGATAGAGAACCAGACATTGTCTGCCCTGCAGTCCTTGTATCCACCCTTCACTTTCTTTGCCTCAATGACTTGTGATCAATAGCAGTCTGAAAATAGGGAAATTGTGGAAGTAAACAATTCATGAGTTTTAAATTGCATACCAGCCTGGGAAGCCCGGTGAAGCCTTGCTCTGTCCTTCCTGGGCCTGGTTTGCCTATGTCCAGAGTGTGCCCACGCTGTAAATGCCTCTTACCCACTAGCCACGTAGACACATCTACTGTTGCAGTACCGTGGCTCTCACCTTTAAGTCACCCCAAGACACACAAGTTGTGAGGCTGGCAGCTCAGAGGTGCCAAAGAGAAGCTGGGAAGTGCTGCCTGTAAGTGAAAGTTCTTGACCTAAAGAGGAAAGGAACAGACCTGTGCTGAGGTTGCTAGGGTCTACAGCAAGAACAAATCTATTCACGAAATTGTGAAGAAGAAGAAGAACTTCATTCTAGTTTTGCTGTCACACCTAAAACTACAAAAGTTATGGCCACAGTGTATGGTAAGTACTCAGTTAAGATGGAAAGAGTGTTAAATTTGTAGGCAGGTGACAAACAAAATGTGTTCCGATGGACGGCAAGGAGTTGCATGGAAAGCCCTGAGCCTGTGTGTACGTATATAGGGAGAGTGAGAACAAGACTGTGTCAGTGAGTCTGTCTGAGAGGAGAGGGAAAGAAAATGTTCAGAGAATGAAAAATATTGAAGCAAGTCATCTGTATGTGAGAATAACACAGCGTAACGCACCATGGGCTTTTGCGTATTAGGGGAGCATGGTGTAGAGAGGGAGTGAGTAATGGGAGGGTTGATTTGATTAAAGACCATATACGCAGGCCTGAAGTGCCTAGGTGGAAACCCCTGTGCCCTATCAATATACACTTTCAAAAAAAAAAAAGGACAGGCAGGTAAAACAGGTCTTTTCTGGGGTAGGTACCAGTGGGAGGGGGTGAGCATAAAGAAAGGGGAATGAGTGTGAATATGGTGGATGTGTCCTGTATCCATATATGAAAATAGAAGAGTAAAACCTGTTGAAATTGTTTTAAGAAGGAGGGAGGCAGAACAACGGATGGGTATATTGTAAGCACATATGTAAATGTCACAGTGTATCTCCCTGCACAATTATTACATGCTATCTAAAAAGCTTTCAGCGAAGGCTTCCCTCCTTGAGCTAAGTAGCACCAGATTCTCGCTTCAGTAAGGGAGGGCTGCACTTACTTCAGAATTGGGACTGCATCCATAGGGTTTGTACCGTCTGAGGTTTCAGGGTGCGCCGGGGTTGGGGAACATGTCCCCACAGATAAGGGACTGTCACGTGCAGTGAGGTATGTGCTCTGTCTTGGGACTCTGACACAGGCTATCACATGGGTGGACTTTGAGGCCACTACCATTTTTAAACAGCTCAGATCCTCTTCAGTCCTTGCTGTCTTTAGAAACAAAACTTCAGGAAATCATCCTTGTTCATTCTAACACACACAAACAACACTGAAGTGAGTGAGGAGGGCGAGCCTCACCTTGCCACATTGCCGGAGCTAACGGCCATCAGTGTTTTGTGCACGTTCCTTCAGGCTGGTTCTGAATCAAAGCAGGTATCTGTGAGTAGAGGTTGTTTTTGTTTGAGAAGGATTTTTTTTTGGAGAAGAGTCAGTCTCAAAGTCCATGGCTAACTGATCGTCCTGCCTCAGCCTCCTGAATAGCTGGGACTACAGGCGTGACCGCCGCGGCTGGCCTAGGTGCTTTGCGTGTTCAGAAGGAGTGGCTTAAGCAGTAGAGCATCTGCCTTGCAAGCCTAAACCCTGAGGACCGTCAGAACAAGGATGAAAACAAAACCACAATCAAAATGAAAGCTACCCTGAAGTGCTGTATTCAGAGAGGTCCTAGTGCTAGGGCACTCCCTGCGTTACAGGGTTTTATTTGTGTACCATGCATGCACCTTGCCCTGCTCCGCACACCCTTTGGGTCATGTGAGGCCCACCTTGGCAGGGGAGAGCTCTGGGGTTTGCCATATTGTTTTTGCAGCTGTGTGATGTACGGGGAGGATGCTGTGTCGTTGCTTTCACTGTCACTTTGCCAGCGGGCATCAGGACACCACACCAGCCCCACAGGCAGTGGCTCTCCAGAAGAGTGAGTGTGGGCATTGGCAGCCCATGCTGCCAGTGTCCTGCACGGAAGGATGGATGCACCAACTCCCGTCTGACAGCCTTACCAGACAGCTTCCTCAGCCTTCCACCATGGCCCGTTTGATGAGTGCACTTTGGTAGCGTGCAGCTTAGTTGTCATTTAACAGTTCAAGCATGGCTTCGTAGGCTTGATCATCACTTTCATTTTTTCTCTGAAACCAAATTTGCAAATGTCCATTTTAATCCTTTGGGTACATTCCTAGGATGATTTCTTTTAGTATGTTACGGGAGGGCTTGTTTTTTGCTTTGTTCTTTTCAGTAGAACAAGTTTTAACTCAGGGCTTCACACTCACAAAGCAGGTGCTCTACCACTTGAGCCACACCTCCACTCCATTTTGCTCTGGTTGTTTTGGAGATGGAGTCTCAGGAATTACATGTCTGGGCTGACCTGGAACTGCAAGCCTCCTGATCTCAGCCTCCCACGCAGCTGAGATTATAGTTGTGAGCCACTGTACCCAGCTGGAGAGATGATTCGTACTTGTGTATTGCATGCGGTAGGGACCTCATTCCCGTCCCCTAGTGAAGAAGTGCTTTCCCTGCCTTCATTTGTTGAACTTTCCCTACTCGGATTCTCGTTCAGTGTGAAGGTGGCACTTTTTGTCGGGCAGTCTCTGCACATTGCTGCCTGGACCTGGGAAGGCTGAGGCTCAGAGAGGGAAAGGACTCAGCCCTTCCTTCCAGGCCTCCCTCTCCTCATTCTTGGGCTCTCATCTGATTCCTCACAGAAGCAGTCGAGGTTGGCACGGGAGCATTATTTCCACGCGTTTGGTTCATGCATTTGAGTCAGGAGTGAGTGGCCTGAGTCTTCTGTGAGAACTCCAGCTTTTAAGGGGCAGGGGCATTGAGGTCAGATGGATCCAGTTTGAATCCTAGCCTTTTTAGTTATTTGCTGTGTGACCTTGGGCAGTACCTCCCTCTGGCCTTCAGAGTCTATAGCCGCATTCCTTTTGGCTTCTGCAAAGCCTGGGCCTGGGAACCCCTCCAGCAGGCCTCTGACCTTGGGAAACCTTCAGGCTCTTACCCCTCGGTCCCTCTGGTAGATGGCTTTTCCAGGAAGAGAGGCAGCTATTGATGGATGGCTCTGCACCAGATCTGCTCCCCTTCCCCCCCACCCCTGGCTGACTTAACGAAGCCAAGTTTGCAAATGAAACATAATTTCAAAGACAGGCATGTTGTTGGAAGGTCTTGGGATGATCTATGCTTGCAGCCATTCCGTAGCAGCTGTCTCTTTAATTACTGCAGATGCTAACGAGGTGCCTGGAGCATCTGGGTATAGGGGCAGAACCCCGTCGTCTTGCCCGGGTCCTTGTGGGAGGCAGGGCTGCCTGAGCTTGCTGCCCACCCCGGGGGTACTCACATCTCCCAAACCTGCAGAGGACCTTAGGCCAGGCCCTGTGGAGACTCACCTGTGCTGCAGGCACAGCCAGAGGGCACTGCAGGGTGGAGGCACCAGGCACCCCCTCAGGGCTGACAGGACCAGGCTGCACTGTGTCCGCTGGCGTTCCTCATCTCACTGCACAATGTGATGGGTTCCCTGACAGCTTCCCATACATTTGGTTCATCAGCAAGTGTTTGGAGCCCCAACCCACAGGCTGTGCTGTTGCAGGGTGTAATGTGCGAGCCAGAGCCCCCTGGCCCTGGGGCTTCTATCCCAGTGGGAGGACCTCAGTCCAGTGAATGGACCACCTCAGTCCAGGAGGAACTGGGGGTGGTAGGGACAGTGGTTACAAAGGCCCTGGGGTGGGACCAGGAGTTGGCCTTTGTGGCTGCAGATGGGGAGACCAGATGTCCAGTGGTTGGTGGCAGGGCCAGAGCAGACCCTTGTTGAGTCTGGCACTGGGCTGCAGACTCCTGTGCTGTCCCGGGACTGGTGTGTTTGCACAGTGATAGCATTGAAAGCTATGCGGAGCTCTGGAGTAAGGGAGGACTCCTGGCCTTGTGGACATCCAGCAGATCAGTCACATGTGGTGTGGGTCCCAGGGCCGCCTGTGTTGTGGGTGAGGGCTTCATGGTGAGTGTTATCCTGAGAGCAGCGAGCTGTGGTCAGCTGTAGGGAGTGGGGTGGGGCAGTGGTCCCTGAGGTCAGCCAGGGAGACTGCAGAGCAGCACCAGCTGGCTTGGTCTTCCTGGCACAGGCCTGCGTGGCCACCCAGTGTTCTCTGACAAGTTCCCAGTGCCTCCTAGCTCCTGATTTATTTGGGACTTTCATGTCCACATTCATAGGGGCAGTGGCTTGGCTCTGTTGCATTCATTTTGTTGCACAGCGACAGGCCCAGGAAGGGCTGAGGGGTGGTGACAGGGAGCCCGTGTCCCCGCTGCGGTCTCAGGCCCCCGCTACCCTCACAGGAGTGCGCCGGGGAGCCGCTGTTCATGCTGTACTGCGCCATCAAGCAGCAGATGGAGAAGGGCCCCATTGACGCCATCACCGGCGAGGCCCGCTACTCCCTGAGCGAGGACAAGCTCATCCGTCAGCAGATTGACTACAAGACGCTGGTGAGTGCCGGGGTCCTCTCCCTGGTTGTGTCTGAATGCCACCTGCCACAGGCTTGCCCCCTCCATGCCCCCAGTGAGCCTGCCTAGGCGTGCACAGGCGAGTGGGGATGGCAGATGCTGGGGGGGAGGCTGACACTGCCGTGCCCCTTCCCACAGACCCTGAACTGTGTGAACCCTGAGAACGAGAATGCACCCGAGGTGCCAGTGAAGGGGCTGAACTGCGACACTGTGACGCAGGTTAAGGAGAAGCTGCTGGACGCTGTGTACAAGGGGGTGCCCTACTCCCAGCGCCCCAAGGCTGGGGACATGGACCTGGGTGAGCTGCGGTCAGACCAGGCTGGAGTGGACTCTGGAACCACAGTTGGCCATTGTGGCTACTATGGGGGTGGGGGTTCTGGGCAGGTGGCCTGACTTTGTCAACCGAGGGACAAGGTGTGTCCAGGAGCCGTAGTCACAGAGGAGGGGCTAGCAGGGGCGTAGAGCCAGGGGCCGGGGTCTCCAGGCCAGTGTGGGTGGGCAGGAGCAGGAGGAAATGGGGTGCTCAGGTTGCAGCTCCCATCCCAAGGGAGAGGTTGGCAGTGGGTGCCCATGTTTTCTGGGATGTGGAGGCTGTTGGAACTAAGATGTCTGACTTGTGGGCTAGGTAGTTGGGGGCCACGGGCCCAAGGAGGAAGTGTGGAACAGAGCTCTGGGGAAGTGCACGTGGCAAATGCGGCGATAGAAGCTGGGTCAGGACCACTGAGGAGGGCCTTGGGTGCCAGGCTGTGGAGTGAGGCCTCGAGCCCAGGGGGTGCAGGGCATAGCTCTCAGGCCAGAGTGAGCCAGCGGGCAGAGGAGCCCAATCCTAAGGTCTAGGCCTTGGCCTCCTGCTCCAAGCCAAGGGTCAGGAGCTGCACAGATGGAAGGACAAGCCTCATTTATTAAGTTCCCCCGCAGGCCCCTGCCACTGCCCACTGCCCCGTCTGCCCCGCTCCCCTCCCTGTACTGTGCTGATTGGAAGGAGGGGCTGTGATAGTGAGGTCCCCACAGCCCCCCTCCAGCACCCTGCTCCCCACAGAGTGGCGCCAAGGCCGCATGGCACGCATCATCCTGCAGGACGAGGACGTCACCACCAAGATCGACAATGACTGGAAGCGGCTGAACACGCTGGCCCACTATCAGGTGACCCAGGTCCCCCACCTGACTTCTGCACATGCTTTGCTCCCCCCACCTCCACTGCATCACAGTGCCAGTGTCCAGGACCCCTAGGCAACAGTGCCAGAGGATAGGAGGAGGGACCACGAGTGTGGACAATCCCCGGCCCCACACTGGGCCTGAGGATTGCCCCACAGCCCTGGTCCTGTGCCCAGGCAGAGGCCAAGGCTGAGTGGTGAGGTGACCCTCCTCCAGGCACAGAACCATTGGTGCCACCTGGTCTCCACCTGCAGGGTGGGCAGGGCATCTTGTCAGCGCCCTGGATAGTCATCCCTGGCCTCCACCCACAGGTGACAGATGGGTCATCAGTGGCGCTGGTGCCCAAGCAAACGTCTGCCTACAACATCTCCAACTCCTCCACTTTTACCAAGTCTCTCAGCAGATACGGTGAGGGTCTGGCAGGTTGGGTAACGGGGAAGTCCAGGGCCTGGTCAGGATGTCTCCCCTGTGCTCTGTGTAGCAGGTTGGATGTGGAGACTGAGGGGACACAGTCTTTCTGTCCCTGAACACAATTTGGAGGCTGTGCCTCTCTCCATAGCCCGTACCTGCCCCCTGGTTGTCCCGAGCACCCAGGGGACTGCACTAATGTCCCAGCTTCAGGTGAACACAGTGGCTCGGGCACCAGACCTCAGTCCTGAGGTGGGAGCTGGGTGGAGCTGCAGGCGCTGGACGTGGCCCTGCGCTGACAGGCCCGGTCCCTGCAGAGAGCATGTTACGCACAGCCAGCAGCCCAGACAGCCTGCGCTCACGCACACCTATGATCACGCCCGACCTGGAGAGTGGCACCAAGCTGTGGCACCTGGTGAAGAACCATGATCACCTGGACCAGCGTGAGGGTGACCGGGGCAGCAAGATGGTCTCAGAAATCTACCTGACACGGCTGCTGGCCACCAAGGTGGGCACTGGAGGGCGGTACAGGGGTGCCGGGCTCAAACCCTCAGCCCACCCTGCTCCTGCAGCACCTGCCCCATCATCCAGGAGGCGTGGCACGCAGTCCAGCCCTGGAGCTCTGTGCCTTGCTCCACAGGGCACGTTGCAAAAGTTTGTGGACGACCTGTTCGAGACCATTTTCAGCACGGCACACCGGGGCTCTGCCCTGCCACTGGCCATCAAGTACATGTTCGACTTCCTGGATGAGCAGGCCGACAAGCACCAGATCCATGATGCTGACGTGCGCCACACCTGGAAGAGCAACTGGTACTGCCCTGTGGGGTGCAGCAGTGGGTGGGCATCCCACGGGGGACAGGTGCAGACGCTGACCCTGGAGCCCTCAGTTCTGAGCAGGGAGCCTGAGCTCAGGCTGCTGGGCATCCAGAGTGCTGCCAGCCAGAACCTGGGGCTGGGCTCCTCCCTAGGCTCTCCCGGCTGGCCATCCTGGGGTGTCCTCTGCCACTCCACCCTGCATTTGATCCCATCCTCTTATTATGGGGCACCCTCCTTGGATTGTGGAAGCTGCCTGTGAGACACAGAACTTGGAGGGCTAACCCGAGCCAGCTGGTAGCAGAGCCAGAGTAACTGTGACAGACCATGGCAGTACACTCCCCGTGGTCACCAACACGAGGCACTTGAAGCCATGGCAGATAAGGCTCTTGGAGGCACAGAGGCCTTGTCCATTCACTAAGGTCACACAGCAGTGAGCATGGAGCTGGGATTCACTGCAGGCCTCTGGGCACTGCTGTACACACCCAGCTGGGCAAAAGCGGGACCAGGTGACAGCCCAGTCCCTGAGGGGGATCTCCCCACAGTGCCCACCACGGCCTTGCTGCCATCAGGCCTGGCTGCTTTCTGGGGCAGAAATCTGCCCTTGTGTGGACTGTCCACATCCACAGGCTACCCCTCAGCTCCCCAGCAGCCCAGCTCAAGACTCCACACGCCCTTTGCTCTCCATTAGGCCCCTGACTCTGGGCTGTCAGAAGCACCTGTGGCTTCTCTACGGCACCCCAGCCCACCAGGGCACCATACCCAGCAGAAGCCCTACTTCTGGCCCCAGCAGGGGGAGCCCCTCCGCACGTGACCATTCAGCCTATGGACCCCGGACTTAGACTTGTGTTCCCTGCAGGGTTAGATGCTTGTGTCAGGATGGCAGCCCCTCGGGCCTTCATGCCTGTGCCCCGCCAGGGTCACCCCCCTTCATGCAGACTCATTCTTGTACACCCTCCTGTTACTTACTCCACCGGAGCCTGTGCCCCTGATTCCCCCCTCTTGTAGGTGATCAGCACCTCCTGGCCACACCCTGCCAGGCCTTGTCTCCTGAGCCTTAGGTAGCCTTTGACTTATCATATCTTCCTCCTGGGTCACCCCAGCCACCTCTTCCCCTCCCAGGACTCTGCTTATCTTCCACCTGCTGCCACTTCCCAAACTTGGAGCCCCAGGTCCCAGCCTTGCCTGTGCTGCCTGGGGGGCTCTGGTCAGGATGGTGGCCCCAAGGGGCCCGTCCTCTGGGCCATGTGAAGGGAGTGGCACTGCTGCAGGCAGCATCAGCCTGGTCAGTGCTGTCCAGAGAGCTCTGCAACATGGAAGGTTCTAGATTCATGCTTTGCAGAGCTGTGGCAACTGAGCATGTGGCACCAGGGGCCCATGCTGGTCAGAGATCTCCCGTCTCAGCTGCATTAAATAGCAAATGTGGCTGTTGGTGGCCCAGCAGGTGGCCATCTCTGAGGCAGTGTTTGGGGCACAGATGTTAGATCTCTGTAGTTACGTGGCCTGGGCTGAGGCAGGGCGTGTGATGGGTCCTGAGGGCCCCTGCTCTGCATGTCCTGCCTGGTGTGACCAGGAGTACATGGCCACGAGCACACAAACCCAGGCGTGAGGAGTGGTCTGCAGTGCTAGAGATGCGTGGATGGCCGTTCAGGAGGGATGACCATTCTGGGCCTTCAGTTCCCACCGTGAGGACATCGACTGCCTCTGTGGCAGTCAAGGACAGGAAGGAGCAGTCAGCCCCTCCCTTGTGCTATTCAGGAGGAGGCCAGGGCCCAGCAGGGTAACTGCTGACCGCACTCCTTGCCTGCTGCCTGCAGCCTGCCCCTGCGCTTCTGGGTGAACGTGATCAAGAACCCGCAGTTCGTGTTCGACATCCACAAGAACAGCATCACGGATGCCTGCCTGTCGGTGGTGGCCCAGACCTTCATGGACTCCTGCTCGACGTCAGAGCACAAGCTGGGCAAGGACTCACCTTCCAACAAGCTGCTCTACGCCAAGGACATCCCCAACTACAAGAGCTGGGTGGAGAGGTGGGCTCACTGGGTAGGGCAGTGGGGCCCGTGGGCAGTGGGGCAGGGCAGGACCTCACTCCCCACTCATCCAGCACTTCTGGCAGGTACTACGCTGACATTGCTAAGATGCCCGCCATCAGCGACCAGGACATGAGCGCATACCTGGCCGAGCAGTCCCGGCTGCACCTGAGCCAGTTCAACAGCATGAGTGCCCTGCACGAGATCTACACCTACATCACCAAGTACAAGGACGAGGTGAGCCCACCCTCCTTCCGGACCCCCTGTCCCCTGCCCTGCCCAGCCCCACACCTTCCCCTGATGGCTCCTCCCCACCAGCTCCTGCCATGGCTCCGGGTTAGCTGTGCACCCACCTTGACCCCTGTGCACCTGCACTGGGCCCACAGCAGGCTTGGAAGCGCTTGCTCCCCGTGGCACTCACCGGGGAGTGATGGAGAACCATGGTCGTGGATGGCTGTCTTCTGCAGAGTCTTATTGGTGATCAGGCCTTGGCCTCTTTGTGCTCTGCACAAAGGCAGCTGGGGGCTCTGAGACATCTCTGAGAACTGATGACTAGACTGGATCTGATGGACGCACAGGGCCAGAGGGTGGAAGGGGTGCCAAGGCAGTGAGGTAAAGGAACCCAGTTGACCCAGGTCCAGAGGAAGCTGTGGGGATGAATTAGGGCTGACCTGGGGAGGGATCGGGAGACAGGTGCACTCTGGGTTGTTCTGGGATCTAAGGTGGAGGGACAAATTGGCCAGCTGGGCTAGAAGTGAGGAGGCCAGTGGAGGCACAGGTCAGAGTCCAGGCTCTAGGTTTTGGAGACTTGGAGCTGCAGGCTCTAGGAGTGTGGAGGTCATCAGCTGAGCAGAGGGTCCTTCAGGCCGAGGTGAGTGAAGTCAGAGAATGGAATAGGCCAAGACCGGGGGTCTCACACATGGGTCCAAGGCATGGAGACCCAGGCTGCTGAAGGTGGGGTGGTTCAGGAGCAGATGACCGAGAAGATTGGCAAGCGGTTGTAGTCAACCTACACGGCACAGCAGGAGGAGGAGGAAGTGGAGGGGCACAGAAGCCCGGGAAGGGGAGATGGTGGTTGGGGCCATGTGCCAGAGGCTAGAGCTGTCTGTTTTGGGGGACGAGAGCAGGAATGATGACCAAGGGATCTCCTCCACACCAGGATGCTGGGGGAGGCAGGCCTGGCTCTACAGTTTCCATGGCTGGGAACAGGTGGGGTCGGTCGAGCCTCTGGTGTCTGCTCTAGAGCCCCTGCTGGGCACAGTCGAGGTACAGAGGGTGCCTGTGTAGTTCTCGGTGACACATTGTGGCTGTTACTATACCACCCTGTGAATTTATAGCCACACTCCTGGGTAGCCAGCTCTGCCCCCTCACCCCCAACCCCCACCCCCTGCCCTGCAGATCCTGGTGGCTCTGGAGAAAGACGAGCAGGCCCGGCGGCAGCGGCTGCGGAGCAAGCTGGAGCAGGTGGTGGACACGATGGCCCTGAGCAGCTGAGACCCTGGTGCTGACCGCCCAGCAGGAGGCGGAGCAAGAGGGCAGCAGAGGGGACCTCAGAAGACAGCCCTTACCCACCATGTGGAGTGCCGAGTGGCCCTCGGGTTGGGTGTGGGGCCTAGGCCCCCCGGGCCTGCCTTCCTCTCTGCCTGGAGAGCCCTCATTTCTACCATTGTGGATGTGATGGTCCTGCCCTGCCACCTCCGTCCAGGGACCTTTGCTTGGCGGCCTTCATGGGAGAATGAGGTGGCCTCTATGGGACTGAGGTCAGAGGCCAGGGCCCTCCAAAGGGAGGGGCAGCCAGCATGGCCTGTTCCGGCAAGACCAGGATGAGGGACTGCGGTATCAGCAGTTCCTGGCTTCCCCAGCTGCCACGAGTAGGCAGAGTCTGAGGGTCCGGGGCCCAGTTAGCAGCGGAGGGAGAGGCGAAATCCGGGGACTGGCCCCAAGAGCCAGAGTGGGCCGTCCTCATGGCCTGTGTCAGCACCAAGTTCGCTGCACCACCACCACTCTCAGATTTCACCGCGTGGTCATGCGGCCAAGGCCAGGCCAGAGCTCCATGTCCACTTGCCTGGGGAGAGGCCCGGCCCTACTCCCTCCCATGGAGGGCTGCAGGCGCTCCCGGAGACAAGGAGACAAGACGGACCGGGCAACTCCTCTGTCCTCAGGGCTGTGCCGCCTGGGCTCCCGGTCACAAGGCGCATGTTCCCTTTATTTATTCTCCCTCCTCCTTCACAGCCCCACAACTGTCCCAGGGCAGGGTGGGCTGAGCTCTCTGTGGAGCTCTTGAGGGCAGCCAGCCACCTCCCTCACCCCACTACTCCTCTGTCCTTCCCACCTCAGCACCCCTCCCCACAGCGGCTTCCAATCTGGCATGTCAACAGCACCCAGGCCCCTTCAGAGCAGTGAAACATCTGGGGACTGCTTTTGTGTTTGAAGGGGAACAAGAAACCCTGCTGCACTCTGCTTGGGGGGCAGGGCCCCTCTGGCTACCCCACTGGCCTGGATCAACCATGAGCAAAGGCAACGACCAAGTGACTAGAGGTTGTCTGCTGTCCACTCTTGCCCTCAGTGAGCAAGAGAACAAATTTTTAATGTCAAAATCCCTGTACATATATATATATGTGTGTGTATATATATATGTATATATATATATATATATATGTATGTGTGGCTCTAGCCTTATCTCCAGCCCCAGTGGGGTCTGTACAGTTAACTGAAGGAGAAAACATTGCAAAGTGACTGGAGAAGCCAGGCAGTGGAAGCAACACCAGCAGTCGTGAAGAAAGGGGCTGGAGTGGCCCAGACAGCAGTCCTGAAGCAGCGGCTGTCCCTCCAACAAAACGGAAAGAACCCACTGCTGGTCCCGAGAGCTTCCAGGGTGCGTAGGGCCTGTGGATTTGCATGATTGTGCTAGAGTTTAGTCTGAGTTGATCTTTTTCAAACTGCAAGTGTCGAATACTAGAGGTGGTTAGACCCTTTTTTTTATGTTTTTTAAATTAATCAGTCACTTGTAAAAGCGAAGCAGCCCGCCCCCCTTTCCAAGTTCACTTCTTCGATGGTACTAAAGAGTCTGACGGGCTTTAAGGGACAGCTAACTGTGGCCAGCCCCAGCCTCAGTGCTGAGGACAGCCCACCCCTCTCCCACGGGCTGCCAGCCTTGGGGTCCCTCCTGTAGGTACTGGGGGTCAGTAGGTGCAAGCGGTCAGCCTGAGAGCTGCCCCTTGTGTGGGGTCTGCTTGAGGTCTTCTAACTTCTGACCCAAGAGTTCCTCCTCCCACAGCAGTGCAAGGAGCCTGGGTGCTCTGGTCCATTTTAGCCGGCCCCTGCCCTGCCCACTGCGGGTGTGGACTCACTCCTTGGGCCGGCATGGGGACCAGAGCCAAGGCCCCTCAGCCTGGAGATGGGCTGTATTCCTGGTAGCCCTGGTGTTGCCCCATCCCCCCTCCCTTCTGATGCTTCTGGGCTGTTTGTAAATGGGAGCCTCAGTTTCCCCCACAGTCTTCCCTGGATGCTGGCTTCAAATTGAAGCCCCTAGCTCTTCCAGTCCTGCCCCAGCTATGCAGCAGCTTCTCAGCTCCTGCACTACCTTCAGAACCCAGCTCCCTGCACTGCTCTTAGGCCTCCTGGCTCCCGCAGAGAGCCGGCCAGCCTTGCTCAGCCCTGCCAGGCTACCCTGTGCACATGGTGCAGTTGCCAGGTCTGGGGCTAGGCAGTGGTAGTGGGGTGCCTGCCCAGTCCTATCTGGAGCAGCTCCCACAAGGCATCTGTCCGCAAGCACTTTAAGCATTCCTGTTTACATATCAGCTGGTCTAGCTGGTCCTAACCACTGTTTGCTCAGCCCAGTGGGTCTCCACAGTGGGCCTCCGAGCAGCCCCACTGGGCCTGTGCTTTCCGTGACAGGCATGGACTTGGGCTCTGACTTTCCCTTGTCATTATTCCTCATGGTCCTCCCAGTGCTGCAGCACCATAGATGCTGGGCCCAAGCACCTCACCGTGGCCTCCTGCCAGGGGCTCCACCCCAGCTCCAGTGTGGCCTGACAGCCTGGCAGGAACTAGGGCCAAGCCCACTGTGCTCTGAGCCACCTCTGCAGTCCCAGGGCTCGGAGTGGAGCCGGCAGGCCTGCCTGGCATGGGTGACAATTGCCCTGCCCTTCTCCCACCCCACCTGGCATTTCCCTCCCTCATACCTAGTCTCAGGAGTGCTGGGAACAGCTCAGGCCTGGGCCTGGGTGCCTGGCCTCAACATACCTCCAGCTTACCCTACGCTTCCTAGCTGCCTGGCCTGCCTCTCCCTTGGCCTGAGGGCACAGGGTGCCCAAGACACACAGCCTTGAGGCCCAGGCACAGGCCAGCACCCTCTGGGCAGATGGGCCTAGCCATCTCCCCCCCCATTCTGGTCCTTCTGCTACCCCCCAGTTCTGGATCTGGTGGCTCACGTTGTTGGTGCTACACAAGCTACAATAGATATATTTAGAGAGAGAGATATTTTTAAGACAAAGTCCACAATTAGCTGTCCTTTAATGCCACAGAGCCCCTGCCCAAAAGAATGGTCGCTCGGATGGTCTGAGCGGACCAAGCTCGACCAGGGCTTTAGGCACAGAGCTGCCCGTGCTCAGCCTGCACACGTGTAAATATACGCTATTTCCTATTTTACTGTTCTTCAGATTTAGTACTTGTAAATAAACACAAACATTAAGGAGAGATTAAACATTTTTGCTAAAACTCCGGGCTCCGGGTTTTCCTTGCTGAGAGATGCTGGGCCAGGGGGCAGGGTCGCCCCTGGAGTGTAAGCTCCTCGCGCTCCCAGGACAGTGCCTGGTGGGTCATTGGAGCCAGCAGGATTCCAGGTCACAACACCCGCACCTGAGAACTTGAGCAGGTTTAGGTTGTCAGGCACCTGTTCTAGCAGACCCAGGTGGCACGGCACAGTCCTCAGCTGTGACTAAAAGCACCAGTGCCTTGGCCCCTCCGGGAACTCTGGAGCCGGCCTTGGCAGATGGGAGGCACTTGGAGCAGAGTTTCCGGCCCAGCGTGGGGACACAGAATCCTGGGGCCTTGTGACCTAAGATGGAGATCTGACCCAACAAGCTTGGGTGACAGAGGCTATAGTCAAGACACCCGTCCCCCCGCCCCCCGCCACGTTGAGGAGTCGGGGGCTGGGAGTACCTTTCTCGCCTGACCGGGTGGCTCACCACCGAGGGAACCAGCTAGAGAAACAGACTGCATTAGACATTCTGCTTGGTCTCTTGCCTTTTATCCACAAATACTTCCACGATGGAGGTGTTTGTGGCTTCAGCCAGTGCCCCTTCTGGCTCATGTCATCACAGCCTGGCAGGTGTCACTCCTGTCCCACAGTGTGGGTGTGGGGAAGGTACAATGATTCTGGGGCAGTGAGGCCTGAGTTGAGATGGCAGGAACACTGCGGTCCTGAGGGCCCGGTGCCTGCTCTGTACCTGCGTCCCCAGGCGCGACTGACCACGCTGATCATGCCTTGAAGTTATTCAGCCACCGAGCACTGCTGGTGAATGGACTGACGGCCCTCCCGGTGGCCCTGTGAGGGTGGGGTTAGCCTCAGCTACAGCCCAGAAATTGGAGGCCCACAGGACTTTGGGAGACAGGACCATAGTCCCCAGAGGGCTCCAGCGTGGCTCCCGCCTGCCCTCATTTAGTCTCCCCCCCATCCCTTCCCAGGACTCTGGCCCATAAATCATTATTCGTAGCTCACACTCCCAGCCAGGCCCAGCCTCACAGCTGAGGCTCAATTTCTGAAAAGAAGTCAGCGTAATCACCATGAAATTGCATCGGAAACAAACCTAGCAGCCGGTCCTGTTTGGAGTATGGAGTGTGACGTCGCCTATTCCCATGGCTCCCCCCACCCCTAGCTTTCAGGCATAATCAGCCCTGCCTCAATTACCCTCGTCAGGCCGCCAAGGCCTCCGGCCCCCCCAGCCTGAAATCAGGGCCCTCAGCCGCAATCAGCGTGCACCCAGGCGCCGAGGTGACCAGCGTGATTATGGCAGAGCGGTGTCTGATTGCAGCACGCGCTCAGCCCATCGAAAGCAGCACAACTGTCAGCCGTCCATCCGTGCTGCTCTGTGCCAGCCGGCTGTTCTCCCCTAGGTCCCAGAGCAGCCCCGGCATGGGGCAGAGGACAGCACAAATTGAGCAGGCATGAAACTTAGGCCAGGCTAAGTAAGTAAGGTGACCCAGGGGGAGTCGGTGCCATACCAGTCAGGGGGACCAGTAAGACTTTTTGGGGACAGACACTGGAATCGAGACCTGGAGGGACCAAAAGGAGCCTGCCTTGGTGACACCTGAGAGAAGCATCCCTGAGGCAGGAGCACCGGCTGCTGGAAGGACAGAAGGCGCCTGCCAGCTGTTCTGGGCCCTGAGAAGCCAAGAGGTGGGCTCTCTTGTGCACTTGGCTCTGGGAAGCCAGAGATTGGCAGGAAGCACCTGCAGATGCCCTAGCGTGGCCCAGGGTGCCCCTCACCCAGACAACCTGCTGGTGAGGCTTCATGAGCAGACTTCCTGCAGATGGACTGGAATGTGACTTGTTCTAGGCACTGGGCCATCTGTGGAGGTGACAGGCCATGCCTGTGCTGAGGGGTGAGGACCCCAAAGATCAGAGTCTCAGTCAGCCTGTGCTGGGCACAAAGTGTACGCACAGAGCAACCTTGGTGTGGCGTGGCCCTGATGGTACAAGTCAGCCATGATCGACCCCACTCTAGAGGAGGGCTGGGGACAGACGGCTCATCTAGGGACACAGAGCTACCCAGGTTGGGGCTGGGATTCAAATTCAGACTGTCCCAGCTCATGGCAGAGTTTCTCTGTGGCCAGGGCTTCTCAGCAGCTCCGGGAGCTTGACGCCCAGAGTCAGTGCACAACCAAGGGGACATTGAGGACAGCTGCTTCTCTGGAGCAGTGTCCTCTGAAGCCACACTGTAGACACCACCTGCCCTTGGGAGACTCGCCCACTGTCCCCAGCAAGGAGCTTGGAGAAGTAGGGTTTCTGGACACCATTGTGACATTCAGCTGAAAAAAGAAACAACCAACAATACCCAGGTGTGTATCCTCTGCACTATAAATGATGGAAACTTAACCCAAATTGGCTAGAGCAGAAAGTGAGAGAGAGAGAGAGAGAGACTGATTGGCTGAAACTGAGTGTCCAAGGTCAGACTGGTCTCAGACATGGCTGGATCCAGGTGCTGATATGAGGTCCTGAGTCTTTCTCCTTTCTTCTGAATGGGCTTCATTCCCAAATCAGGGCACTGATGGCCACCAACGCTCTGGGTTGGGCAGCTTAGCAGTCACTTTGGAAATGGAGCCCCCTTGGTCTGCAAAAGTCCAGCTAGGGATTTCACTGGCCAACTTTAGAGCACATGCCTCTATTTGAACCAATCATTTTGATCTGAAGGGCGAGCTGCTCTGATTGGTGGACACAGGTCACATGCTCGGGGGGCACTGAGGCTGGAGGAAGGACCTCCAAGGACAGGATGGGTGGGGGTAGCCCAGGGCTCCCTTCCCAGGGCTACTTGTCTGTGCACCATCTCTCCCTCCACTCAACTGACCACCACCCAACTCACCATCCGCCCACTGACCCCATGGACACTGCAGCCACCATCCATCATCCCTCCCTGCAATCTACAGTCCCCACCCCCGCCCGCCTCCTGCCTCTGCAGGTTTCCAAGGATCCATCATGGATCCAGCCAGGCTCAGCTGAGGCTGTTGCAAGACCCTGAGTGCTGTGGACAGAGTTTGAGCTTTCAGGTGTTGGGGGGGCACCTGGAGACACTGGACCCCTTGTGCTCTGCAGTGGGGAATGAAATGGGCCAGGAGCTGCAGAAAATGGCTCCCTGGTTCCCCAGAAGTTCAACATAAAGCTTCTGTTTGACCCCAAAACCCCACTCGGTATAGACACAAAAGGATTGAAAGCGGGGACTGGAAGACGTCGTGTAGACCATGCTCACTGCAGTGTTACTCACAAGAGCAATGTTGGGATGACACAGTGTCCACAGCGGGCAGAAGAGTGGACAAACCAGTGTACTACGTACGTCCACACCCTGGAATACTACACAGCCTTGAGCAGGATTGGACTTCTGACACAGGCTGCCACACCGATGGACCTTGAGGACATGCTGCTGAGGGAGAGAAGCCAGGCACAAAAGGATGAGCACTGTGTGATTCCCGTTATTTGAGACACCTGCAGTTGACCAATTCATAGACAGAACAGGTTTGCCGAGGGATGGGGGAGGGGAGTTAGTGACGGGGGAACTTACTTTACATGGTGACGTGACTGCCTCTGCACCGCCCTCCTTGTGTTGTGTGTATTTTGTCAGTCTCAAAATTAATAGGGGAATGGGGAGGTGGTCAGCAGCTCCCACAGCATGGCTAGCTAGAGGGATAAATTCTGGTGACCTGTCACACAGCTCACACTGATGCATCGGACATTTCCAGCGGCTAGCAGAGGGGATCTTGAATGGGCTCACACCAAAGAAGTGACAGGTGGCCAAGGTGGTGGTGCAAAAGTCACCCTGAGTGACCCTATTGTTTCCGTCACACGCTACACTCTACACACACATATTGCAAGTCACACTGCACCCCATGAGTATGCACAATTATTAAATGTCAGTAAAATAAAATTAATAACAGGCATTTTTCAAGAGTCTGGGCTTTCCTGTGGGGAAGTGGATACTCGAGATGCTGTCCAGCTGCGGCCCTGGCCTTGTCCCCCTGGACGTGGCTCACGGTGCCTGGAGCAGAGCCTCATTGTCTCCAGCCCTCCAGGGAGCCCCTGCCCCACCGAGCCGCCCTTGGTCTGTCTGTGGGCAGCCACCGTGCTGAGCCAGGTCACCCAGGGGAAGCTCAGAACTCCAGATTGCATGAGTCCTTCTGGCTGTGTCCCCATCCCTGGGATGTGGCCCTGGTCCCCACCCTCTGCCTAGAGCCTCAGCTGTGGTTTCCCCTCTTCCCTCACTGTCCCTGGGGTCCCTCCCCCAGTCCAGCTTCAAATCACCTCATGTGCTTTGTCTGTGACTTTCCTGTCCCAGTGGCCACTTTTCTCCTCATACAGTGTTGTTAGCGCACTACCGAAACTAATGCCTGCGCACGCACACGTGCTCGGTGGTCTCCAAACCTCGTCTCCCGCATGGTTTGTTGGGATCAGACCCCATGAGACTCCACCATACCAGATTCCCCACCCACCCCCAGTCCACGGCGGCCCCTCTGCTTCAGAGCTGTTCCTGTTGCTAGAACCAGGCGGGGACTCGTGCGACGCCCCTGTCCCCCCTCGGTCCTAAGACAGCAGCTGGATCTGAAGCACCACTGCATCCAGGTGGAGCCCCCTCCTCCCACGGTGGGGTGGCCGGCAGGCCTGCCTCAGTGGGCCTCTTCCCTTCAGCTCCCTCCTGTCTGACTCGGCTTTTTCTCTGACCACTCCTCCCTTTCAACCCAGAAGAGATGCAGAAGGGAAATGCACGGCCGAGCGTGGAGAACCAGGGTCAGTGCCGTGAACAGACCGTGACTGTGGAAATACACACAATAAAATGAGAGGATCGCTAAACCCTAGCAGCCGGCTGCAGCCACGTAAAGACTCTGCTAGGGTCACCCAGGCAGGCAGACCGGGCGCACAGGCGCTGCCCCTCGCTGTGCCCTGCGGTGGCCTGGAGGGAGGCTGGGGGGAGACCGGGGCCCTGCTTGCCGTTCGAGTTCACCCTGCTTCAGAGATATTTGGCCAAAGGTTCGTCTGTGTGTCTGCAAGGGTGTTTGGGGCAATGAGCATTTTATTTGTAGATAAGCCCTCCTCAGTGTGGTGGGCTCCATCTAATCAGTCAAAGACCTGAATAGACAAAAAGTTCACCTCCCTGAGTAAGAGAGGAGTCCTTCTTCCCAGCAGCCTTTGGGTTGGGACATCAGCTTTTTCTGGCCTTTAGAACCAAAAGGAAACTTTGGCTCATGCTGGTCTTGCCCCTAGACCTCCCAGGTCAGCTCACCTGCCGGGTCACCTTCCCCTCCACAGTCACACGACCAGTCCCGGTGTGCGTGGGTCCTATGACTATTTCTCTGGAGAACCCCAATGCTGTTCCCTTTACAGAAAGACTCGTGCTCATTGCAGGTGTCACCGATGTCAGTCAACTGAGTGCTGTCTTATGTCTCGTAGGTGAGTGCCCCATGGTTTTCAGAAGCCTGGTGCCCTGTGTGTGTCCCTGCTCCTGCCGTGACACCCCGGCTGCCCCGGGGCACCTCCCACTCCCTCTGTTAGCAGGGCCTAGGGCATCCACCCTGCCCTCCCTCCATGTCCGACCTTTGGTTCACGCAGGCATAGGACACTCCTGCCATTATTTTTGAAGCCACAGGGGCTGAGAGGACAGAGAGGAGTGTGCAGACAGCTTTCAGCCCTTTGAAAAAGAGTCAGCAGTCCTCTGGCTCGCTTACGGGAACAAATGACTCGAAGGAGTTTCTGAGACACAACGTCTCCTCTTGCTGTCAGCAGGGGACCGCAGCAGCTCTGGCTTGGACGCTTGGCCTCCTTCCTTAGCGCTGGGCATTTCGGGGCGAGCCTCCCTCTTTCTTGGCCTCCGCTGTGTCGTTGTCAATTGGAAGAACTGCACCATGCCAGGGTGGGATTGACGCTAGTGTGAATGTCTGCAGGGACAGCGTGTTCACACCCAGTGTCTTGCTGTCAGGGGTGGATGCATTTGGGACAGAGGGCGTCACAGATGGCTGATTTCCTGTTTGAGGTCATCCGGGGTAGTGGACCTGTGTGTGTGTGTGTGTGTGTGTGTGTGTGTAGGGGTGGGGATGGGGGAGCTGCCTTACAGCCAAAGGCAAAGAGTCCACCAGGAGGGGCTCAGTTACCCTGACAGAAGGGGCAGAGCCAGGGGTCAGGGGTCAGGCAAGGGAGGCCCCTGCCTTTCCTGGAGGAGCTGAGGAAAAGGCAGGTGTGAAGGAGCCTGATAGGCAGCGGCCCTTGTCTCCTGTGGGTGGAGGGTGACCAGAAGTTCTCAGAACCCTCTCAAGCTACAGAGACCCTGAGAGGTCCCCAGCCTAGCAGGAGCCCAGAGACAGAAAGAGGTGGCTGCTAGGGACAGAAGTCAGGGCCTTGCAGAGCTGAGGAGCAGAGACAATGACAGACCCCTCCAGGAGGACACATGACGATGAGAACTGCACAGCTGTGCAAGGTGACATTTCCGCTGAAGGTTGACTAAGGAACTGATGTCCCCTTCCCAGTGTCAGGAAGACCTAGAAGTTTGGCCTAAACCCAAAGCCTTGAAGGAAAAAAGGGAGAAAGTCCTGTTGGGCAAGTGAATGGGGACCAGGACTTGACATTTCCCAAAAAGAGGCCGTATCAAAACAGAAGAGATCGTTTAACTAGAAGAGATCGAGGGCAGCTTAAAAGTGTAAGTTTGCTCTGCCTCCCAGTAGGGCACCATTAGAGACAAAGCCACACGAACAGGGACATCTGAGCAGGCTGGGCACCTTCTAACTCCAGAATGCACAGAGGAGAGGAGTCAGCGACCTCCAGTCCTGCTCCACCTCCGAGGGACTGGCCACATCCCCTGGGGGACAGGTGATTCCCAGCCAGCCAATCAGAACGCTCTCCTCCTGAGCTGTCTCCCGCCCTTTTTAAATGACACTTCTGGCTCATTTTACAACTCCACTGGACAGAGAAGGACTCGACTGGACCACACATACAACCTCACCTCTTTTCTCCAGGCCTCTCTCCCCCAGGAACCTCTCTCTGACCAGGCTGTTCTCCAGGCTGCTGAGGCCGGGCTTCTGCATGCCCCACATCGTGCTCTCAACTGACTTTCTGATTGTAGTCATCCTTGTAGGTGAGAACATGGTGTCTCACTGTGGCTTGGAGTTTGGCAAAAGATGTTGGCTATCTTTTCACAAGCTTTAGTTATTTGGGTATCTTTTTTGAAGAAATGTCTATATGGTCCTTTTCCATTTTGACTGGGTCATTTGTCTTTTTACATTTTAGATACAAATGTTTCTCCCATTTAACCGGCTGCCTTTTCATTTCTGAAAGTGAAAACTTTAAATACCGTGTTACACGCTAAAGCCGTGGGAACCTGTTAGGTTCAGGGCATGGACTGCATGCAAGAGAGACTCTGGAGGCAGAAATGTCAAACCGAGCTCCTTTGCTGCCGTCTCTTGTGATAAACTCTAGTTTTTTGTCTTCACTTCATCCCATCATCGCCCCCGACGGCCTTGCTGGGCTGCTGTTCTGAGCAGAGTTTCTCTCGGCACTTTGTGGACATTGGTTCGGGCTTTTGTGGCCTCCATCCCCGCTCTGAGGTTGGCGGTCAGTCTCCGCGCCTTCCTGGAAGGAGGCTTTCTTTGGTGCCGGTTATTTTTAGGATCCTTTGGTCTCTGGGTTCTGCAGTTATATAGCATCCCTCCCCCACACCATCCCCCTTCACATTTACGAGAAATACTCTGGATGCCAATGCTCCCTAGGAGCCACCTGGAGGCCCCAGGTGGAGGCTGTGTGAGCAGAGGCCGTATGAGGACCTCATTTCCACCAAGAGGCCTTTCTCTCCAAGTCACGAAGGGCTCAGTGGGTGCACCGGTCCGGGGTGTGAGGTCCTCACCCTCTGAGTTCAGGCCCCTCCCCCATGCCTCGGATGAAGGCTTTGGTGTGGGGCTGGTGCTTCCCATAGGTGGCGTGGTGTCTGCGCCCCAGCCTCGGTGCTCCCAATCCTACCCCCTTCTCTTGCTCCTGTGAGCTCCCACCCACAGATGAGCAGAGGGCACAGAGAGCTCCTGTTTGGTCCCTTGGCTCCCACCAGCTAGATTTTGGCTATTTCTGAGTTGATCTGTACAGGGCCTGGAGTGACTGTCACCACCCTCAGCCATCTCCACAGGCATCGTCCACAGCAGGCCAGGCTCATGTCTCCCTCTGCAGCCCCATCTGTCTGCACCTGGGCTCTGCCTCTGGGCCACTGGGATCTCAGAAGTGGCGGCATTCCTGTCACTGCCTGACAGCTGACACGGCCTGGGCCTGCACCCACCTGTGTCTGCTGGGGGCCCGTGGACATCAGTAATAAGGGTGGGAAGCTGGCTGTGCCTGCAAAGGGGTCTTCCTGGATTAGGAGCAGCTGGGCTACAGAGCCACTCTGTTCTGAGTTTGCAACACGCTGACAAAGGGCCAGGAGCCTCTCCGGTGGCCACCTGGAGAGCTGTGCACCGCCCATCTTCACTTTGATTCCTTCTGGCTGTGCCCTCTGTGCAAGGGCGGGCTGCAGTCTGCCTTGCGCAGAGCTAGCAGGCCTGCTGGCATGGGTGTCTGTCTTATTTCTCTCCACAGCCACATCACCATGGTTTATTTATCTTCTTTACTGGCCTGTGGGCCAGAGTTCTGTCTGTCTTGGGCCCTTCTGTGTCTTCTGCCCCAGGGCAGTCAGTAGGTGCTAAGTGCATACCCGTCGCAGGAGGAGTGAGGGAGAGCTGCACGCTGGTCTTTGCACGCATGTGGCACATCCCGTGCATGCACACCGGCCCAGCAGCAGCAGGTAATACGACAAGCCACCATCATCCGTGCCCCACGCGCTTGGACCTTCCACGCTGTGCCCAGGGTCCATGGGCCTGGGACAGGTTACTTGAGAGAAACAATGTAAAGGCAGAAAGGCTTATCTTGGCTCAGGGTTTCAGAGGTTTCAGTCCGTGGTAGCTTGGCCCAGCACATCATGGTAGAGAGGATATGCAGCCAGGAAGGGGAGGGAGAGGGAGAGGGAGAGGGAGAGGGAGAGGGAGAGGGAGAGGAGGAAGGGGCTGAGTCCCACTGCACGGGGTAAAATGAGGCAGCTGTTTTCCATTGGTGTATAGAAGGTTGTCCTAAAACGTACTTCCTTTTGAGTTCAGGGCTGGTCTGCCAGGTGGAGGGTGAGTGGATCCCTGGAGTCACTTTGTGGTTCTGACACTCCAAAGGGAGCCACGGTGTGCTGTGGGAGACTGGCCAGCATCTGAAAGCGTCTCCCTATCTGCCTGGGCGATGACCCAAGGCCAAGGGCCTGGCTCTTGGCCTTGCTGCTGTGGCTGGGAGAAGCTGATATGCATAAGAGTCTTCCTTCCTGGCTGCCCGGGATCTGAACTCCGTCCTGATGTCCGCGAGGCTCCACCTTCCTCGTTCCACCAGCTCTTGCGTGACCAGGATGGCTGTGACCGCCCGAGACTCCCGGGACGACCAGGTCCCCCAGGTTACTTGCTGGTAAGTGGCTGAGCAGCGAGTGGCTGCCACCCCACCCTGCAGGCCTGGTCCTGGCCGTGACTTTTTCTGCCTTGAGTGTCGATCATTTGCACTGCCTTTGTGGTTCAACTTGGATCCCTGCTGGCTTCAAGGTCCTGAGTCTGTCAGGGTCCTGGAGTCAGGTTGGCCAGACGCTCAGCCAGCCACACAGGGCGCCCCCTTGGCCTCTTGGGACCTCCACCCTCTGCAGTTGAATGGAGCAGAGACAGGGTTGAGGAACATCTGTGACCATGCCACATATGGAAGCAACAGCCACATATGTCCCCTGCCCAGGCCCTCCCCCTACCCCCTGGCTGCTTTTCCTGCCTCCCAAAGGCCCCTGAACTCAAGCCTCCACTCCCCAAACTGCAACTCCTGCCCAGCTCACTCAGCCTCTCTCTCCACACTTGCTCTGGGCTTCAGAGACAGAAGGAAACCTCCTAGCAGACAATAAATAAAGACATTTTTAAAACGAGGAAGGAAAAAGTCCACCGGCAGGGATCTGACCTCTTGTCTGTCTTCGGCTGCCGACCCAGCAGTACCCAGTCTGTGACGGCATGAGCGGCTCAGCTCCCACGCCAATGCAGGTGTGTCGAGCCCCTGGGGCTCCGCGAGCACCAATACAGGCGTTTGGCCCCTGTCACCTGTGCCACATCTTCATTCCCGATGATTCCCCCACTCCATCAGAGCTGGGGTGTGCACAGCACTGAGTGTTGTTTGCTATGTCATCTGTTGTTTCTGACTTTGGAACACTGAGTTACTGGCTAATGGTGAGAGAACCCTTCTCTGTCACCCTCTAAGGGACTGGAGCCTGTCACTCACCCAGGCCTGCTCCCCTGACATGAAGCCCACGCATGTTACAGTTGGGCTCCCTGTAACCTCTTCCCTGCTGGGTCTTCATGGAGGTCCAAGTCGTCTACACCCAGTTCCCTGGCACCATCCTCAGTGTGTGACCCCCAGGAGGCCCAGCAGACCTGCTCCCTCTATTCACGAGACACCACTGCATCACAGCACTGGCCACCGCCCAGCTGCAGAGGGAAGGGCTCCAGTGCAGGCAGGCAGACAGACAGCACTGACGCACATGGAACAGAATGCGTGGACACACAATAGCCCTCTGGGAGGCCATGGGGCCAAAGTCTCACTGCAGGGGGCCTATGGAGCTGAGCCGCTCCCGCCTGTCCTGGTTCTGGGCCCTCCTACGGCCACTGCTGCAGCTCCTGACACCGCGATGCCCTTGCCAGGGTCCCTGCTTAATTTGCGTCACTGGCTCCAATTCAAAGTTAGGGTTGAGGGTTCCTGTTTTGGAGGGGTCCACAGGCCAGGCCATCGGCATCCCTGGAGGCTTCTCCCCAAGGATGGGGCTCACAGCTCATGGTACTAATCACCCATCACTGTGTAACAGTGATTGACAAGCCGATCAGCACCCGCGCCCTACTCGACCTGAGATGGTGGGTGTCCTTGGGCTCTCAGAGGTCAAGATGCTGGCCAAAGCCACAGGGCTCCGAAGGCTGGTTACGGGCTGGGGTCCATGTCCATGGGACGCCCTCGCTGCCCGGCAAGTCAGCCTGGGAGGGACAGTGTCAGGACACAGTGATCACAGAGGCCCACAGTAGTTGCAGAAGCACCAGCCTAGACCACAAGCTCCCTGGAACTCCAGAGGGCAGCCCTTCCAGGGGCTGTGCAGCCTGAAAGAGTTATTACAATTATTTTGCCCCTTTTCTAACTGCTGGAGTTGGAAGTTTAATCCAATTATCTTCATCCTTCTTGTTTATTTATATAAATTTTGAAGCTATGAATTTTCCTCAGAGGAAATGGTGTTTTTATTATTTCTAAACATTTTAGATTCGGGTTCTGATTTCTTCTTTGATCCAAATGTTGCTTCAGAGGGAGTTTTAAACATTTCCAGGCAAAGGGACTTTGCATCACTTCCATCTAGTTTTATTGCCTGGGGAATAGAGAATTTTTTCCTGTCCTCATTTTTTAATTTTTAACAAAATAAAATGTAGTTAACGTAAGCACTCAGCTGGTACTGTCAATCTTGAGACACAAACCTGCCCTGGTGGTGCTGCTCAGTGGTCAGCGCTCGCTTGGAGTGCACGAGGCCCTGGGTTCTGTCCCAGCACTGAAAAACCAAAACACAGAACTCCTGTCCCCTGTGCTGTCCCTGCTCACCCTATGTCCACCCCCGGGACAGGTGTTTTTACCTGCTCCTGTGATGCGTTGTGTCCTGTCTCCATCACAGGATCACCTGGCTAATTCTGGATGCTTAGCTATCAGGGGGCGCTGTATGGCCTCGTCTGTGTCAGTCCTGAACACAGCACTCTCAGACACGGCCTGTCCCCTCCTCTCCTGGCCGTTATGTCCTGCTTCTCTGTGGACTCCATTGCCAGCATTTATGTCGCTCTGCGTGTGTAACCTCCACTCACGTCAAGCCACACGGTGACCCGTGTAAACTACAATCGCGTTTTTTCATGCAGGCTTCCCTTCTGGCCTCACCTCATTTGGGGAGCTTGCTTAGCTATTTTACCACCATTATTGTTCAAACGCATCAGGGAGTCCACGATTTAAAGTTTTTTCTTGACCACATGCCCCTGGAGCCCCAGATGTCTAAGATGGCACCTGCTGTGGCCTTGGGTCTCCCTGGCCGTGTTGTCCTCAGGGCCTGGGACCCCGGGGAGTCCTGCTTCCTGGCCAGTGCCTCATGAGGACCGTGCGGGCTTTCTTACAGGCGGCTTTGTGGGGGTGTGGAGGGACGGGAGGCAGCACCTGTGAGCCGGGAGAGCTTCGAGATGCTTCACATTCTGACATATCTGTCTTCCATGAATATGGGCTGCCTTCCATTTCCATGCATTAAACCCACCGGAGGCTGAACATATTAGGAAAGAATTGCTGTGGGGACATGGCTAATGTGGGTTTTTGTCATTGTTTCCTAACAATCATTGTGATGATTGTCTACATTGACGTTGTTCAGTATTTCACGTCGTCGGGAGATGACTGAAAGCGTAAGAGGTGACACAGGCCATGGGTAAGCAGCACACCATTTAACACAAGGGACTGAGGACTCAGTCCTGAAGTGACCCCCGGCTGCTGCAGACACCGCCGGGCACAGTTTGGCTGTCTGCTTCCTTCAGCTCCTGGAGCCCTCGCACTGCATCTCGCACCTCCCCGAGCTGCTGGTGAGAGGCTGCCCGGGCGGGCAGGAGGCCTGAGCCTTTGTCCCGTGGCTCTGTCCTTGCTGGGCCATTCTGACACCTGGTGCATGGGTCTGTGTTCATTCATTGCTCTGGGCCCTTGGTGATCAGCCAACATCTTCCCTCCTTACTTCCCAGTACCTCTGCCCCTTTCTCTGCTCTCCCCGGACTCCTATTATTCAGTCATTAAACATCCTGGACGGACCGTGCAGTTCTCCTGGGTTTCCTCCCCGTTAGCATGTGATCTGACTCTCTGGAGGAATTCCTCAACTTTATCTTCCAATCATCCAATTGAATTTTCAGATCTACACCCCAGCCCTCGGAATCTGCTTGCGTTCCTCCTGGGGGTCCCCCTCGTCTCTCCCAGCGTGCTCAGGCCGGCTGCCCCTCCTCCTGACACTTTGTTTTCCCCCTTAGTTCCATGCTGGAGGCTTTCTTCAGGCCCTCCCTGGGTAAAGGAATGCTTGTCCTGTCCTGTGTGCTAATTGCTGATTAAACGCGTGGTACAGATTTGAAGGAGCTGAAAGTGGGAATCACTCCAAAGCCTGCGATCAGGGTAACAGGATATTTCCAGGAGAGGTGAATTCTCAGCTCTGGCACCGATGCTCGGATGTCACACTCTGTGCTGAGCGCTAGCCCCGCTGTGACAGCGCGCCTGAAGCGTGGGGTGACCCTGGAAGAATCTGTGCTGTTGGAAGTCAGGATGGCATTGCCTTTGCCACGGGTGGAAGGGGGATGGGATGCTGGCATGCTGATGTCTCCTGTCCTCGTCTGGCAAGGGCGACACGGGGGTATCCCCCTAGTGAAGAAGACTCACCCACTAGCCCAGCACAGCTAAGGTGACAGCCGGGCCACCCTGCTCCTCTGGAGATGAACCCGCCTCTGTCCTGCCTGGGCATCTTGTGTGAATGGGGAAGTGGCCGGGGGTCTCATGCACCCCACATTTTCTGTAACAACCTCTCTTCAGCCCAAGTAGGGCTGCACTCCCACTCTGTAGCCTCTGGCTCACCCTCACAGAGGGCTCCCCCGCCTCCTGCCGTGGGGGACGGACGAGGAGCCCAGCGGCCAGACCCCCTCCAAGGTGCCCAGCCTCCAGTTCCGCCATGTTTCTGGGCTTGGGAGTTGGAAGCTTCTTCCAGGCTCCTCAATTCTTGCATCCAAACAAATAATTTGTTTTCTCGTATTTTCTATTTTGTCTTTCTGGGACTATTAGTGGGTGAGGGACCACCTGGACTAAGTCTAAGACTTCTTTCTGCTCATTGTTTTCATTTCCCTTTCCTTTTGTTCTACTTTCTAGTAAGTTTCTGTAACTTGATGTCCTAATCCTTCTGTGTATTTAGAAAAAATCCGTATATATGCATCGGTAAATATATACAGTTGTATTACAGTACTGGGGTTTGAACTCAGGGCCTCATGCTTGCTAGGCAGGCACTCCACAGCTGGGGCCCTACTCCCCAATCCTTTTTGCTTTAGTTATTTTGGGGATGGGGGTCTCTCACTTTTGCCTGGACTGCAACCTTCCCTGTTTATGCTTCCTTGACTGGTTGGGATGACAGGCGTTTGCCACCACGCCTGGCTTACTTGTTGAGATGGAGATGTCTTGCTAACTTTTTGCCCAGGCTGGCCCAGAACCATCATCCTCCTAATCTCCACTTCCTGAGTAGTTGGGATTATAGATGTGTAGCACTCAACCTGCTGTATTTTATATTTTTAATTAACCTTTTTATTTAGAGATAATTACATTCACTTGCAGTTATAATAAACGGTACAGAGATCCATGCACTATTTCCTCAAGTTCCCCCAATGCTAACAGCTTTTGAAACTGTTGTAGAATGTCACAGCCCCTCCCCTCCCTCCGTCCTTGGTCACTGACGACCGCTAATGTGCTCTCTAGTTTCATAATTTCGTCACTTCAAGTGTCTCATGCGTGGAATCATAAAGTTTGTAACCTTTAGGGACTGGCCTTGTCGCCAAGCATACTTCCTTGGAGTGGTCACATCCCAGTTGTTACAAATGTCCTCTTTACTGTATGTCCAAGGCATGGACGTACTTCAGTGTGTCTAGCCCCCATCTGCAGGAGGAGGTGTCTAGGAGGTTTCCAGACTTTACCAAGTTGGCGCTCTGTCTTTCTTCCAGTTGGGGGGAACATGTCTTCTACTCCTGCAGAAGACTCACCCCCAGGGTGCATTCTTTGTAATGTGGCATGGTTGACTTAAAACACACTGCTGGTCAACAAGTCTGGCGTGCAAACGGCACTCTTACGTCATCTTTTCTGCCAGAATCCCTCTAAATGGTCTGACGTTCCCTATGTCCAGGCCTTCAGGTTTCTCTCACAGGATCCAGCCCTGCGGGAAGGGTGCAAATTGTGTCCAGCATCTAGGACATTCTCGATGATCCCTAGCTCTCTTCTGTCCCACGCTGCCCCCATGCAGTTCCCTGGTCTTTCTTCTCTTTTCTGCCACTGTCCATGTTCTCTAGTCAGAAAGTAGTTCACAGTTTGTGGAGACCTCCAGGTTTAAACTCCACAAAGACCTAACAGACCCTGTCCTGACACTCTGATGTTTCCTGAGGAATTCCACCCTTGTCCTTCTTAAATTTGACATTCTGCCCTCTGCCTTGAGAGAAAATCTTACGTTCCTCAGACTTTTTGTGACACTGGTTAAATCCAGGCTGATTCAAAAGTCTCCCATTTGTTTTGTCTTATCTTGATACCCAGGCTGTCCTCTAGTTTGGGAGAGACTCTTACATTGGTTCCACCATCGGTCTCTGGGGCCAAACAAAAGGAAACAGGAAGTTTCCTGTTGGATCAGTGTTTGGTGTTTGTGTTTCTGTGCTGCACATACATGGCTTTGTGTTATACTTAAAAACCCTTTAGGCCGGGTGCCAGTGGCTCACGCCTATAATCCTAGCTACTCAGGAGGCCGAGATCAGAAGGATCGCAGTTTGAAGCCAGCCTAGGCAAATAGTTCACAAGACCTTATCTCAAAAAAAAACCCATCAGGAGAAAGGGCTGGTGGAGTGGCTCAAGTGGTAGAGTGCCTGCCTAGCAAGAGGGATGACCTGAGTTCAAAACCCCAGTGCTGCTAAGAAAACAAAACCAACAAAATCCCACTGCTATGCTTATAGTAGCTTTACTCATCTTTGCCCAATACAGGAAGCAGCTCCGATGTCAGTCAGCAGGTTCATTTTCTGGACCCATGTGTCACTCGGGGCCAGTTGCCACAGGCCTGACCTTTGCTTCCACCTTATGCCCTTCCTCAGGGAGTAGGGCAAGGCGTGATGCCAGTGTGGGCCAGGGGTTCCTGGAGCCCCTCCGCTCTGGTGCCTGTGCTGGTTTTGCACATGCCACGCATGGCAAGGTACTTCTGTGTCATCGCCCATTCCTTAAGGTTTTGGCTCTGTGTGAGTTTCTGTGTGAACCAGAGAAGCAAAACCTAGGAATTTCATTCTCCCCCAATGTCTCTGTATTGTGACAGGTCCTTCTCACATTTCAATTCTTAAAACTATTTTCCCTTTCTTATTCTTATCATGTCACAATTAAACTGATTGCTTGGTCTCTCTTCCTGCCTTCTGTGGCCCCCAAACCCTGAACAAGGCCCCAGCTCTTCCTCTTCCGTCCCTTGCAGCTGTCCTCTCTCCACCAAGCCTTCCAGTCGGCTCTGTCCCCAGGACTGTCTCATGGACATACTCACAGGGGAGGCTGGCACCCCCCTCCCCTTTCAATTTGGTCAGTGTCTATGACATTGACTTTGGCACACTGTGGTTCCAAGTCCACAGGACACTGCACGCTGAGCTGGTCTCCCAACAGGGGCTCGTGGACCACATGCGACCCTGACTTCACACATAGATTAAACCCACACAGAAAGAAGCATGGGAGGTGACAGGTGCAGGGTGCAGGTCCACACCCATGCCATGTCCCTAGGTCCAGGTTTGCTCCTGGTTGAGGCTGTGCCTGGGCCAAAGACACAGCCTGCTCTGCTGACCATGGGAGCCACTAGCTGCCAGCTTCCCCGTACACAGCCACAGATTTTATCAGGAAAGGACATGAAAGGCCCCGGTGAGTGTCACCAGCAAGTGACCAAAGACCTCACCCATATTAAGTAGTTCCCAGATTCACTGTAGTGTGACTATTCAGGGTTGCAGTCAGTTCGTGCAGTCAGCATGGCACAAATACTCAGTGCTTCCCAGGTCCTTCCACCCTTTCCATTATGTCGGCTGGCCTGGGCAATCTACCATCTTTTGGGCTCAGTGGCTTCTCAGCTTTGCTTCTCTCTTGAATTTCACCTGCCCATCTGTTTTCTTCCTGTCCCTATCTGAGTTGAGAAAGCCCATTTTTTTTAGTTACTCTCAAACAAGGTTATGTCCTGATAAACCTACTGTAAATTGAAAATTGAAAATGTTGTAAGTAAAAAATGCATTTAATTCAGCCAATCCCCCAAAATATCTGGGTGGCTCCCCCTCCTGACCCTGGGCTAATGGGACCTGCGACCTTCCAGAGCCCAGAGAGGACCTTGGGCTGTACCTTGTGAGCCCAGGAAGGATCAAAATTCAATGTTGGAAGTACAGTGTCCACAGAACCATGAGGTTGGGAATGCATAGGTTGAACTAACATAAACCGAAGCCTGTCTCTGTAGTAAATGCACACGAAAGTCCATTCCTTAAGATAATTCTGTAATCAATCACGCACATCAGGGTGTGTATAAAATTCACCTAGTCATTACGTTGTATATAATCATGTATAATATTGTAATTATGTGCAATATAACAATTTTATGTGTGTATATATTATATATGCACACAAAATATTATATATTAATACATATATATATAATTTGATAATTACAACAAAACAAGCAACTTTGACCCACCTCTTACGTTAGCAGAGCAACATCGCCAGCCCTAGGAAGCCCCCATGAGCTCCTGTCTGCCAAGGCCACCTTTCTCCTGTACTTTGCGCTAAATCCTTTTTTTTTGGCAGTACTGGGGTTTGAATCAGGGCTTTGCACTTGTGAGGGCTTTGCACTGCTTGAGTCACGCCTCCAGCCCTTTTTGCGCTGGTTATTTTGGAGATTGGGTCTTTCTTCTTGTCCAGGTTGGCTGGTCTGCAAACCTCCTATTTCGGGTTTCCCACAGTGGCTGGAATGACAGGTGTGTGTCACTACACCCAGTTTCTTTCTGTTGCATTGGGGTCTCATGAATTTTATTGCCCTGGTTGACCTGGAACTTGAGTCTTCCCCAATCTCAGCCTCCCAAGTAGCTGGGATTACAGGCACGAGACACTGTGCCTGGCTGTGCTAAACCTTTATTGGTTTTATGGTGAGCTTCAGGCTTGCACACCCACTGTTGGGTTTTGTCCATTTTTGAACGTTATGAATGAACTCACACCCTGTGCATTTTCTCTGCTTTGCTCATTTGCTCGACAGTGACTTTCACAATGATCTGCTGGTGACAGTGCCTGGGGTTCCTTTGTGGTGACTGGGTTGGTCAATGCTGAGTCTGAGTAAGTCCTGGGAAGGCCTCCCTTCCCTGTGGCATCCCACTGCGCTCACGCACACACGCTCACAGCATGGCCTCAGGCTGCTTGGGCAGTGCGGCTGGGAGCGGTTTCCGGCAGTTCCGCCAACTCCTACAGAGCAGGGACACCTCTGACCCACCATGCCTCCCCCCCCATGTCCCCACCACGTCCCCCCACCACGGAGTCTTGTTCTATTTCTGAATTTTGCTGGTCAGTGGGTGAGAACTGGGTTGCGTGGTTTTCATTAGAACTACCAAGCTTGCTGGAAAGGCTCTCTGGCCACTTAGGTCTCCTTCCTGCGAGAGGGCTGTGCATGTCTTTCATCCATTTTCCTGTCCCTTCCTTCCTTCTTCCTACTGGGATCCTTTATGCACTTTGCACATTGATCTGCAGCTCCATGTCTTACAGATACCGCCTCTCAGTTTGTCGCCTGCCATTTCACCTTTTAATGGGGATTTGGGTAACTAGAACGTCTTCGTTTTGATATAATTGACTTACTCTTTTACTCTTGTTTGTTTCAGGGACCCCTCCTAACCCCAAATGCAAGAGGACATCTTCTCATCCATCTTCTGAAGTTCAGAGTTCGCCTCCCGCTGTAAGCCTTTGATTCGCCTGCTCTGGGTTTCTGTGTGGGGTGTGAGCAGGGATCCAGCCTTCTCTCGTGACTTCCATGGGGACCGGATGGTCTGCACCCTGTTTTGTTTTGTTTTTTTCACTAGTCTATTCACTTCCCTTTTCCACAGATGCATAGATCTGTTTCTGAGCACTTCGTGTTCTCAGCAAGCAGCTTTCCTTTTCACACTGTGCTACAGTTTACATTTGGGACATTCCCCAGCCTGGCGCTGTTGGGAGGAGGTGGAACCTTTAAGAGGTGGGGCCTGGGTGAAGTCACTGAGTGAGTGTCTTTGAAGGGGATTGTGAGAGCCCAGTCTCTTCCTCTTTCTTGTCATGTCCTTTGCATTCTCCACCCATGGTGCACTGTCTCACCGCAGACCCAAAGCCTAGGGTGACAATTGGTCATAGACTGATATCTCCCAAGCCATGAGCCCAAACAAATCTTTCATCTTTGTAAGTTGATCAGCTCGTGTGTTTTGTTACAATCACAGAAACCTGACAAATACCCTGGTATCTGTTGCGCAGAATCCCCCATGGGCCAGTACCGGTGGGAGGGGTGAGTCCTCCCTCAAGGTCAAAAGCACATAGGATGCCCGGAGAGAGACACATGTCTGGCCCCAGTGAGAGTCACTGGGGATGGCATTTTGATGCAGGTCTGTGAAGAAGGCCTTGACAGCCGTGTGGTTTTTAATGGGGGAGGCTGAGCAGCAATGGATTCAAGTTAGTCAGAGAATGTGATGCGTGGACACAAGGGTGTCTTGCAGAGGTGTAGTTTACAGGGAGCTGGAATGATGGAAGGGACCACTGAGGCACTGCCTTAGAAGCAGAGAGCAGCTACCAGGCCGCCACTGGGTCATCTGCACACCTCCTCCCAGCTTGCCTCTGACCCTGTGGGGTGGGGAATGTGTGCCTCGGGGTCTTCACACTTGCCATCCCACAGACCTGTATGTATGTTTGCTGCCTTCCCTTCTCTTGGTCTCCACACGAATCTCCTTTTTTCCAGTGGGAACCTCCGTGATTACTTAACTTAAGGTTATAGCCCCTGGTCTCCTAATGACACCCGCTACTTCTTCCTGGCCTGATTTGTCTCCAGACCATCACCATTTGATGCTCATTTATTGTTTCCTCTTCCCTCATGGGTGACTGTGTCCCAGCCCTGACGCACAGCAGGTGTTCAACAGAGACTCATTCAAGGCATGCATGAATAAGGGAGAGGGACCCAAAGCAGGTGCTGAATGAGGGAACACAGGTGAGAGGAGGGGTTCTGGGCCCAGTCGTTCGCTTAGTGCAGTTCTGGGAACCCCTCAGAGTACCCCCATTAACAGCCCAACATCCCAGAGCCGGAGAAGTGCCACACACCGTGGTGGCTCCTTACATCTTTCGGGGAGGATGGCTCAAATATGATCCTGGTTGAGAGATGGAGCTGCCCACCCCAGGGGAATGAGGCCTTCTCAAGGCCCCACAGTGGATCAGCAGGGCAATTGGGCTCCTTGACCTCAGGTGTGGCCTAGACAAAGGAGTCCCATGAGTGTCCTGGCCCACTTGCATTTCCCCATCCCAACCTTGGAGCAGCCACCAAGCTCTTTGGCATCTCTCGCTAAAGGTTGTTGCTT
Organism: Castor canadensis; assembly: GCF_047511655.1. Lineage (NCBI taxonomy): Eukaryota > Metazoa > Chordata > Mammalia > Rodentia > Castoridae > Castor > Castor canadensis. The sequence continues at coordinate 146,780,962 of NC_133395.1, read as the reverse complement.
GGCAACAGTTGCTAGGCAAAATTATAGCTAGGGAAGAGTCAGGGCTCTTGGTTGGAAGCTCAGGAATGCCGAGGTGTCTCAGCCTGTGACAACCTGAGATTCCTGCCGCCGGGGTGAGGTGGTGAGCAGATGGGACGCTTGGTTATGTCCACCCTACAGGGTGTTGGGATAGCCACATCTGTGAGCATGTTACATTGTGTTAGACTCTGCCATCGTGGCCAAAGATAGTCCACTGCTGCCAGGTCGTGACAAGTGGTGTATCCAGGACCTGAGCAGGGATGTCCCTCACTGCAGCGGGAGCACAGGGACATGGGTCTGCACCTTCGAGCTGCTGAGTCCTGTCAACAACCTTTGGGCAGGTGAGGGCTGGCCCTGGTGACCCCACTGTTCGTTTGGGGAGATCTGAGTGAGGAGCCAGCTCACCATGCCAATGCCTGGCCTGCAGCAGCTGTCAGATGACCAGAGTGGGTGATAGGAAAAGTCACTGAGTGAGTCGTGACTTGCTGGACAGTATAGAAAATGCCCGGAGGCTGGGGTGGGTGGGAACCTGTCTTTAGGAATAGCCATGATGCTAGACCGATCCACTGTCGGGACCCAGGCAGAGAAGGAAGGAGTTAGAAGTCCAATCCCAGTGTCTTAACCACAACTCTCAGAAGACCTCTGCTAGGTGGGGTTCTATCCCTATTCACAGGTGGGGAAATGCAGCCAGAGAGGCTTCGAATTGGCCAAGGTCACAGAACCAGGGAGAGCGGTTGGGGTCCCAAGTGCTGAGGCCTGAACCCCTCTCGCCCCATGGCTGGTAAAAAGGCAGCTTGTAGGCCATTCCAGACCTCAGTGAGTGCTCCCTTGGGTGCTGAGTCTTTCTGGTTCTGTCCCAGGTGTATCCCTCACCAGGAAAAAGATTCCCAACCCTCGTATTGGTCCCTTAGCATTTAGGGCTCCATGTGGCCACCTGTGCTGGGTGGTCCCAAGGCCATCACCAATCCCCATTCACCCTCCCACCGCCATTGTAAAAAGCAGCCAGAGGCACCATAGCGGGAGAGAAAGGCAGATGTGATGAGAGGATCACAAAAGGACTGGCAGAGACAAAATGAAGAGTCAGCATAACAGTGAGAATTAACATCTGTAATGTAGACACAAAGCTTAGAAACCTAATAAAGAGAAGAACTTTAGAGTGTAGGAAATAATAAAAGATGCCAAAATGTGATTTAGGCTGAAGAGATAAAAGGCAAAGCCAGCGGCTGGGGGCTGGAGGCCGAGCACACACAGCAGTGCTGATTAGGGGCAAGGATGGCGTTATGTCCGTGTTCAGGTGACCACAGACTGAAAATGGGAACTGAAGGCAAGACATTGGGAGTAAACATGAGCTGAAAAACTGAAAACACAATTAGAGAGCAGCCCTTTAAATCGTTCTCTTCCCTGTGGAGTAAAACATGACCCAGCTGTCAGTCTGTCTGTCTGCCTGGTAAATAAAAGGGAGGAAGGATGGCAATGACAAGGTGGATTGGGTAGGAGATCAGCTAAAGAAGGCAGAGGTGATGAGCTGCGAAGTCACTAGCAAAGTCTCAATTTGTCCTCCTTTGGAAGGAAGAGCTCACACTGAAGGGGAAACTTCCAGAAGCAGTCAGACCTTCTGGACCTGCATCCCATCCACCAAGGTGCCTGGCTCTCCTGCGCTCGAGCATGGCTTCCGGAACCCGGTGCCTTCTCGGGGTCCCTGCTCTGCCTGGGATGGGGGTGGGGTGTGGGACCTAGGACATGGGGACACTGGACACCCATACTCCTGTCAGATCACGCACCTGTTCACAGGCCCCTGGCCACTGGGAACCCTCAGAGTCAGGGGGAATGGGGGTGATGGGGGTGGCCAGCACAGGGCCGCTCCCAAGAGAAGAGGGGAGAGAAAGGACTGAGAGAGAGACCCAGAGGGACAGAAGTGGAGTCCCTGCATCTACTGCCATGTCCTGACCACCCTCACGAGCAGGGCACCCCAGGACCAGCCTCATCGGGCAGGTGTGTTGCTCCCTTTCAGACTGAGAATGGAGGCCCAGTCAGGCTCAGTGGTCACGGGCCTGTGCAGCCAGGAGGGGTCAGAGCTTGACTGCAGCAGCATTGTGGGACCTTGGCAGTGACTAACTGGCCCTCTGCCACCTGCTGCCCAGGCTGTGGACCAGGGTGGGGCGGGAGGGAGTTCTTACGCACAGCAGGGTGAAGACAGGGAGAGAGGGCCGTGGGTAAGATCCCTGCTGCGCCCTGGCCATTCTTCTCCTGGGGTGCAGGGGCCGAGCTGGCTGCCCCACCTTAGCTCACACAGCCCCCGCTGGGCCCAGGCCTTGAAGGGAAGGCCTCTCTCTATGCTGGCTCCCACCCTCGCCTGCCTCTGAAAGATATATGGGGTCTGAAAATTTCATCAAAGCACTGCCTCCTGAGCTCACAGCTGCAGGGAGCTCGGGGCCCAGGCCTCCTGCAGCTAGGTCAGCCCTGGACGATGCCTGCCTGCTGGTGCAGAACCAGGGTGAGGAGGGGTGGGAAACAGTGTGTGTGTGGAGGTGAGGGGCAGAGCAGGGTAAGACCAGCTTCACGGGTGGGAGACACAGACACCCACAGGACAGCAGGGAGTGGGCAGGCAGGTGCACTGGGCAGCAGGGGAGTAGGGCCCCAGTGCTCCAGGGATCAGAACCTGGAGCTCACCCCTTCACTCTCTGCAGTTCTTTCTTTTGTTAGTTTTTAAAACCCGACCAGGTACTACAATGCTTTTAAAATAGGACAGATACATAACTGGCCACATCTGTTCCCTTGCTGTCACAGGTGACATGCTTGGAGAGCCTTGCCACAGTCATTTTGTACACGGGGAGGGGGAGTCTCAGATGGGATCGTGGACTGGGAGGGGAGAGTGCGGCTGGCTTGCTGCGGTGGCCACACTGGCCCCCTTGTGTGCCACTCCACAAGACTGTCCCCACCACAGGGTGAGCAGTGCAGCTTCCTGAGGTCTCATATCAGGGTGCTGGGAACACTTGGAGCCCTGCCAATCTGATAGGGAAAACACTTTTTGAGAAATATAAAGAAACCGGCTTCCTTTGTGTTTGCCGAGTGGCTTTCTCAGTAAGCAACTGCAGGGCAAGTTGCCCCATGAGCAGAACAGAACGAGCTTGTTGTAATGGTGTGTGCGCACGGATGTGCTTGCGTGTGTATACGTGTGTGTGTGTATACATGTGTTTTCTGCGTGTCTTACTCAAAGCCTCCCAGCCACCCCTGGGTCTGGGGAGGAGGTGGATGGTGTGAATGCAGGATCCAGTGCCCTCTGGCAGGGAGGACCCATCCTCTTGGCCCTGCTCCCACGGACTTAGGGATGCCCAGCTAGTGGGCCTGCTGACAGAGGCTCCCCAGTGCCAGCAGCCAGGAGTCAGGCCTGCAGGTTAGGGGCTGGGCTGTGGAGCAGGCTCAGGTTAGGCCTGGGGCTCATGAGCTGCTGAGGCCCGGGCTTCTGGACATGTTGAAACCTCGGAGAATGAAGGCAGGGTCACGCACAGCTCAGCTGAAAGCTGGGCCACCCAATGAGGCATACCAGGGAGCAGAGCTGTGTACCAGCCGCCTCTGAACGCAGTTACTCAAACACCACTGTCAAGGGCTGGCTGGGGTGGCTGAGTTTGGTTGCACAGTTCACTGTGCTTCTCTGGTCTGGACTGTGCTCAGTTGGGCTGGCTGGGCCCCCTCAAGGACCAGGGCGTGATCTGCTGCTGGTCTGATGAGGCTGGTCTATGATGGCCTCATTCTGACCACCTGGCTCTACATCACGGGCCTCCATTCCCCAGCAGGCCGACCCAGGATTACTGTCAGCAGAGGCGGGGCCCAAGTGGGAATGACCTGAAGGCCCAGGCCCAGTGCCATCCTCACCACATTCTGCCCATGGCCAGTACAGGCCAGCCAGAGCCAAGGGCTGGATGGACAGCTCCTTGCTGGACAGAGTTTCAGAGGCACATGGTTGAGGCTCCGGCACAGGCAGGGATCCTGGTGGCCAGTCTGTACTCCATCTCCTCTTGGAGGACCAAGCCGTAGGACCGTATCAATGGGACCATGATTTCAAAGCTTGCTCCTGCCACTGCTCAACCAGCAGTTCAGGAGGCTGCTGGCCCTGGAGGGTGCAGTCTAGTCAGGAGAGGATGGCGGGGATGGATGCAGAGACCAGCAGGAGAAGCACTGAGGGGCTGTAATGAAACATTCGGGGAAGGGTTCAGGGAGAGACTAGAGTGGGGGTTTGAAGGGTGCATAGGAGTTCACCAGGTGGAGCAAGGGCCTCCTGCCCACTGGTCCTCTGTCTAGAGCCTGAGGGCGGAAGGACAAGGATGCCCAGCCCCAGCACTGAGGAAGGAGGGGCTCTGGAGCCCACAGCCCCATACAGGCTTCCCCTGCCTAGGCAGCCCAAGGATTAAACCGACTTTGTTGGGATTAGTGCTGCCAATCAAGTTCAAGTGTGTTTTTAAGAGCTTAATTTGCGGCCCTAGGTTTCGAATAAAATCACCAAGTCCAGTCGATTAAACTCATTAAGGCGGGTGGACTAGCTGACGTTAGCTCTGCCATCAGATTTGGAGAATTAATTAGGGATCTGTTATCCTTTGTCGGGATTAGTCGAGGTGGCCCCGAGGCCCGGGTTTCTGCTAAAAGACAGGCCTGTAATCTCTTTAGTGGGGCGCTCGGAGACAGAGATCTGGGCGTCTGTGAAGGAGGCACCATGCGGGCATCTTGGCGTCTGCCCTGTGTGTGCCGACCTGGGCACCCGGGACGGAACGCAAAGCTCCAGGCTCAGCCATAGGCTTGGCTGGTTGGAGAGCACTTGAGGTCACAGGGACCCACACATTGTCCCCCTTTTCCAGTGTGTCTCAGGTTAGGAGGTGGGGCCCACAAAGAGGGAGTCTGTCGCCTCCCCCTTGCCTCTCACATTGCCCCATCCGCCCCAACTGGTGGGGTCCTAAGCCTCCATCTTCTCATCAGCCAGGCCTTGAGCACGCTGGCCGCTAGAGCTTGGGAGATGGCGATTGGTCTTTGAGTGAACATGTGACCAAGAAAAGCCCAGGTGAAAATGAAGCATGAGGCTGCCATCCTGGAGAGGGTCTGCATCTAGCCGTACCTGAAGGTTTCCCTTGACTATTCCACTTTTCGGTTCCTTGAGCCAGGCCTTTCCTCTTTGCCTGTGTAAGCCGGTTGGAACTGCATCTCTGTCACTTGCAACCACGTCTCAGGTCTGCTGCCTTCCAGGGCTGGGAACTTGGAGGATCCTTTTAATGTTTCCTTTTATCTTACATATGAGGAAGCAGGCCCAGAGGGGCGAAAAGAGTTAGTGTGGATATTTGTGGGGTTTTCTGATCACTTAATACCTGCCTTCCTGGGAGAAAACCATTCCCCACATTCCATGGGGGTCTGGCCAGCCAGGGTGGGGTGGGTTTGTTGGTGCCTGGCTCAGAGGTGGGGGGGGGCAGCAGAGGGAGAAAGTGGGAGAAGCTGGGAGCCTCACTTGGGAAGGGGGAGAGGGCACCCATCAGTGACTCCTGTTAGTCCTCATCCCGCATAGCACAGTGGCCTGCCTCTCTGGGCCTGGCGCTGAGCTCTGAGGCCCAGCTGGATCCATCTGGAAGCCGCAGAGGGGGGCTGAGGGGTTCCCTGGGTTCAAATCATCCCAGGTCACATGGGGTGATCAGTTCTGGTAGGAGGGGGGAGGAAAGGTGGGGTTGTGGAAGAGTGGGAGGGTGACGGTGTAGGGTTGAGAGGAGGATGGGGTGAGGAGGAAGGGGGTGGAGCATGGAGCATCCTGGGTGGTGATCAGCTGGATCTCTGTTCAGGCCAGTCCAGGTAGATAAAAGTTTGCAAGCTCTTATCTCAACAAATAAAAGTCTGGGCATGGTGGCATACACTCCTGTCATCCCAGGTACGTGGGAAGTGTAACTAGGAGGACAGTGGTCCAGGCTGGCCCAGGCAAAAGCGTGAGACCCTGTATGAAAAAATAGCTAAAGCCAAAGGGGCTGTGTGGCTCAAGTGTAGAGTGCCTGCCTAGCAAGCTCGAGGCCCTGAGTTCAAACCCCAGCACCACACACAAAAAGGTTTGTGCAAGCCGTGTATGCAATTTAAAACCTTAGGTAGCCCATTAGGAAGAAATTAATTTAAAATTTAAACTAATGAAGATTACTTATTTAGCTATGTCTACCTTTAATATCCCAACACAACATATAAAAAATGTTCTCATTCAACAGGTAATCAATATAAAAGTATCAGCGAGATGTTTATAAATTCTTTTTGTTGTACCTTAATTGCCCATGTCAATACAGAAGCTAAGTTTTCACCGGAAATACTTGATCTGCATTTAGATTTGATAAAATTTACTGGGGAAAGAGAAGGTTTACCCAAATAGTTCCAAGATATCTGAACTGATTTGAGTATCAGTTTTTAAGTTAAAATTACTTAAAATTCGATCAAACGAAACACTTGGGCTGAAGACGGAGCCCGGAAACAGGTGTGAGGGTCTCTCCGGTAAAGCAGCTCCTATGTCCTTCCTGTGTGGTACGTGTGCGATGTCCCATGTGCATTTTAGGCACACGGTATGTGTGTCATTGTGCAATGGGTGTGCTTCTGCGTGTTATCCATGCATGTTACGTGAGTGTTGCATGTGTCGTGTCTGCATGGTGCGCCATTCGCCTCACTTCACATGGAGGGTACCTGACCCAGAAGTAGTAGGCGCTTAGTACCAAGACCTGTACCCGGTGAGCGCTGGGGAGCACACATGGGCTCTGCTAGGCCATCACCAGGTCTTCATCAGCCAGAGGGCCCATGTGATCAACTCAATGTCCCCAGTGAGGACACCGGGCCTCTGAGAGGGGCGGCTACTCCCCAGCTTCCTGTGTCTGTAAGAGGCTAGCTGGGGCCTCCCTGAGTGCCTGCCCTGTCCTGAGGCTGGGCACAGCTGCTGTCCCCGTGGAGCAACAGTGCTGGCCGGGTAGGCCAGGCCACTTGTCCCTTCCCTTTGTTCTCTCTGCAAGTCTCTCTAGGGTTCTTTCTTCTCCTGTGGATTCAACCTGGAAATTCTCATCTGATGTCCTTAGCAACTGGCCGGTGTGTGAGTCGCTGTTCTCAGTCATCTGCTTTCTGATCTGAAACTCAGTTCTGAGTCCACTGGGCTTTCCTACAGGGACTGCAGCTCTCCCTCTGTCCTCTGTCATGTGGGCGATGCTGACGTGAGTTCCCTCAGAGCAGGGCCCAGGGCAGGGCCTAGGGCAGGGCTGTGGGAGGCCTGCAGAGAGAATAGGGTCCTGAGGCTTGGGCTGGGGTGTGTATATGTGGTTGCCAGTCATAGACGCCTCTTCCAGGTCTGCGGGTGCCATCCGGGCATCCCTGGAACAAAGGGGGTTAGACACAGGGATTTGTCCCCAGTGTCCCTTCGCTGAAGGACATGCTGCCCAGCTGCAGTCAGCCACCACCCTAGGTTCTCCTTCCTGGTCCTGTGACTGTTCCACACAGGTATGTCAAAGCCTGCCCCCCTCCTGACTCAGGGTAGCTTTGGAGTCACTCCAGCTCCAGGCCCTAAGGAGTCACCTGGCTGACCCGATCCCTCTAGTACAGCGCGATTCCTACTACCCTCCTTGGTCCCAGCTTCCCAGCCATAGGCCCGGCCTGTTCCTCCTGGGGAGCTGCCGAGCCTCTGTCCTGGACCTGACCCACTGCCACACCTTGGTGTTCCTGAACTCTCAGCCTGTGTGTCCCAGTGGGGCTGGGCTGGGTTGCTTTTGATAGGCAAGATAGGGATCCCCAGGAGCTGCAGGACCAGGCACATCCCCGTCTCCCTCCCTGCTCCCTGAGCCCCAGGCCTGCCCTGGGTCCCTCTTTGCTCCTGGATCCCAGTCTCCTCTCTGGACTGGAGGCTCCTGCATTGCCCTATCCTTGATGGGGTCCACTGGGACAGCCATGCCACCCAGATCTGGACAACGTGGCCAGGGGGATGTCTGCGGGAGCTCAGGAAGGGCCTTGGGGCAGCAGAGTCCCCTGAGAACTGCATCCTTCTGTGATATCTCACGTCGGTCGCCAACGCTTAGAAAACTGAGCATTGGGGGCGGGGGATGGGCCAGGACACTCCTGGTCAGTAGACCAGCACCTGGAGAAAGCTCTGGACCCAGCAACTGCACATCTGGGCATTAATCATTTTCCAATATCAAAAGAAAAATTGTTCTAGAGCCATCTTTGAGGGACAGTTGCTGAATGTTCAGGAGCATTGCCAGTCAGGTGTCGGAGGTTGGTGGTGTGACACAGCCACGGCTCAAGGCCACAGGGACAGGGAGTTTACACCGCTGAGTCAGCACTTGCGGCAGCTCAGCTTTTATTCCTCCCGAGTCAAGGTGCCACTTGCCACCGCTCCCTTAGTGCCGAGTCCTCAAGCTGCTCGAGAAGTGGGTTCGGGTTCTGTCCTGGCAGGGCGCGCTCCAGGGCGCACTGTCACGCGAACGGCACAAAGCCGCAGGTGGCCGCTGTGTAAAGTGGGTGAGGGTCAGAGGCGCGTGTTTGTGGAAATCTGTCAGAAGGGACCGGGGTCCCGGCCATCAGGGACTGAGGAGGCACAGGCTGTGTGTTCTGTCTCCCTTCTGAGTTGTTTTCGTGTTCATTTTACTTTTGTTTAAAAGGCAGAAAGGAAAGAAAACTCCTTCCACGATTGCGTTTTCCTCCGCTGCTTGTGAGTGTGAACAAGGAAGGCCCGGCGGCGTCCATGCAGCGGGGACTGAGGCCCAGCGCCCGTCTTGCGGTGGAACTACCAGCTCCCAAAAGTGCGTTTATACGTGAGTTATCAAAACAGGGGCACGCTGTGAGTTTCCCGGCAAAGCCGTGAGCTACAGAATCATGACTTGACTGCAAAATGAACAGAAACAAACAGCAGCCCTTCCAGAGTGGAGGCCTCTGCTGCCCCATGGGGACACTGCCTGCACCCCGGGTGAGGACAGGGTGAGTGCCATTCAGCCCATGGGTCCATCGCGAACCGTTCTGACTCTGCACCAAGTGCTCAGCCCAGAGCTGCCTGAGGGTTCAGCCTCAGGAAATGACAGGTTTGCTTCCCAGTGGGACAGTGAGGTGCCAGCAGGGTTGGCCTCTAAACTCACTCCAGCCCTGCTCCTCTGTCCTCCTGAGTCTGGGCGCAGCCACCTCTCTGCGCCCATCTGAGCTGCTGACCTCCAGTCATGGGCCCAGGGGACTCGAGTCCTCACTTAGGGACCCTGGCTGTGCGATGGGTCGTCCATCCCCCCAGCCTTGTTCTGGCTGAGGGTGACTGTGTCCTCTGGAGTCTGTGTCCCCAGCCCATGTCTCTCAGCCTTCTCTGCCCACAGTTGCCTTGGCTTCTTGCAGCCCAGCACCCCACCCACACCTGTAACCACCCTTGGCACGTTAGTGGTATCAGTTATGCTGGTCAGTGATGTCAGAGGAGGCTCTGTGTTGTCTTAATCACGCCTCTGGGGTCCCCTCGGCCTACATCTGTGGTGGGGCTTCCTTTCTACCAAGGCTTGCAGACAACATCTGGTCAGCGGTCCTCTGACTCACCCTCCCTGTGGTCTGCCTTGTGCCAAGCTTGAGGCTGGGCTCCAGGTAGACACAAAGTTCCACCTCTGTCCTCAGGGAACTCCCGGACTGGTGGAATGGGGGACACAGGTGCACACATAATTAGAACACAGAGAGGGAGTGGGTCCCTGCTGTCACAGAAACAAGGCTTCAGAGACTGTGGGAAGCAGTGGGTCTGATGCAGTCAAGAAGGCTCCCTGGAGGAGAGGACACAGGGCCAAGACTTAAGCAATGTGATCTGTGGTGACAGCAGAGACCTGGCAGTAAGAGCAGCACTGTGAGTGTGGACAGTGCGGGTGGAGGAGGGAGCAGAGCAGTGGGTGGGGGCCAGTGTTGGGCAGGGCCACACAGGAGTGGGGCCTCATTGGTGGTGTCGCCAGATGTGGAGGCCAGCATGGGTGGGACAGAGAGCTCAGGCCAGGGGGTCTGGCTGGCCAGGACTACAATCCCAGTCAAGTGACAGTGGCCACATTGTACCTCTCTGAGCCTCAGGGGCTCTGAGAGCTTGGGCAGGGCTGTATGCGCAGGACAGATGCAGGAGGACATCTGTCCTCTGTCCCCTACAGCTGAGTGTCAATGGAAGTCTGCTCCCTCCTCCCTCCCAGAAGACATGTTAAACACTACAGGGAGCTTGGCCCCCTTGTCCGGGTTGGGGACAGCTCAGTGTGTGCTCCCAGGTGTGGCCAACAGAGACCCGGGCAGGTCTGCACACCCTGGGTCCTCCTGGCAGGAAGAAGGAATGTACAAATAGCCACCCTCTCCCAGCTAAGGGTCAGTTCCAGCTCTGTGTCCCCTGTGTTCCCAGGGAACTCTGCCATCACAGTAGCAAGACCGAGGGCAGAATGGGGAGCTGGCGAGGGCTAGGGTTTCTGAGCCTGGGTGAGAGCAGTGGGTGATCGCTTGGGTGTTCTGGCTGGGACACACTCACAGCAGATTGTGTGGACTCTGGAGGAAGTCGCGGGACAGCTTGGCTGAGCTCCATGATGTCCTGACTCAGCTGGAAGGAGCATCCTGGGCCCACCTGGCTCACCTGGAGGCCTCTCACTCTATCTGAGCCTGGGCCGGGAGGACGTGAAGGACTGAAGGACCAGCCTCTCAGGTGGTCTGGGCTCCCTCACATGGGGCTGGCCCAGGGTGAATAGCATCAATTTCCCATTTTGGGGAGGTTGAGGCAGACACAGGCCGGTCCAGAGTCAAAACTGGGGAGTGCAGTGCCCATGTTGCCGGGAGTGGGATGTAGGCATTTGCAGACAGGTTTGAGCTGGATTTCTGTGCAAGGCGGACTTTGTGTGATTTCTGGGATTCTTGGCAGAATCCCTGGCCAGTCTTCCACAACTAGGTACCTGAAATTCCACCATTAGTGCTTTTATTTCTTTTTCTTGAAGGCTTGATACATCCTGAGGAAAGTCTCGCCTTCTTCATCAGGACCACCCTGTGACAGAGATCACACCACCTGCGGGTCTCAGCCTGGGGTCAGAGCCACCCCTTCCCTGCCCCACCTTCTCCTCTGCACACCCCTCGCCCTCCCACCCCCATGCCTTTGCCTTTGTGTGGTCCCCAACTCCACTCTGCCCCTCCTCTGCCTGGGAAGCCTGCTCTGAGGCCCAGTGCCCTGTCCCCCAGTTAGGTCCCTCAGGCAGATCCAGCCGTTTGCTCACACCCTTGGCCCTGTCACCTCTGGCCTCAGTGCAGCTCCTGCTGGGGGCAGTGTGCATGGAGTATGCACGGGAGCGATTTGGAAGACCCTTGGTGCTTGCTGCTGTTTGAGGCGCAGGGGCTGGACAGTGCTCTGGGGTTCTGCGCCAGGAGGCTCACCTTGCAGTCTGGGGACAGAATCTCTTCATGGGGGGAGGGGTCAGAGCTGGGCTTGGCTGGAGCTGGAGCGGTCAGGACAGCTATGCAGCACCCCAGGCCCAGTGCCTCATGGCAGGCACCGTCCTCACCTCATGAGAGGTTGGGAGGCTTGTGGCTGAGTTGGGGTCAGTGGTGCCAATCCTTCTAGCACCCAGCGCACGGCCTTGCAGTAGACTTTGAATGTTCCCTCAGGCCTGTCTGCAGCCCAGTCTCAGAACCCACGTGGACGCTCCCAGTGATGCTCACTCCGCTCGTAGAGGCGAGCGTGCACATTTGATGAGGGACAAAGTATCATCTTCCTGTGGCTCCCTGGGGCGGTCGCTTACAGTGCTCGGGCCTTAGTTTCCCTGTTGCAGGGCTGGAGTGTGCACTGGTGGCGCTATCCGGCGTGAGATCTACCCCACACAGGGCACAGAGCAACCGTCTTCGGCATCTCGTGTTTGCGGAGGGGATAAAGCAAGGGTGGCTGTGTCTGCTGGATGCCTGGGGTCTGGCTGGGGTCTTGAGTCCTGGTGTGGGTGGGGACAGAGGGCTGGGCCATTGGGAGGTTCCTTTGGTGCAGGGCTGGTGGCTGGTGCCCACTGGGCCTTCCGCTGGAGCCCTCCGTGTGGCTTCTCCATCTGACCTGGACCTCCGTGGGCAGAGCAGCTGGGACGTAAGGGTGTGTCCCAGAGAGAGGGAGAGCTCCAGGGAGGCCATGCACCCTTTCAGGTCTAGTCTTGGAAGACACTGTGTCACTTACACTGCATTTTGCTTTTCGATTGCTGGCTGCAGTGCCCTGTGATGTCCTGTTGCAAATGGCAGACTGGAGCAATTGTCTTGAGGAGATCCAAGCTGCCACAATAATGTCACCTCCCTCAGAGGGTCATTGTGAGCAGTGAATTGTTAGATGGCCCTCTCAATGAATTTCGTCTGATGTCTGACATACAGCAAGAGCATAATACATGCTTGCTATCATTATTGTTGTTAGAGGGTACTAGAAGGAATGATTGGTACTGCTACTTAGCCCTGGGGAGGGTGGTCAAGGAAGACTGCCTCAAGTAGGTGACATTTAGCAAAGACCTGGGGCAGAGTATCAGGAGAATGATGTCCAGGCAGAGGACACAGCACGTGCCAAGGCCCTGAGGCAGGTGGGTTGTGTGTGCGCATGTGTGTGCAGGCATGTAGAATGATTCAAACAGACATCGGCACCTGAGGGCTGCTTTTCTCAGGACTAAACGAAGAAATGAGGCCTGTGTCATCTGGGGGTGGTTACTAGACCATGTTTGTGCTGTGTCAGGGCCCTGAAGTAGGCCAGCCAGCCTCGTGGGGACAGCTAATGAAGACACGGTGGACCTGTTTCTGCTGTTTAAGGGGACGGGGTGAAGACTGGGACAACAGAGGCCTTTTACCTGATGGGCCTGCCTGGCACTATAGGTGCCCTCCACCCAACCGTTCTAGGATGAGGTTGAGGATTGAGGGTTTCCTGCCCTCCCCACCCCCCAACCCAGCAAGCATGTGCCCCCAGCCTGGCTGACTTTCCTCTGGGGTGGTCATTCACCATGCCCCTTAGCCAAGGCCTGCCCCCAAGATTGATGCCCTGCCTTGGTCTGAGCTCCAGGGCCATTAGACCCCATTTCTGATGGCCAGAAGAAGTCTGACCCCTGCCACCCCCCCAGGAAATGGCTAAGTTCTCTGCACAAGGCTGGCCCTTCTGCTCCCCTGGGCTTAGGGCATCCGTGGGAGTGGCGGGCTCTGAGCTGCCCCCCTCCCTGTCCCTCCTGCCACTGCCCAATTCAATGAAGGAAGGAAGAGACAAAGGCCAGGCCCCTCCTGTCCCTGCCATGCAGCTCTGTCCCCACTTCAGCGAGGCAGCGGGAAGAAGGTTTAACTGCAATCTGGCCAGGAGCCTGGCATGCTGACCCCCGCCCCGGCCACACCCCAGGCTCTGCACACGCTTAATTAAAGACCAAAAGCTGCTCAGCAGAGGCCCAGCTCAGCTGTCCACCTCCTGCTGAGCAGAGCTGGCCAGGCTGCTGCTGGCTGTCCTCAGGCATGCGGATGGACGGACAGCAGGCTGGGCTGTTCTCTGATCCAGGACTGCAAAGACCGAAAGACAGGAGCCCAGGAGCCGCCCACTCTCAGGAGACTGTGCCAGCAGACTGTGAACCACGCGATGCCAGTGGCCGGCACAGATGAGGGCACCACTGGGTCCTTTGCTCCAAAGCCAGAGTCTTTATCCCCTAGGGTTGCGCCGAGGGGGTGGAGAGAGCAAGAGCAGAGCCACACCTGGGAGCAGGCATCCCTTTGTGACACCCTGGTTACCTGAGTGGCCCTGGGTGAGTCACCCAGCCTCCCTGAGCAGGGCCCATGGCAGCCTCCTGCAGCGGCTGAGGGAGGGAACACAGCCCTGGGCGGCACAGACCTTGCCAACCCACTGTGAGTCCTCAGTCCCCGCTGTGTGGACCTGGGCCAGAGCACTCCATCCTGCACCTGTGCACCTCGGGCTATTCCTGGGCCTGAGGTCCGTTCTGTGCCGGCCCGGGGACAGGGCACATGGGAAGTTCCTGGCTTACTGCCACCAGGAACAGCCTCTACCATCAAAGGACAAGGACTGGACTCCCTCCCTGTCCTGCAGCCATAAGGTGGGTGATTCTTTCTTTTTTTTAATTGTTTACATCATTTTCATTTTAATTTTTATAGTTATTTTTTAAATCATGAAGCTCTAGCTCATTAAAGATGCATTGTCTAATTACTATTTTAAAATTTTATAATTGTGGTAAAACACACATGACCCTGTCTTTCTCATCTTTGCCATGGAGGGTGCTGTTTGGTGGGGGTGAGCACCCGGTGTGCCTTGCAGCCGCCTCCTCTGCTCCCTGTGTCGTGCCTGCTACAAGGCCCCCGCCTCCTGTCCCCTCTGCGGCCTCCCTCCTGCTTCCTGTCTCTGAGCCACTGCTCCGAGGACCTCCCATAAGTGAAACCACTAATTCGTTCTGCGTCTGCCTTATTTTTCCTAGGATGAAGTCCTCAGAGTTCATCCGTGCTGCAGCGCGTGAAGAATTTACTTCCTTCTCAGGCTGAAAAGATGCGGCTGTGCACACCGCGTCTCTTCGTCCTGTCACTCAGCTGCTTTGGCTCTTGTGAGAAGTGCTGCTTTTGAACTGGTACAATATCCATTTGAGTTCTTCCTTTCAGCCCCTCTCCTTATGCACCCTGAGTGGATTTGCTGGGCCACGTGGTAATTCCACTTTGAATTTTTTGCTCCATGGTTGTACTGTTTTATGCTGTCACTAACAGCGTGGTGGTGTCCACAGGCCTCTATTTCTCACTTGTTGTTTTGTGGTCTTCTCCTTTGATAGTGACCATCGAGATCGTATGGAGCAGCATCTCATGGTGGCTTTGATTTGCATTTTCTTCACAAGTATCAGTGTTGAGCAGCTCTTCTCGTTGGCCATGTGTCTCTTCTCTTTGGCGAAATATCTGTGTAAGTCCTCCACTCATTTCTGAACCAGGTTGCTTGTCTTTCTTGTTGTTGAGTTGTAGGGGTTCTTTATATATTCTGCATAGTGATCTCCTGTCAGGTAGAAACTTGTGAATGTTTTTCATTCCATAGGTTATCTTTGCACTTTGTGGCATCCTCTGGTTTACAGAAGTTTTAAATTTGAACACAGTCCAATTTATCTATCCTTACTCTTGCAGTAATTGGCATCATATCTCAGAAATCACCACCAAATCCAACATCACGACACACCCCTGTTTTCTTTTAAGGGTGTCAGGGTTTGACTCTGAAGTGTCCCCTGAAGGCTTGGGTGCTGCTGGCCTGGTTGCAGCTGATGGGCTTTTGGGAAGTGATAGATCCTGAGGGCTCTTACCTCAGTCAAGTCAATGGCACTATTGACAGGTGGGGCCTGGTTGGAGGAAGGAGGTCGATGGGGGCCTGTCTTTGAAGGGGATCTCTTGTCCCCTCCAGCAAGAAATGAGCCCCTTGGCCCCAGTACATACTGTCCACCATGACGCCCTGCCTTGCCACACACAGGCTCAGAAGCAGCAGAGT
Organism: Castor canadensis; assembly: GCF_047511655.1. Taxonomy (NCBI): domain Eukaryota; kingdom Metazoa; phylum Chordata; class Mammalia; order Rodentia; family Castoridae; genus Castor; species Castor canadensis. The sequence continues at coordinate 146,765,493 of NC_133395.1, read as the reverse complement.
CAGGTGACTGTGGACTGAAGCCACCGACTCCATGAGCCAAAATAAACCCTTCGTCCTTTAGGGTGTTTCATCAGGTCCTTTGTTATAGGGACAAAAGGTGATGAGCACAAAGGGCTTCATAGCTTTAGCTCTTAAGTTCATCATTTTCTTCCTTTTGGAGGTATTGGGATTTGAACTCAGGGCCTTGCTCTTGCTAGGCAATGCTCTGCCACTTGAGCTACACCCCAGGCTTTTCTTTTTTGCTTAGTTATTTTTCACATAGGGTCTCGCATGTTTGTCTGGAACCAGTGTTGGACCTTGTGGTCCTCCTACCCTCACCATGTGGCAGGGGGCCACCACGCCCCATTGTTAAGATTGTTCTTGGATGCGTTTTCAGTTAGTTTTTGTGTGTGGTGTAGGGGAATTCCATTCTTTTGCCTGTGGATGTCCATTTTCCCCAGCACTGTTCATTAAGAAGCTTGTTGTCCCCCTGGAGTGGTCTTGGCGCCCTTGTTGAAAAGCATTTGGCTGCACAAGTGAGGATTTCCTCCCAGGGTGAGCGATTCTGAGGTGTCTTCCCCACAGGCTCTCAGAGCCCTGTTGCCCAGAGCGCCAGCTGCCTGCATGGCAACCCCACGTGGTCACTCCCCAACTGGTCTCCTTCCCCTCCCTCATGTTTCTGGATCATGTCTCAAAAGACTATCTGCACCGAGGCCCTTGCCTTAGGGTCTGCTTTGGGGGACCTGGCAGGTAGCGAGTGCTGTTTTTTTATTCTTTCTCCAATAGTGAGCCTGGCTGTTTTTAAGAATCTGGTGTCTACAGGGCCTCAAATTAGCTGCCATCTACCCTCTAACCCTCACCTACCCTGAGAGACACCTGTTACAATGCGTGCCTGATGAGAGAGAAGAGAGAAACCTGCCCCGTCACAGCTTCAGTCTGATACCAAGTCTGGGGCTCTCCTGCCCTGGACCAGCACCACAGTGCTCTTGTGGAGGCTGCATGGAGCCAGCCCACACTGGCCTCCCACCCATCAGGAGCTGGACAGTGTACCTGTCCTCAAGGCACTCCTCACCTGATTGGGTCACCTCTTGCCACCCGGGGGACACTATGGAGCCAGCCCAGAACAGTACACACCTATAAGACCCTCTGAGAAAGCCCAGGAGCTCAAGGACGCAGACTCTTTCTTGTGACCATCTGCAGCAGAAGTTGTTGTTCCCGACCTCAAACCTAGGGCCACACCTGTCTTCTGTGTCCCTCCCTGTCCCTGGGGTCCATTCTAGCCCTGGGCTTGGGGTTCTCCCCGAGCTGCTTGATACAGACTCTATCCCTCCTGACCTGATGGACTCACTGCAGCACTGCGTCTGTCATCGCTGACAACCCAGATGAACCTGATACCCACACTTGTGTGAGAAGCCACACAGGTAGCTGTGAGGGTCACAGATGAGGTGTGGGGGAATACCTGGCCAGCTGGTGGCTTCAGAGGCTGGCAGGGTGGCCAACAGTTGATTGGTCCTGCAAATGCAAACAGAAGGTGGTGCTCCAGTCAGGACACGGCACACATGGGCTCCGACCAGCTGCTCCCAGCAGCCTGAAGCTCTGCAAGCTTGTGTTTAGGGCGAGGTGAGTGCCAAGCAGTCAGGCAGTCCCTGAGCTTTGTGGGCTGTCCTCTTCCAGAGGCTCAGCCAGGAAGGACACAGGGAGCTTCAGTGGTTTCATTTGGTCACTTATACACTCAGAGGCTAGATCAGTCCTAGTGTCAGCAGTGTCCCTTGCTTTCTATCTTGACAGTGATGGATACCTAAACTGCAGCCAAATAGCTTTCCTGTCACTGCTGTGCCTGACAGAGGGGCCCAGGTGGGAATGGGGCAGGATGAGAAATGGCCTCTGGTAGGCTTGGCTCCTCATATGGCCACCTGTCTTCCCACATCCACAGGAACTCCATCAGGATCCAGGTTGAGCCTCACCTGCATGGCCAGGTTGGAGACCTGTCTAGGGGACCATGGAGGAGCACCTGTCACAGGGAGATGTGAGGTTGGGGACAAGCCCATGTGGCTAGCCCATGACCCTGGGACTGTCAACATTAGGACAGCCATCTGGGAGGAGGCTGGATCAGGCTCTCAGACAGGGCAGAGTATATGGGGGGTGGGAAGCTGCCAGCCTACAAGGTGCGGGGTGCTAGGAGTGTGGTGTGTGTATGACTGTTGTGCCTGCTAACAGAGTGGCACTGGTGACAGCCATCTAGTTCAAGTGACAACACAGCCCTGGCTACAATCAGGTAGGGATCCCTCACTTATGAGTTGGGATGCCTGTCTGGACTGGGCCGCCCCCTCCTCCTGGGGTCTCCTCTTGGCTCAGTGGGCACAGGACAGCACGACTCAGCAGGGGAGTCGGGCTCCTCCTCTAAGGGCAGGAGGGAGAAGGACTCTGTCCACAAAAAGAACTGCCCACGTAGCATTAGACTTAATGTAAGATTTCAGCACATTCCTGCAAGACTTTTTAAAAAGCCATATTGCGATCATATGTTCTGCTTTTGCGACTTAGCAGTGCACACTGCACATTTTCTCCAGGTGCCTAAAGCTTCTTCACAAATTCCAGTTTGGATTTTGGTGCAGGCACCATCATGGACAAAATGCCGCCCACGCCTTGGCGTTTTGATTCTCTGCTGGGCTTTGCTTTCTTCCCACGTGGAGTGCCACCTTGTCTCCTGGCTTCTGCCATCACGGCTTCTACCTGGCCTCTGTCCTTGGCCTCACTCACCCTCCTGGGTTTGGGGTGCCCCGGCCCTGTGGTCTCCATCCCTGATGATTCCCTGTGCACTTGGTCTGCTGGTTTGTGTCAGGATCGTCTTTGTGGGTGCTTTAACAATGCCCCTTCTTTTTTTTTAGTTTTTTTTTTTTTTTACTTAATCATTTATTCACATGTGCATAAATGTGCATAAATGTTTGGGTCATTTATCCCCCCTGCCCCCGCCTCCACCCTCTCCCCTTCCTCCTCGTTTCCAGGCAGAACCTGTTCTGCCCTTTTCTCCAGTTCTAGTTGAGATAAGGACAGTTATACAGAGAGATTCCTAGCATTGCTTCCATGTGCAAATGTGTTACAACCCAAGTCAATTCATCTCTAACTGATCTTCACACTGGTTCCTGTCCCCTGCTCGTGTTGACCTCTGTCGCTTTAAGGTTTCTGTATTAATTCCTCTGGAGTGGGGACATCAAATGCTTTCATGTTTTGGGTTTTCTAGCAAACCCCATACCTCCCATATGTGCTCTCCCCTTGTCATGTGACCCAAGTCCAACAACACTGCTGTGTTTGCCCTTGATCTAATGTCCACATATGAGGGAGAACATAACGATTTTTGGTCTTTGGGGCCAGGCTAGCCTCACTCAGAATGATGTTCTCCAATTCCATCCATTTACCAGCGAATGATAACATTTCGTTCTTCTTCTTGGCTGCATAGAATTCCATTGTGTATAGATACCACATTTTCTTAATCCATTCGTCAGTGCTGGGGCATCTTGGCTGTTTCCATAACTTGGCTATTGTGAATAGTGCTGCAATAAACATGGGTGTGCAGGTGCCTCTGGAGTAACCTGTGTCGCATTCCTTTGGGAATATCCCCAGGAGTGGGACTGCTGGATCATATGGCAGGTCTATGTTTAGATTTTTAAGAAGCCTCCAAATTTTTTTCCAGAGTGATTGCACCAGCTTGCATTCCCACCAGCAGTGTAAGAGGGTTCATTTTTCCCCCAAATCCTCGCCAACACCTGTTGTTGGTGGTGTTTTTGATGATGGCTATTCTAACAGGCAATGCCCCCTTCTTGGTGTTGGGAATGGTCTCTGCTTGTGCCTGAAGCATTGGTGGAGTTGTAGGTCCCCACGCAGCTAGGGAGGCCAGGAAGGGGAGGGCTGGATTCTTCTCGAGGGGTCAGCACACTGCAGACCCTGGGCCCTGCACTCCTGTGGTGAGCAACGCTCCCTTGTAGCAGAGCCACACCTGTGTGTCCAGGTGTGCACCATGGCTGTTCTCACACAGCGTGGGCTGAGAGGCTGTGGCAGAGTCTGTGAGATGCAAGCCACAAACATTCATGATCTGGTCCCTTGCAGAAAAAGTCGTCCGACCTCCAGTCTATTCCAAAGGGCTACGGAACCTAAGACCTGGAGCTCCATCCACCTGCACGACCAGATCCCCTTGATCCTTCCTGAGTCCTGCAGGGCCGTGCAGGTCACCTGCAGGTCGCCCCCTTTCTGTGTCCTCACACTAGCTGGACATGTGGTCCTGATGGGTCACTGGGGCTGGAGCAGGACCACATCTGTAACGGCCGTGTGTTTTTTTCAGGATGGTTGATTTCAGGCACGGCTGGATCCAGACGCTCTGCTGATGACTGCACCTCTTGGCCTTTGGTGTTCTCTGCATCAACTTCATTGTCAGGTAGGCCTGTGCCACGTGGTATCTGCGAGGCCATTGGTGACTCCAGGCTGATGCTTTCTGCTGGAAAGCGTCTCATTCCTAAGAGCTGCTGTACAAGTCATGAGGAGGGTAAGTCCTGAATCCCTCCACTGGCCAGGTGGTCAGGGCATGGAAGAGTCTGTGTCAGGACTTGAGGCTGGGTCAGCCCCAACCCCACCCCAAGCACTGATACTAGCATTCCCTAAAGGAGGCCCTTCTATTCATGGAAGAGACAGACCCTGGCTGGCGCAGTGGGTCCACCGTGGACACTGTTAGCCTCAGCCCTGGTCCTGATCCTGGGGCAAACTCTCAGGTCCAGCTCTGAGTGCCTGGTCACCTCCCAGGTCCAGCTCCTGAGTGCCTGGTCACTTGCCCTGGTGTCATCGTCCTCTTCACTCATTTGACTCTGAGTCTCCCAGTGTAGCTCCTGCAGCTGCTTCCAGTCTCTGGGAGCCCAGAGGAGGCCAAGGACAGTGGAGGATGAGGACTGGCATGGCTGAGCATGTGGGAGGCCTGGGCAGGTATGGAGTTAGCATCACGAAATGCAGAGCCAAGTGTGTCCAGACCAGGTGGCAGGTGGCCGTGTCTGCCAAGGACTTCACTGGCAGCTGAAGACAAAGGGAGGCAGGTGGAGTCAGAGGAGGAGACCCTGAGGGAGTATAGGGAGGGAAGCTTGGCTCTGGAGGGTGGCTCCCAGGTGGACCCTGGGGTCGTAGAGATTCTTGGAGACACCTGGACCAGTAAGCTCAAGAAGATGGATGACTGCAGGGGCCATGGGAAACCTTCCTGGGGAGAGTGACCCCCAAAGGCATGGGGATGGGGAGGGGGTGGGTGGGGAGAGTGAGCAGGGACCCTGTGGTCCCATGTGATCCTTGAGTACCCTCTGGGGACCTCGAGGGGGGTAATGATATGTGAATCTCCCCCCAAGCCCACCTTGCTGAGTCCATGTCCTCAAGTTGCATCTGTTCCCACTCAGGCCCCCCACGCATGTGCTTTGTGTAACAGTGAATCAGAGCTGGGGCTGCAGTGGGGACCCCCTCCACCTTTGCACACTCAGGCCCCTGATGTGTTGGCACCTGGCTGAAATCCTGGGCAGGGTGGGGGCTGTTCACACATCTGCCACAGTCCAGGCTCTGAGCTCAGCAGATTCTAAGTGTGCTGATTTCATTGTTTCCCCCAAAGTCACTGCAACTCCTGGGGGTGTGTGTGGAGATGGATGGTAACCCTGGGAGCCGGCAGGGCTGCTGTTATTTTATACCAGGAAACTGAGGGTCAGAGAGGGAAGTGGCTTGCTCAGAGCCAGGATGGGACAGGATGGCTCCACAGAAGCTACCTTAGGGCTGGAAGGACAAGGGCCAGCAGACCCTGCATCCAGGACCCAGGAACGTCCCTCCTTTCATCATTTGTTGGGAAACTTCAGGCGACTTATGTTGCAGAGGAAGATGTAGAGAAACACAGATCCCCGGCACCAGGTATGCACCTGTTCTGCAGCCTGTCACCATCATCCTTACTGCCATCCACTTCTCACCCCTGGTCTTTGACGGTTCAGAGGGATCCTGATCTCTGGTGATGCCTGTAGATCAGGGCGGCACCCGATAGGCCTGGGCGGTCATGGGGTGTCCCCAGGAGGCTTTAGGACTGGAACTGGACAGGAAGCTATCTCCCCAAGCCTCCACAATCTCTTCATGAGATACCTGGAGAATTCTCTTAGCTATCTTTTTCAATTTTTTAAAAACATTTTTTGATTTTCAAAAAAATGTGATGTAGCAGTAAGGTTTACCATCAACACCATTTGTCAGTGTGCGGCTCGGTGGCAGTCACAGAGCTGTGCATCCATCGCCACCATCCGTCTCGGGACTTTCCACCTTCCTAAGCTGAAATGCCGCACCACTAAACACCAGCTCCATCTCCATCCCAAGTCCCTGGTACCCATCCTGCTTCCTGTCCCTACAAGCTGACTTCTCTAGGGACCTCAGAAAAGGGGGGTCATATGGCATTGGACCTTTTTACTCTTTGTCCTCAGTCTAATAACCATCCTTTTTCCTGAGCAAGTTCAGGTGGGAATTTCATTCCTTGCAAACAGGACGACACACACACTAATTCAATTATTATAGCATTATATTTTAAAAACTGTAATACAGAACAAGGCTGAAAGAAATACAGACTTCTATGTACAAATGTACAATGTAAGAATTTTTAAAAAAATACAGCTGAGCTCAACAGGCCACTTTTCACTGATGGAAATGTCACTTTCATCTTCTTCACACACAGGTGGTCAAGAGTCTCAGCTACACGGTGGTTCATGACTGTAATCCCAATTATTTGGGAAGTGGAGACTGGGAGGATCAAAGTTTGAGGCCACCCTGGTCAAAAAGTCAATGAGACCCTATTTCAACCAACAGCCAGGTGTGGTGGTGCATACCTGTGGTCTCAGCTATGAGGGAAGGATAGGAAGGAAGACTGTGGTCTGAGGCCAGCCCTGGGAAAAACCCCTAAGATTCTACCTGAATAAGTAAAGCAAAAAAGGACCCAGGGTGTGGCCCAAACAGTAGAGTGCCTGCCTGGCAAATGTGAGGGCCACCTGAGGGTCTCCTCCTCGCCTTCCGTGCCTAGGGACCCCAGGGTGGAGGCTGGCTGGGAAGGGAAAAGAACAAAAAGGAGGTAAAGTGTGTGTCCCAAATGTGAGAGGGAGCATTACCCCCCATGGGTCCTGGCTGCCCTTGCTGTCCCCTGGCTCCCACTGGCCTCTCGTGTTGGTTTGTGTCACTGCAATGAGTGATTCTCGGCTTTCGGGGGACACTGAAGAATGTCTTCGCTTTCAATCGGGACACGTGTTCACAGATTTTATCAAACATGCTAACGTGCTGAAGTTAGGGTCCAGCCATGTTCCTTGGGAAGCACATCAGGTGCACATCAGGTACGACAGGCTGGAGACAGAAGCTTCAGAAACACAGTGACATTGTTACCGGGCTGAGTGGTCTAAGAAAACGCTGGTCCACAAGACCCCAAGTTCTTGTGTCACCTGAACAGAGAACTGGACAGACACAAATTGAAAACAGGAGTGAAACTTTATCGAAGGAAGAGGAAAGAAAAAAGGAAGCACTGTGAGATAAAAGCAGTGGCTCTGTCTGGTGGCACAGAAGCATTGATCTTTGTTTAAAGACCAATTTATAAGTTGTAAGGTGGGAAAGATCTGGCCAGTCCTTAGGGAAGGGCTAGGGTGGCTGGCAGGTTTAATTAACACAGCCTTATCACGTAACATGGGGTGTTCAGTGCTTATGCTAATTTTAGGCCTTTAATTGTATGTGTGAGATAGGACCAACATTCATGAGGTCTTAAGTAGAGGACTTTGCCTGAGAGGTCACAGTAGTGGGGGGAGACCACCCTTTACCAGGTAAGCCCAGTCACAGGCCTCCTTCTGACACTATCTTGCAAAGATATTTATGACTGCCAGGGTATTTACAACTTAGAGGGGATTTATTGCCCTAGAGATGGCTCAGGCTGGTGCTGGGGGAGTAGTAAAAAAGTCGAGCATGGGGATATCTGTTTGTTTAAGAGAAGGGAGTCCCATGGTGGGTTATTTTTTGTTGCTAGCCTGCCTCAGTAAGAGAACAATCCTGACATTTTTCAGTTTAATTACAGCTGAGGCTGGAGGGTGCATTGGTAACAGTTATGCCAAAAACAATGGAGTGAACAATGGTTCACTCTCCTGGCTGTGTGCTGCAACCCTAACTCTGATCCCAGCGACCTGGGAACCATGCATCCCACTCACTACCCCAGCCAGCCCAGAGGCAGCAAGGACCCCGGGATGCCTCCTGCCTCTCACTTCTCCCAGCTCTGAGTACCTGGCCTCTTCTGTAGCCCACAGAGGATCATTGCAAACAGTTTACACCTTCCTCCCCCACCTTCCTCACAATGCCTTCTCAGCTCTGGTCCAGAGAGTATTTCCAGCTGCTACCTGGCCCTGTGGCTGGATATGGCAAAGTCTTGTGTCAGGGCCTGGTCCTCTTCCTGGCAGTCACTGGCAACAGCTCCGTGGGCCCTTGTCTCAGAGGTCCCTTGGTTTGCCATAGGTTTAGTGTGCTGGATTTGGGGTTGTGGCGGAGTTTGGGTCAGGGCCCAGCCGGCACCTTCTCTCTCAGTCCTTCTTGCCTCTGCTCTCTCTGCCTAACCCTCAGTGCCTTTGGCCTGGAGGTTTCCAAGGCTGTGGTTCCCAATACTGGATTTCTGTCCTCCTTGGGGGGTGGGTTTTGGGGGGGATCATCTGGTCAAGAGGTGGGATTTGCCTCTGCACTCCAGTGCACCCAACATCCTGCCTGCAGGGCTCCTGCCCCAGGCACATCTGGGTTCCTCACTCTTTCCACTGGGCAGTTTAGAAACAAAAGGCCAGGAGAGGTCCAGGGTGCTGGGTCCTGTCCACAGCCACTTCATGCTGTTTGGCCAAAAAACCAAACCAAAACAAAAAACAGCATTGCCATAGTTTCAGAATGTGCTCTGAAGGAAGAAGTTTGTGTTTCTTCTTTAAGAAGAGGGATAATTTGTCAGCAGAAAGCCGGGTGCTATAGCATAAACCCAGGTAACCAAGTGACTCAACTGTATGCAAATGTTTGCACCTGTAGGGAGGGGGTTGGGCAGAGCCTGAGGAAACCCAGAGCAGCTCTTGGAAGGCCTGGATCTCAGCCTGGGCACCAGAGAATCACAGACCCAGGTAGTTCTAACCCTGGGAAGCCTGGGAGAGGGCAGAAAGGGAAAGGAGGAGGGGGCCGGGCAGCTCAGTGCTGACAGCATGCCTGAATGTAGGAGGCTCTGGGCTCCACCCCTAGCACTGCAGAAAAAAAAGGGGACAAAAGGAGAAACTATGTCCACAGAGTGCCCACATACCCCAGCTGAACCAGGGCAGTTCTCTGCTCACTGTGTCCCCTGACAGCCAGCTGAGCCCATGGCCCTCGGTGGATCGGTCTCTGCCTCAGCCACATGTGTGGCTACTGCTCCTGGGTGTGCAGGGAGCGGACCTGTGATGCCTGGGCACACGGTACCTGCCAGGATTCAGACAGAGAATACAGGGTGTAAAATATCTCGCCCATCATTTTTTATCGATTACGCGATGAAGCGATAATATCTTAGATGCAGTCAACCAAGTGTGATGAAAATTAATTTTACCTGTCCTGTTTGCCTTGTAAAACCATGGCGGCCAGGACACTTAAAATCACGCCTGTGATTCATTCTCCAAATAGACGAAGGCATGACTGAAAGGAGCCTGTGCTTGCTCTGTGCACACCTTGGGTTATTTATACGGAAATTCACTACTCAGTGGTCTGAAGCCGGAAGCTGAAGATCGAGTGGCTGCGTCTGGAGAGGTCTTCGTGCTACGCCGAAAGATGGTGGACGCTCCCCGTGGCAGCACGTGGGCTGTGGAAGAGCGAGAGAAGTCAGGGGAGAGCAAGAGAGGCGAGAGGAAGGAGGTATAACTAACACCTTTTTAAGACAACAGCTGGACTCCCTTCATGAGGGTGGAGTCCCAGACCCAGACACCGCCCATTGGGCTCCACCCTTCTACTGTTACCATGGTGACGACCTGACCACAGCCCACTAGGCCCCGCCCCTTCGTAGTAGTGCCTAAACACCTTCCATGGGCTCTACTCCATACTGTTACCATAGCAACTACATCAACACGAGTTTGGGGGGACAAACATTTAACCACAGATGGGAGTATGAGTTACTATCCAGAACAAAGTGAGGATGGTGGTCTCCGGCCCTGGAGGCAACACCACCTTATCTCCCCACTAAGGGGACAGTGGCCTTGGTTCTCCTCCAGGGCAGTCCTACGGGTTGAATGAGATTCATGTCACCAGCAAGACTGACAATGAGTTAAGCTCACCCATGCTCTGTGACCCGCTTGTAAGGATGGGTGTACATGGGAATTCTCCAATGGGAGGGACTGGCCAGTGGTCCATCCTTTCCCAACTGAAAAGTCCCTGGGGTACTTGAAAGTAATAACCACTTCCACACCAGGGGGGCTGGGACCTACCCCTCTTCTCTGCACTGGTCCAGGTTTGAGCAAGTAGAGACTGTTTGTGGGAGAAAACAGGCCTGAGTGTGAGGGAGGAGAGGCTTTTGATGATGTGACAGTTGGCCAGCCCAGGCCTTCCAAGAGGATCCTGCTGGCTGGGGGAAGACGTGCTTCATCTGACACACTCCGTACCTCCCATCCCTGCTCTGTGAGAGCCAGAGAGACAGCAGTTCTGAGCAGTGAAGGGATGGCACAGGCAGGGAGCCCTCCCGCAGCAGGGTGACCTGGCCCTTGTGCCTTTGAGGAGGGTGAAGGCGTTCCCAAGAGATGCCACCAAACAGGGTACAGGAGGAGTGGGGAGCCACAGGGCTCCTGAGCCCTCCTGGTGCCTTTGATCCTGGATTGGGGCTCACACACTCCCTGGTGACCCACACTTCTGCACGTGTCTCATTATGCTCTACCTAGATTGGTGTTTGCGGTGTAGTGAGAAAGGGGTCATTTCCCAGAGGGGGGTTGAAATGATGAGCAGGTAAGAGCAGAGCCACCTACTCCCTGTTGTCTTTTGATTTCAGCAGGAGGAGCTGTCTGGCACACCTGCAGGGGCCGGGAAGTCACAGGGAAGTCGGCTGATCTGACTGTGGGAGCTGGGCTCCAGTGGAGGCAGGGCCTTCCCAGCTGCCACCCACTGGCAGGCAAAGCTCATCATGGGGAAATGTGGCTCAGAGCTCCCAGGATTTCCCATCTCTGAGAAGGGAAATAGCTAATGATGAGCCACAGCTCAGCAATGATGCTGGTGACCACGCGTGGGCCACGTGGAATGCACGTGAAGGTTGCATGCGCTGTGACTTGGGCCTTCACAATTGGACCTCTGATTCGCTGTTCATAGTGCCTGATCTGATCCCTGAGTCCCTGCACCTCACAGCAGCCCCCAGAGCCAAGGGGAAGGCTGTGGCCTGGGCGGCAGGGTCTGGGCTGGTGGGATTTTATGTGGTCTAGACTGGTCTGATCTACTCACCAGTCACTGATTCCTCTGGGAGGAAACTGCTGAGGCAGGGGTGTCCCAGAAGAAACAAGCATTCACCCCAAACAAGTTTCCAGTCTGACAGGCAGTGGGAGGGGATGGAATTGAGATCTATGTGATAATTGTAACAACAACCCAGCAAGGCCTCATAAGAGAGAAACGGCCCACACGCCTGACTGAGTTCTCTCTGTTTTTCCTCTCTGGGATAAATTTGCCTTTCCCCTTGGTCACAGCAGTGATTTTCTTATAGGGAATCACCTGTGGGGTCATCTCCTCCTTCAAGTACACAGGAACACAGATCTCACGGGCTTAGCCCATCACAACATTCTCCTCCCGTGCTGGGGGTGGGCTGTGGGGGGGTGGCACACACCTGTAACTTCAGCATCCGGGAGGCAGGAGGATCATAAGTTTGAGGCCATTGTGAGTTCATTGCAAGACCCTGTCCCAAAAAAACGAAACCAGGGGCTGACAGAGTGGCTTAAGTGGTAGAGCGCCTGCCTAGCAAGCGTGAGGCCCTGAGTTCAAGCCCCAGTACTACCAAAAAAAAAAAAAAAGTTATTCCAAAGAAACAAAAACTAAAATACCCCCCAAACAAACAAACAAAAAAGTTCTCTTCCCTTCTGTTCCCATGATGATGGGTTCAAGGTTGGCCAGAGGACTTAAGCCAGGCCGGTGAGAAGCTATTCTGAGTCATGTGTCAGAGGTGCCAGGAGAGAAATCCCCCTTCATGGGCAGAATTCAAAGGCTGGGGCAAACCACACCTGCCACTTCTTGTAGGGAGCTTGGCTAAGAACACAGTCCTTCAAAAGAAACCGGCAAGTCCTTGTGCTGTTTAGACACCTGGACCAAGTCAGGTCTGAGACGTTCAGTTTCTTCCGCCCATAAGTTCCTTGCCTGGCTGAAGTCAGGTTGAGGGGAGACTCTACTACTTTGGCCCTAAAGGATCCAAAACACTGTGGGGTAAGTGGGGTAAGGGGATGTCGTGTCCTCAGGGGTGGAGATGGGACAAACCTCCCCATAGGTGACACCGTAGAAGGCACCGTAGAAGGCACTGTGCGATCACCTACAGAGGAAGGACAGCTCTCCAAGTGGAATGAATGAAAGCCATCAATGGCCAGGGCTTCACAGCAGGAAAGACAGGCAGGTGTGGATTGCAGAGAAAAGCTGAATTTGGATCAAGTTACAGAGTTCTCTCGTGGGATGTGGGAGCCACATGGCAGAGCAGGGGTGGATTAAGTCGGCTCTGGTTGGACCCAGAGCATGAGGCAGGACCGGGCTTTCACTCTACACTGGGACCCCGCAGCTAGCGTGCGAGGCGGTGGGACTTTGCGAGGTGGGTAGAGCTGTCTTCCCCGTGAAAGCCAGGAGCCTCTCTAAGAAGGGGCAGCAGGACTGGAAGGCGCTCTTCTGAGCAGCTGACCCTGGCCTGCAGGTGAGTTCTGTAGGTGCTGTTGTCACCCCTGGGTGCACATTCCTTCGAACATGTCCAAAGGGGACGAGGGAGGATGAAGTGCAGCGGTCGGCCGTGTTGAACAAGCATAGTGTGAGGCGACACACACTTTTTCCCTTCAAATTGTTAGTTGGTTACTCCAGCACCGTTTGTCCAGGAATTTGTTCCCTCCCTGCTGAACTCAAGTGTCACCCTTAAGATATGGTAAGCTTATATTGTATTTAACAAGGTCCGTTTTCAGACCCAGTTTTGTTCCTCTGATCTTTCTATATGGCTGCCCCGTTAGACATCATTCCATAACAAGTGTCCCTGGCTTGGTGGCTGCTTGTTCCCCTAAAAGTTCATGTGTTGGAGATTTGCTCCCTGGTGTGGTGGTAGGAGGTGTGGGATTAACAAGTGGAGGCTGACTGGGGGTCCTTGGAACATGGGGAGAGGGTGTGGGGACCCTGGTCTCTCTGGCTTCTGTTCTGAGATGTGACTCTTCTTCCAGCACATGCTCTGCCACCTTCCAGGAGAGCCAGAGCTGCTGGGCTTTGAGCTCCTCCATCGTGAGCTATACAAACCTCTTTTCTGTACACATAACCTCTTCTCTTTAGCTTGCCGGGGTAGTTTGCTGTGGGAGTGGACTGATTCAGTAGCAGAACTGACAGCTGTAGGCTTATCCTTCCCATCCTGAGCTACGGCACGGGGAATTTGTACCACCCTGACATCTGTGTATTTGTTTTCTCACAGGGTTTCACTAGGGAGCCTCAAATGCACAATCCTCCTGCCTCAGCCTCCTGCATGTATTATTACACACAGCTCATGTACAGTTCTTGAAAAGATGACTCCTAGATATTTTTATGGTTTCTGGAGCTTTTTTTTTCAAATATAACTTTACTACAGGCTTATTTTGTATGACTATCTTAAGGAAAAGCATGATGCTTCCAGAGATATTTAGTTGATGCTTTTCTAATTGCTAAAATTTATTTTTCTTGTCTTATTTCACTGGCTAGAGTTACAGGAAACTTTGAAATAGTACTGGCAATGTCAAATACCCTTGTCTCATTTCCAAATACAGTGGAAATACCTCCAGGGTGTTTACAACCTTAAGAGTGACTTTTGCTTATACGATAGATAAGTTTTGTCATATTCAGCAAGGTTTCTTTTCCTACTTTTCGTTTGTCAACAATTTTATTAGGAATGTGATTTCTTATTTTATAAATACCTTTTACACATCTATCAAGAAGGAAAACCCTTCTGTTTGCTCTTGTTTGATTGTTACCTGTACATCCTGGTGAGTCAAAGGTGGTGGTGACAGGAGAAATAAGAAAGGTGACATATCCCAGGGGCAAGAGAGGGAGGAGGTGGGACAGAAAACCACAGTGAAATGTTCCTTGACCCCAAGGTTTGAGTCCTGTGTTAGAGTTTGTGATGGATGTTCCCAGCACACCGAATATCTCTATTGTGGTTACAGCCCATCTTCACAGTGTGGCAGTCCGGGGCACTAATGTAGTACCAAGGCAGCAGGTCTGCCTTGTTCTCATCGTATACGCTGTATGTGCTGTAGGTATGGGTGAATTTCCAGGTCTCAAACGTTTATTCCGTCTGTTTTGGCCAGGGTTCTTAGGTTTTCTGCAGGAGAGAAGGTTTGGGAGTTCTTACTCAACCACGTTTGCTGATCTCACCTCTGTGCTTTTTCAGTGTGGTTCAGTGTGCTGGCTACGTGGCAGCCAGCAGGAGGAGAGGGAGGGGTAGCCATGGCCTTTCTCCCTATTTTTCAGGCCAGACGGGCTGTTTCAGAGTTAGGTAAGAGCCGCCTTAGGAAGCAGGGAAAGCCTGAAGCCTGCTTCTCAGTCCATCATTTTCTGTACCTGCTCCATTTAATGAGGCTGGTGCTCTGCAGACCCCCTTCCGATTGTGGGTTTGGAGAGTCTGTGGCTTGGCAATTAGCTGGCTCAGTTTTCGGTGCCTGTTCTGGAGACCTCCCAGCGTCAGCTCCCTGCTTCTCCCTGTCATCCTCCCGTCCTGCACAGCTGGATGGCAGAATAATGACTTTATTAAGCGCATCCTGCTTTTGATTCCCCAAGGATGTCAGTCCATTAGGAACGACTAAATCTGCCACCAGCAGCCACGCAGCTGCTTTGGGCTCATCTGTCCAGACCTGGGTGGGGGTCCCCGAAAGACACATAAGGGCTATCATTCAGGTCTCCCAGCTCTGTGAGCCTCAGCTGACCCCAGAGGGAGGCCCAGGTCCTCCACACAGTGAGTGAGGTGTGGGGGCTCTGCCTCCACGTGCCACATCTCCTTACCTGGGAGGTTTGGGCTCCACCCCTGATCCATTAGCATCTAGAGGCTGGAGGGGTCTAGGACAAGGGCTCTGCACAGGGGCTGGGCACTGCTGAGCTCTCTGGGAGCTCAGAAGCAAGAAGGAGGCTGTTTTGAGGGGTCAGAGCCTGGAGGAAAAGTCCCAGGACAGAAAAGCACCGAAGAGCTTATCAGAGGGCGCCCACAGCTCGGAGGTGAGTCCAGATATGAGTTTTCTCTGGCCCTCAGCCTTCTCAGAAATGGGGATGGCAACTCCTGGCCTGTATGAAGCACAGGCTGGACTCTCCCTGTGGCAGCAGACAAGGTGTGGTGTGGCTCGGGGACAGACTCTCACCACTGGTCCTGGCTTGAGGCCCCATGTGGACTGGGGCTCCCATGGCTGTGGGGAAACCACTTCTGACCTCATGAGAGGGAAGGGCTGGCTCTAACAGCATGGGGAGCTGGAGGCATGGGGGTCAGTGCTGTGTGTTGGGCTGGACACTTCTCTCTCTTTCCTTGATGCTGGCTTCATTCTCTGGCAGGCTCCCCTCCCTATGTGTCCCTGTGGCCAAAGGCAGCCACAGCCTTGGGAAAGGCCAGGTCTCCAGCCTCCCAGCTGATTCCAGGATCCACACCGGTCCTCACCTAGCCTGGCTCCAGTAGGGTGACCTGCGAGCACAGGCCCTGACTGTGTGACTGTGGTTGGGGGGAAGTTGGGACAGGGGACCAGCTTATTTTATGTCCCATGAACTGAAAGTAGGGCATGACTTTACCCCCAGCAGACCAGGGCGCTGCTCTTAGGAGGAACTGGACAAGCAAAGCCGTCAGGTGCCCACTGTGTGGTCACCTCAGGTCCTAAACCCAGGCAATGCCCAGGCATGGCTTCTGCCCTTCCTGTCTCCACACCCTGCCCTCCCTGTCCTCAGACCTGGTTCTACCCTGACCCACCATTCCCCAGGGCACTCTGGGCCCCAAGTGCCTGGACTCCACCCTTGACTCTGTCCCCTCTTGGCCCACACTGTACCCTCAACTGGGAGTCATCGGCTGCTTCTTGCTTAGGCCTTCACAATCCATTGTTCCTTCTCCAACTTGCCCCCTTCTCCATCCATCATTCATTTAACAACCACTCAGAAGCATGAGTGAGGTTCCTCTGGGTGTGGATAAATTCAGATGAGTCCCTTCCTCACAACCCCAAGTCAGGGGACCCTCTTCTCCCTACCAGACCCTAAATTAACCAATCTGTTTAAACCTGTTGAACTGAAGTGCAACTGACACACAAGCGAGGTGTTTGGTCAGCCCTGGGCTGTGCCCACAGATCCAAACAACCAAGCAGTATAATATGTATTAAAATTGCTTGTGTACTGGCCACGGACAACACACCAACTACTTATGTTGTGTGGGTATTACGTAATCTGGCGGTGCCTGGCAGCACACGGGAGGATCATGCAGGCTCTGTGGCACACACTCTACTGTTTTTACGCCAGGGGCTTGGCATCTGTGGATTTGGCACCTGCTGAGTCCTGCACCCCATGCTCCTCAGTCAAAGGATGACCACCCATGCCTGAGAAACTGCCGCTCCACAGAGATAACGGCTATGTCACCGCCCCAGAAATTTCTGTACCTCCCTTTGTCATTTTTTCTTCTTTCTCTCTTGCTCCCTGTTCATGAACGATTGCTCTGCTTTGGTCACTGTAGGCCATTTTGAGTTTTCCAAGACTTGGTAAAAAGGGAATGACATGCTGTGAACTCTGTTTTTGCTCTGTTCTTTTTCTCTGCACAGTAACTCGTCCCTGTCCTCGTGGGTGTCAGTCGTTAAGGCCCTTCCATTGCTGAGTGGGGCTCTGTTGTGTGGGTGTGCCACCGTCACCTGTTGATGGAGTCTGGGTTTGCTAAGAGTATTTGTATACAAGTCAGGATCATGAAGAGATGGGAAGGAACTGTGGTGGCTTTAGGATTGTGATTCGACTATGGCCTGAATCCCAGCACACACAGAAGGCCAGGGGCTGGGCATTTGGGAAGTGTACACATGTCCTCTGCAAGAAATGGGCTCTGTATTAACAAGTTTGGAAAATGCTCCCCCTTCTTAGAGATTCACCTTCTGTATTAGTTTCTTAAAGGCTCTGAGCAGTCCTGCAGTGAGGAAAATTCACTGTCTACAGTGTGACCATATAACCTCCTACCCCCTTGTGTCTGAGTGACAACTGTAAGTCTCCCACAGAAAGCAGTGGACCATGGTGCTGAGAACACACCCTAGAGTGGCAGTTACTCTCACACCGGGCACTCCAGCAGCTTCCTGCGAGGTCTCGGGAACAGTCACAAGTAACGTACAGAGCTCAGTCGTTAATACTGTGAGCCCACAGAAAAGCGTCTAGACCACAGCTACCAGCACGCACACAGCACGCAGCGGTCAGCACTTTGCTTCTGTGTTATTTTTGTGCATGTGCGTGTCCTTAAAAAGAAGTGAAACACCACATAGAAAGGTCCCTGGGTGTCTCCCCGCCCCCAACCTACGCCCCTGCTTCCTTCTTTGCACAAGCCACTCTCCTGAACTTGGCATTTCTCATGCTTACACAGATTAATCGTGTTCTTTTACCGCGCGTGTTTTTTCACTCCATGTAATATGCAGTATTGTAAGCTAGGTGTGGTGTTGTGGCTCACACCTGTAATCCTGCAGAGGATTGAAGTATGAGGCCAGCCAGGGCAAAAAGTTCACGAGACCCCGTCTCCATCAGCAAAAAGTTGGGCGTGGTGACATGTACCTATCATCCCAGCTACACAGGACTGTGGTCCGGCCAGCCCAGGCATAGAGTGAGAGCCTGTTTTAAAAATAACTGAAGCACAAAAGACTGGGGGCACGGCTCAAGTGGTAGAGTGCCTGCCTGGCGAGCACTAGGCCCTGAGTTCAAACCCCAGTGCTCCCCCCACAAAGGATATATGAATATGTAGTATGGTTTAAATGTCGTGAGTGGTGGTATACTATATATATAATTCTGCAGCGTCCTTTTTTTGCTCAACGTTTTGTTTTTTAGATGCAACTATGGCTCATTCTTTTAAAGTGCCACATAGGCTTTTACAGAATAAGCAGAGCAGAGTCTGCATTCCCTTGTCCGGCTGGTGGATGTTCAGACTTCTGGTCATTTTTCTCTGTTGTAGACAGAGCTGCAGTGGAGGCTCTGTGTAGGTCCTCCTGTCGCCTGTGAGGGTTAGGGATCTGAGCCGGGGGTAAGCGGTCAGGGACTCCACTTGGGTAATTGTACACACTTACCTGAATTCGGAGGCAGTTCCAATTTCTCTACATCATCAGCAACACTTGGCGTTCCCACATTTTCAAATGGCAGGAAAACGCCGGGTCTGCAGTCAGTACCCAGTGACCCTGCACTGGACCAAGTGCAGCGTCTGTCCCTGTCTCCCGGTGGATCCAACGCTGAACACCAGTCCACTGGACTCCACTCTCTTCTGGGATTTCTCATTTGTATCTTTTTCTGGTTCTTTTTGGGCTGTTTGTCATTTTCTTTTGAAATTGTAGCAGTCTTTACATATTTTGGGTGTAATCTTCTGTTAGCTGGTACAGAACAGATCCCTTCCCCAGGCTGCAGCCTGTGTTTTCATGTTGGTGGCTGTGTCTTTGTCTTACAGAATGAAGATTTACATTTTAACATTCTCAATCTTTTCCTTTATGTTTGTGATTTTCTGTCTTAGTCAATAAATCTTCCCCATCTGAGGTCATAAAGACATTTTCCTGTAAGGTTTTTTCCTTTCCCATTTAATGCTATAGTGTGGGTGTGTTTTTAAATATTGCATGATTTAATTAAAGATTTACTTTACTTCTTCTGTGGGGATATGCACCTTGTTCTCTGCTGGTCTGAAGCAGGGGTCCTCCGTTTTCTGGGCTGTATCAATGTCAGTGTCAGTGTCTCTGCTCTGTCCCTTTGGTTTATTTTTCTTACTGTGCCAGCGCCTCACTGTTTTAGTCTCAGAGTTTGTAGTCAATCTCAATAGCTGTTTTGAAGGGTCACACCATCTTTTTTTCTTTAGGAGTGTCAAAGCTTTTCTTAGTCTTTTACTCACCCACATAAATCTTCAGCTTAGCTTGTCATACTTTTAAAAATTCTCTATTGGGATTTAGCTGAGATTAAATTAAATTTATAGATCAATTTGAGAGAATTGTCATTTTTATTGCATCGAGTCTTCTCATCCATGAACGTGGCATATCTGGCTAATTTACTTTGGTCTTCCTTTATGTTTTCCAATAGGGACTGATAATTTTCTGTGCAAAGATTATGCATAGCTTTTGCTAGATTGCTCTCTAATCCTGCAAATGTATTGTTACTATGAGTGATGATTTTTTGAAATTAAAAATTCTGGCTGTTCTGCTGTAGTGGAGGGAGACAATTTGTTTTTGTATTTTGACTCTGCATCCAGCAACTTTGCCCAACTTCTGAGTGAATTACATTAGGTCGTCTATAGATTCCTTAGGACTTTGAGTGTAGAATCTTAGAATTTGTGAATAACGAATGCTTTTGTCTCTTTTTTCCTGGTCCTTATGATTAAATTTCTTTTTCTTGTCTTACTGCACAAGCCAAGACCTTTAGTGCAGTGCTGGGTAGATGTGGGGACATTGTGTATCCTGGTCACACTCCTGACCTTCACTGGAATAGTTCATCATCCAGCATGGTGGGTTTCCCACGTGCATTTTTGCATTGTGCTAAGGAGTTCCCTTTTATTCCTATGTGGTTGAGAGTTTTTGTTGTGAATGGACATTACTTTCTATTACAGCTCTTCGGGTGGTCTTACAGGTTTTCCTTCAATTTATCCTATTGAAGATAAGTATGTCAAAATTGCTCCTAATGCAAACACTCCTGCATTACCGCAAGAAAGGCATTTTGGTTACATACTTGCAGATGGATATCTGGAGCTGGTCCTGGATTTATGGGAACTGCTCCTGCACAGGAGTGAACGAGGACCACCCACATGGGAGGAAGCCAGGGCTCTTTGCTCTCAGTTTGCTTCAGTGAGGGAGCACGCCATCACCACCGGGTTTTTTGAGACTCAGCGGCAGGTGGAGGAAGGAGGAGGCTGCGTGCCCTGGAGGCTGGGAGCACAGAGAAGCCGCAGGCAGGCTCCCTAGCAATAGGCAGCCTGTGTGACTGGTTGGGGTGCATACTTGGCTTGCTCTGGTTTGTCCTAAATTGGAAACAGGGACAAAAATTAGAAGAGCTGTCAGTTATTAGGAAAGTTCTGGCATTCGGGCTGATTGTTTGGCCATGGACTGGCTGCTGGAGAAAGTAGTCTGACTTCCCACAGGTCTGACTCACAGAGAGTAGCTGGCCAGTGACTCTAGGTGAAGTGCTGGCATCTTTGGGTGGTTGTGCAGACCGTGGGTCAGAGTGCCACTTTTACACCGCATCTGGCTGGTATCTCTCTGCCTCTTCAGCTTCTCACCTGGGAGGGGGCTCAGTTTCCACCCCCCTTGTCCAAGGCCAAGGCTCTCACTCCTGCAGGAACAGTAGGCACTGAGCTCCCACACAACCAAACCCCAGACCCCCCTGCTGCCTATGGGCTTATGCTGGCCTTTGCTTTTCTATTGGTTTTTTTAGGCTTTGGCACCGTCCTCACACCCACTTTTTTTAAAACCAGGTCCCTGTGTTTAAAGGGACACTGGTTACATTTTATGCACCATTCCTGTGCATTTGTGGCAGGAAGTGTTCAGGTGCCAAGTGGCTGTACAGAAGTCGCCAACACCTTTGAAGCGGGAGTGCTTTCACTCACGTTCCCTCAAAGGCAGTCATTACCTGTGTCTCACAGAGGGCGTCAGCTGGCAGACCTGAGCTAGCTGGCCCTCAATCGTGCCTTTGTTCAACACAAAACTGGAAATGGTTTGCTAGGGTTCTGATAGCAATGCTTAAAATAGTGGCTCTTTAGTGTTCCCGACGTTTAGAATTTGTGGTCGGCTGCTTGCTTGCAGAACTATCTGCCATTCTTCCCTTTGGCACCTTTGCATGAGTGCCAAAGATAGCACAATGCTCCCTTCCCCAGGCCCTCATACCTTTGCTGTGTGAGGCGGCGCCTCCCACAAAGGGCCGGATCCCTTTCCTTACCCTCCGGCTCTGGCCTGGCCTGTGACCTGCTTTGGCCAGTAGAATGTGCTGGCTTCCAGCCTAGGCCTCCAGAGACCCTGTCCATTTCCCCTTTTGCTCTGGGAACTGTCCGACTGCAGTGGGAATGAGCACCAGCTGGCCTGCTGAGCTCATCCTAAACCTCACTGCTCTTGGCTCACTGAAGTGTCGTTTTAAGCCACTCCAAGCGTCTTAGTTTGCAACCCTGTGCTGGGCCCTGGATGACAGCTGGGGGCGACAGAAAGGAAGACCTGGCTTGAGTGTGACACAGGCCACCTGTGGCCCAGTGGAGTCCTGGGTGGGGCTGCCATGGGCACTTGGATCTGTAGTGCAGGTGGCTCAGCCGAGTGTCATGTGCAAAGGCAAGTCCAGGAAGCAGGATTTGGCCAGGGTGTGTGTGCAGAGAAAGGAGGACAGAGCCTCAGCTCGTGTCTGGAGAAGCTAACTGGGAAACTGGCCCTAGAATGTGAGGAGGTGGGGAAGGGTCGGGATCGAGTTCGGGTTCTTGACACAGGTCTGATGCTCACTTGCTGTGTGATGGGAAATTTCACATCTTCTTATAGCCTGTTAAAGTTTGAATCTAAAATGGTCCCCACCCTGTGGCACTACTGGGAGGTGGTGGAATCTTCAGGAGGTGGGGCCTAGTGGGAGGCAGTTAGGTCATTGGGGGGATATTGAGGGGAATATTGGGACCCTGGCCCCTCCTCCCCTCTCTCTTTGCTTCCCAGACACCATGAAGTGAGCAGTCTTGGTCCTCTAGGGACTCCTGCCATGATGTTCTGCCTTAACATACCCTAAACAGTGGAGCCAACCAACCATGGACTGAAATCAGGAGCTCAAATAAGTCTTTCCTCCTTCTTAGTGGATTTCCTTGGGCATTTTTGTCACAGTGATGGAAAGCCAAATAACAGAGCCCAATTTTCCTCATCTAACAATGAGGGTTGGATGAAATGCTGATCCCTGACCCCCTTGGAAGCCCAGAAAGTGCAGTGGCTAAGGGACAGTGTCCTGTGCTCTGAGGTCCTACCCTGATCTGGTGCAGTCAAGAGCCCAGCATGCTCTTCCTCCTTCTGCCCTTCTTCTCTGCTGCCCCCTTGTGCCTCCTCTAGGGCCTGGTCCCTGAAATTTCCTCCTACATTGCTGATGAGTGACCACTTCCTCTATGGAGTCTCTGGTCTGCAAAGAAATCCTCGCCTCCCTGCCCCAGAGTGTTGACTAGTGGTGACTCAGGTGTTTCTCTTGTTTCTGTGAGTGACCTTGGAATAATGGAGAACCATCAGGACCTTGTGGCTGATGCTGACGATATGGAATTTGAGATTTCGGGAGCTGGTTCCAGGACAACCACTGGGGAATATTGCAGCTAGTGGCAAGAGACAGAAATCAATTCAAAGCCACTTCAGAAGAAAGGATTGTTTTATATTGGTTTGAGTTACCTGTAGTCCATGGGTAGATCTGGTCACACTTCTGGGCTGCAAAACTGCCCTGGGACTCTGAGGACATCCTGATCATCACCCCCTGTGACTCAGCTCTGTGCATCCTTCCTGTGTCATGGTTGAGTGGCTGTCAGTAGCTCCAGGCTCACCCCAGAGCAGGAGCCTAGCTTTCCCAGCAGGCAAGAATGCAGCACATGAGGGAAGTTCTCAGGCATGGGTTCCAGTCCTGCACCCATTCTGGAATAGAGAGGTCTTGCAACTGATGGGATACAGCTGCTGATTGGCTGGGTCTGGGTGGAGTGATCACCCCTGGACCTAGGAAGGGCCAGCTCTACACCCCACACCTGGCCAAGAGTGGGGAAGGCATGTGACAGTGACGAGCGTCCATTCCTGGGGCTCCTAGCCATCTTGTGAGTCTTCATCTGGCTCAGGTGGGAAGAAGGAAGACAGGGTGGTGCTGGAATTGGTCAGGAGAAGACCAGTGAATACTGCAGAGGGCGTTTGGCTGGGGGCCACACAGGAGCTGGGGAACCGATGATATGTGACTGTGCCCCTCCTCGAGCATGTCCCCTCAGATTTGTTTGCTTGAGGAATCTCTGACAAGCACACACTTGATATCTACCCCAAGTTCCTTTGGTGACTGCCTGTCATCGCCACCTGCCTCCAGGGGAAGTTCAGCCCCCCCATGGCCTGGCCCACCCCACCTCTGGCCTCCTTGCTTATTAATCCTCCATGGAGGCTTTACCCAACCATGGGAGTCACTAGAACCGCTCATGTTTCTGTGTAGGGTCCTTGCTTTCTCCCCACCTGGAGAAGCTGATGGACAAAGCAGAAGGGTGAGACCTGGCTTGCAAAGCCGTCCACCTTCCGGTCCTGCCCCACCTGACTCACCAGCCAAAGCCGCCCTGCATGTCCTGAGTACAGACACAGGGCCAGGCACTTTCAAACACAGTTGCCGCTTCTTACCTGTGGTTTCACTTTCCATGCCTTCAGTTACCTGTGGTCAACTGGGCTCTGTCAATATAAAATGAAAGATCTAGAAATAAATAATTCATAAGTTTCACACTGCAAGCCATCTCAGTAGTGTGATGAAACAGGACCCACCCTGTCCTGTCCAGGATGTGAATTGTCCCTGTGTTCAGTGTATCCATGCTGTATGTGGTATCCACCCATTAGTCACTGAAGACCCACCTTGGTTATCAGGTTGTCTGTCACAGTATTACGGCCCTTGTCATCAAGTGGCCCTTTTTTTTACTTAACAATGGCCCCAAAGAGCAAGAATAGTGATGCTGGCAACTCAAATGTGCCAAAGAGAAGCCACAAAGTTCTTCCTCTAAGCGATAAGGTAAATGTTCTCTACTTAATAAAGAAAGAATAATATCATATGCCGAGGTTACTGAGATTCACTGCAAGAACAAATTTTCTATCCCTGAAATCCTGAGAAAGGAAAAAGAAAATTTTGTTTGCTTTACTGTCGCATCTCAAAGTACAAACTCACAGGAATGGCGCAAAGTGCCGTGGTTAAGGAGAAAAGGCACTGAATCATAGAATAAGGACATACAGGTCCTACACCACTGGTGTCCTGGAAGGGGTCCCCGGTGTGTAAGAGGGCTGCTGGATCACCCCATTCAGCCCTCACACCCACTCAGGCCAGGGCTGGGTGAGGCGCCAGTGAATTTCTGAAGACCACAGAGCCAGCAAGAATCGGAACTGGCAGGAGGACCTGAAGCCCTTGCACTGAGTTGTGGCTGTGGCCACTTGCTGGTTCTCTTGACTGGCAAGTGGCCATGGGTGTCAGCTTGTCTAAGGCTCAGCTTCACAGCTGTGCAGAGATGGTGAAACCAGTCCCAGCTCCACTGCTGTGGGGTGAAGCTATTCCCCAATGCCACAGGAAGTGACTGGGCACCTCCCACTTCTGGCCCCTGTCCTCAGGTAGGAGACACAGAGATGGGGACGGTGGGTGGGGCCTGCCCTCGGGGACTTGACATCCTAGTGGGGAGACAGTCAGTGAGTCTGTGAACCCCAACACCTAAGTAGAGATACAGAGCAGCAAGCGTTGTGAAGACAAGGAGACAGGTGATGTTCTGGGGTGATGGGAAGGGGTGTACATCAATCAGGTAGACTGGCACGTAAGCTGAGACTTGGAGGCAACAGGGGAGGAAGGCCCAGGAGGCCATGTGGCTGGAGTACAGGGTGCAGATCAGAAAGAGCCAGAGGGGAGGGTGCAAGAAGTGTGAGGCTATTTTGGAACTCTCTTTCTCTCTCTCTCTCTGTCATGTCCAGCCCTGTGTCTCTGGGCAGTTCTCTGTCCTCCCTGGTTCTTGGTTCCTGTGTCAATTCAGTGTGGGGCCCCCTGCATCCCGTGGTTCTTACCTGGGTCTCAGTCATCACTGTGGTTCAGCCCCTCACCCCCACCCCCTGCCCCAAGAGCTTGCAACCTATTTCCAAGGCTTCAGAGGTCCAGCCTCCCCTTGGCAGCCCCTCCTTTTATTGTGCTGAGTGGGCACTGCTGCATCAAGGCTGGGCAGGCTGTGGGTCCCCTGAGGCCTAGAGAACTAAGGGTGGGGACAAATGTTAGAGGGCTCGTACCAGGCAAAAGTCACCATCTTGTCCTCTGTTGATTTTGCCCAGATCCAGGTCTCTGGGCAGTGCGTGCACTAACAGGCAGTGTCTTCCAACCATAGGGGAAGATGTGGGTGTGGGGGAGGGAGGGGGAGGGAGGAGACAGAGGCAGAAAGTGGGGAGATGCAGGAGAAACCTGGGAAGGCTGGGAGAATCAGGCCCAGAAAGCCATGTCAGAGAGGCCCCCACCACCTTGAGACTTTTATGTTTGAAAACAATACCTGGATCCTGGAGTACTGTGCTAAGCCAGCAATAGCGGTGTCTAGAACAAAAGGCAGAGGCCTCCTAACGTTCCCTCCTCTGTTACTTGAATAGTTTCTTTATTTTTAAAAGATCTGTTTTTGTCTTGACCTTTTAAAAAATGCACATACATATACATATATTAATTGTTGTTTAAGAAATAAATAGGATCATATTATAGTATTATTCCAGCTCTGATTTCTTTCAGTTGATGAAATGCTTCTGGTGTACTTACCAATCTCCACGTTCTTCTTGGTAATTTGCTACAATCTACGTGTTGCCTGATGGAGGTTACATTGTTTCCAACCCTTTCTTTTTACTAAAAGATACCGGTTTCTTTGTGTCCATCCTTGTCTGTGCTCATGTGTACAGGGGTGATGTGTGGTGTGATGTGTGTGTGCTCTGTGCCTCCTCTTCATCTAATGAAACCAGCATCCTTCCTTGCTTGCCGTGTGTGTGTGTGTGTGTGTGTGTGTGTGCGTGTGTGTGTGTGTTGTGTGCACAGGCATGCGTGTCTGTTGTATGTATGTGTTGTGTGCATTATTGTGTGTGCATAGTGTGTGTGCACTCAGCACCTTCCCTTTTGAAACAGGAGCCCCACCTTGGGCAGAGCCCAGTCACGCCCACCTGGTTCTGTGGGAGCGGGGCCCTGGCCTCAGGGGGTGACTTGAGACTCACACAGTGTCAGGATGCGCCTGAGACTTCAGGTGGTGCAATCAGCCCTTTCTGGTGTTTTCCCTGTGGAAGCACGTTCGCAGTGTTGGTCACCAGCAGGCCCATCTCCCACCTGTGTGAGCAGAGACAGGGAGGTGGTGCCCAGGACAGCGTCTGTGCTTTTCAGTCTCTGTTCGGGTTGTGCTTAGGGCCAGCTCTTCTGTGTCCCCTGGATATGTGAGCTTACACAGCCCCTTTCCTCTGTAAACCAGGTCAGGGTGGCTTTCTGTACTTATGTGGTACCTACTATGTACTTGATACTATTCTAGGCTAGAAACTTCAGATGGGGCCATTGCTCTCTTGAAACTTACATGTTGTGGGAGGTGGAGAAGCAACTTATACAAAGCCAGTAAGTCACCACGTGGCCTTCAGACAGTGGATGTGGTTTCCTGCCATAAACACCAACTGACCCAGACTCTTTGGGAAACTAAATTGCTGTTGTGACTGGCCATACGGGGTGGTGACCACAGGAATTCTGCAATCCACTGGCTGCTTCTGACCACACAGGGAGGCTCACAGAGAGAAAGCAAAAAATCAGGGTTGTAAAAATCTCCTCTGAAGATACGGTCAAAGAATTGAAAGAAGGGCCTTATCCACGTCCCCAAAACAATGTCTTTTCCTGTGTAGCTACAGGGCTGATCCAGCTGAAAATGAGACTCCAAATTTGATCATGGGGTTGCAGAATGACAACATAAATTGAATTCACAGCCATGACAGATCTGTTGTATAAATGCTAGGGCACTGATCAAAAAGGAGGGAACACCGAGAATTGGAACACAGGCATGTTATTGAACTTGGATGATTCTGAAAAACAGCTTCTCCTTCCTGTCTGAAGTGATGAGTCTCCTTTCTGGAAAAGCCTGTAATGAGCTCACAGGAACTAGGTTTCCAGGAGGAAGCCAATTCTCCCTGGGACGTTGTCTTCCATCCCTCGCTGCCATCCGAACAGCCATTCCTGTGCCCCAGGAGACAGGGCCCGGTTGTGGCCCAGGGGAAGATGACTGTGGCTTCACGGGGATTTCCCTATGGCCAGCTAATAGAGGGGGAGAGAACTTGATTACAAATGCTTCTGCATGGCATGGAGGGCCGCACCAGGTAGCTGGACAGTGAGGTGGCCAGAGGTACAGCTCTATGTATTCATGGGCAGCAGACTTGGAAAGAGTGAGATTGTAGGATGGTGATCAAGGAGAGGGAAAAGGAGGGTGGATGGACTTCTCAAATAGGCCCAGTGCCCATGGGACTGTGTCCCCAATAGGACCACTGACGAAGGGCCCCCAGCAGCAAGGTGGGACTTGTTTTCCTGCTGAGCCAGCTCCTCATTGAACCACGGGTAAGGAAGCCATGATGGGCCAGACAATGGGGACGTCCCTCAGTAATTAGAGTATTGCCACTGTGAAATGCTCAGCCAATCAGCAACAAGACTGGTATTGAGGCATGAAGGTGACACCATTCTCGGTGGGACGGGTAACCACTAGGGCAGGTTGAGTCCTTTGGCTCAGCATTTTCCTCAGTGCACAGCTGCAGATTTGCCTTCCCTTCCCAAAGGGCTGCTGCCCACTCCATCATCTGTGGATTTATGAAACCACTTTCCTCATTACAACATTTCTGAGACCAAAGGACTTGTTTTGTGCAAAACGTGAGCAGCAATGAGCTCTCACCTATAGATTTGCCTGTTCGCTCTACACCACCACCCAGCATCCACTGTCAGCACACTTTTCAAACATTTTAGGCTTTATGGACCACACAGTTCCTGTTGTAACTGTCGTGAGAGCAGTCGGTGAAGATACGGAAATGCCTGGGCTCGGCTGTTTGTCAATAAAACTTTATTTACAGAACAGACAATAGGCTAGGCTTGGCGTAGGGCTGTAATTTCCAACTCTTGATATAAACTACTGTAAGAATTGCTTACTGGGGACTCAGTTACACAGCCAGCAAGAAAGTTGACATATGTGCTTTGAACCTGTGACCAACTTTTGGTACTGTTTTTCACATAGCAGGTCTGGGAGTCAGGGGAAGAATGGGGTCAGCTCTTATATGCCTATTAACACATTTGTGGAGTTGCTTCCTATCCTACAGCTTTTTAAGCACCACGTTTCCTAAGGAAGAAATGCTTCCAACAGAGCTCGCAACGGTGGTTCCATTGAACCGTATAGGCAAAGACACCACCTGGCCATTCTGGGCTCTGAGTCAACAAAGGGGATTTTTGTACTGGCTGAGGTGATGGTTCCTGATTTCCATGATAGGCGTAGCAAAGCCTATGTCTGGAATCCCGGGCTCTCTCTGGGGGACTGCTCAGTATTTTTAGGTTTAGAAATAAATGCTAGTGGCAGACTAGAAGAGCCCGGTGAAGCCTGAGCCACAGAGGATGCAGAGCCCTCAGGAAGAAGACTGGGCTCCCTGTCAGCAAAGAAGCACAGCTGAGGGGCTGGCTGAAAAAGGACAAAGGAGGAAGCGATAAAGATGAACCCTGGCTGGGCTATCAGCCATAGAATTAAGGAGAGTGGTTGTGCCATCAACCCTTGCTTACCCTGTATTTATTCACACACTTGTAAATTATTTCTTTGTCCCCCACCCCCATCACATATGAAGTCTTCATGGTGTTTAAGGTTACCATTGAGCCTTATGTTAGAGAAACTCGGGGTTGGATTGGGACTGAATTGGGTGGGGGCTGTGTCATCTAAAGGTGGCTATGACCCTTTTGGGGGAAAGGTGAGGGTGTCTTCATTTGCATGGGGGATGGTTGTAGACAGGAAGTACTTGTGGTCTTTTGGTCTGGGTGGCACTGTGCGAAGGGTGTGACCCCTACTGGCCCCGGAGCACTCCAGGCTCTCCTCCTCGTGCTGGGGTGGGAAGACCACAAGCTATGTCTCCTGGGCTGCTTGTTAGTGTCAGCAGATAGGAGGAGACTAGAACAGAGGCAGTAGCAATGGTGTCTGGGCTCTGGTTCTGACCAGGTGACTCAGCCCGTGGACTCCACTCCTTGTTGATGGCGGTGCAAGCTCTGGCCCAGCATGGAGGCCATGGTAGTGGTCACCCAGCAGCAATGCTGTGGCCAGTCCTATAGCAGTGGTAGAGGACTAGCTACTGGGGACCTGGGCAACCTTGTTCCCTTTTTCTTCAATTGAGGGTCCAGAAGCTTCTTGCAGCTGGAAGAATTTGGGCAAACTTGTCTTCCCTTTTTTGGCAACACAACCCTTCCAACACTTTGTAACCAGTTTGCTGTACAAAATCCCTACTCCTGGTTTGTTGTACTGCTAGGGTTTGAGTGTGTCCCAGAAGTTCATGTGTTGGGGACTTAATCCCCAAATTCCTGTGCTAATGGTATTTGGAGGCAGGCCTTTGGGAGGTAATCAGGTTAGGTGACGTCATGAGGGGGGCCCCCCGATGATGGTGTCAGTGCCTCTCTAAGAAGAGGAAGAGACCCGAGCAGGCACACTGCTCTGTTTCCCATGGGATGCCCTCTGCTGTGTTGTGACTTGATGTCACTGGATGCCAGCACCATGCCCTTGGACTTGCCAACCCCCAGAGTTGTGAGGTAAACAAGCCTCCATTTTTAAATAAATTACCTAGGCTCAGGTGTTTTGTTGTAGAAATACAAAATAGACCAGTCCATATACTTAGGGTGTTAGAAATTACCCAAGTGAGTTCAGATCACTACAGAGCAACCTTATGCCTGGATTCCTGTTCCCCTCTCAGGCATCACCTTCTCCAGGTGGCCGTCACTTGCCCCTGGGACGGAGTCAGGGGTCACTGTCCTTGTAGTGGCATTTACTAACGACCTATTATGTGCTGGGTACTGTGTACTTACACTGGTTAATGTGTGCAACAAATCCTGGAAGTAGGATTCCCATTTTACAAAGCAGACTTGGCTCTGAGCCAGAGCTTTTCTTGCCCGTGTGCTTGGTCAGCCTCGCTCCTCAGCCGCAGCAGCTGCACTGAGCACGCTTTTCTGTACCAGTCCTTAGATCAAATTGTGATGGGGACAGTTATCATTGTCTGTGTCTCTCCTAGTGCCCCCACACCCCCAGAGCACAGCCTCTCCTTCCTGTGCTCCTCCACATAGGTGTCTTCAAACAACTCGTGTGGTGCAACCTGCCAGAAATGACTTTTTGAGCATAGGACCTCAACCTATATACATTTGTATATAAATCACACACACACACACACACACACACACACACAGAGTCAATCCAGGCAATAGATATCAGCAAAGCTTAATTTCTTTCTGATTCCCTGGTTAATGTGTGCGTGCACTCGTGTGTGTACACCGAGATGTTTATTTCACTGGGCAGGCACAGCAGCCCTGCCTGCCTGAGGTGACAATGTCTTTGCTTCCCTGCTCCTGGTCTGTGGGGTGCAGGATCCAGAGAGTGGGCAGGAGGGAAGAGCCAGAAAGGCTGGAGAAGGGGGTACACCGAGGCTGAGATCTGGGCAGGGCAGGAGAGAGATCTGGAGGGCTGCTGGGGAAGGTGGCGGAGCTCCTGGAGGTTTTCCCATGTGTGCCAGGGGACATATTGTGACTCTGAGAAGTGTTCCTGGGTTATGAACCAGAGTGTCTCGAAGGTTCTTTGTGGATGGAGGTCAAGCTCAGATGTCCTTTTCAGGTGCCTTAGGTGTCCAAGCTTTTCTGAATGTGACCCTCTGCAAAGATGGTATTTTGTCCTCTGAGTAGCAAAAGAGGACATGCTGCCCGGCAGTGTCCCAGCCTTGGCTCTGCAGACATTTGGGGAAGCCAATTCTTTGCTGTGGTTTGTCCTGTGCATGGTGGGCTGTGTAGTGGCATCCTTGGCCTCTACCCAGAAAATCTGATCATCCCCTTAGGGACAACCAGAGATGCGCCAGTCACCTGGGGACTCTGTCCCCCAGAGTGAGAGCTACGGAGGTAAGGGAGCAAGCATGGGGCAGAGTCATTTCGTCAAGCCAGCAATGGGCGCAGGAGAGTTACGGGGAGCACGGGTACGGCATGCTGTTCAAGGTAAATACAATTTCTAATTATAAAGTTAATGCACTGCAGCTGCAGAGACGTCAGACGGTGCAGAAACGCACGAAGGGAGGAAGCACACGAAACCCGCCTCATCCGGAGATAATCGATCCTAGTATTTCATTTTATAATCTTCTGATGTTTTCCTATGCATATAAATAGATGTATTCTCTATTTTTCAGCAAAAAAGAGATCAGAGTGCACACACTGCTTCCTATCGTGCCATTTTCATTCAAGGACATACGCTGACCATCTTCCCCATCCATGAGTGCAGCTGTCGCACGGGTTTCCCTGGCTGTTCATTGGGACTGTTGTTGTTGCTGTGATTCACTCTGCACCCCCATCTCTCTTCAAAGCGCTTATTTTCATTACACAATTAGTGCATTTTGTTCTAGACACATTTTAAGATGGAAACAACCCCAATGTAGGAAATACAAGTCACCCACACTCGGCTGGCCATGGATCAGTGTTAATATTTCAGGGTGCGTCCTTTACTACTTTTCTGACAGAAATTGGTTTTGTGGCATGTGTTATTTTATCACGTGGTCCTTTCACTTAACGTGCGACATTCGCACACATGCTTGTATGGTCGTATAGCTCCATTATTAATGCAGCATTATTACACGATAGAATTTTGTTGTATAAAAATACTTGATTTATACAACCAGTGATCGCCTGTGACTTGACATTTGTGTTTCTTTCTTTCTTTTTGGCATTATGAAAAACCCACTGCAATAAACAGTCTTGCAGCTAATTTCTTTTTTAGGACAAATTTCCTTAAGTAGAACAAGTGGGTCAAAAAGCACGCTAAATAGATATGGAAAAATGAAATTGCCCTCCAACAAGCTATAGCACTTCATGTTTCCAGTGAGTACAAATGCCCACATTCCATACTCTTGGTAACACCTACTAGAATAATAGTAATGATAAAGAGCTGATTTTATAGGTGAAACTTAGTAGCTTGTTGTTTTAATTTGCATGTTCTTGAATACTAATGAGGCTGAACGTTTTTTTCAAATGTCTTTTGATATTTGTGTTCCTTCTACTAAAAATGGTCGGTTCGTAGTCTTTGCTCATTTTTCTATTTGTATGTTAATATTTCCTTGATTATTTATATGCACAGATATTAACTCTTTATCTGGGTACTTATGCAGTATTGCAATTATTTCCTCAAATCCATTGTCTCTTTCTTTTTTTTTTTTTATTTTTCATTTTGTATTATTCCCTCTGTTTAAACCTACGGAACTTTAAGATGTAGTCACATTTTGTAATTTTTGCTTTTGGTGTCAGGCTTAGGAAAATGTCCCCACCTCAAGATTTATGTACAGCTGTCTCTATTTCATGGTTCATTTCCTTTTGTTTTGCAGTGCTGGGGAGGAACCCAGGTCCTTGCACATGCTAGGCTGGTTCTCTACACCTGAGCTGCACCCTCAGCTTCTTATATTTTTAAGTTAATTTCTCCCTGGATTGATTTCATTTCAATTAGATGACATTAGTGACCAGAACTACCTTTTCTCACCACCCTGAATTGGAACCTGTCACCTGGGAGTACTGTGTGAGGTCTATAAGCTTGGTTCTGTTCTGCAGATGCTCTGATTTTGTGTCAGCAGCACACAAAGTGTATTGCATTTTTTGAACTTGGGATCTTACATTTGCTAGACAGGAGTTCTATCAGCCACACCTCCAGTTTTTTTTGCTTTAGCTATTTTTTTCTGAAAGGGTCTTGCATTTGTGCCTGGGCTGGTCTGGACCATAGCTGGGATGACAGGAGTGGGACCACAGATTTTTGTTGGTTGATATGGAGTCACATGAACATTTTGCCCAGGACTGGTTTCAAACTGTGATTCTCCCGATCTCTACCTCCTGAGTAGCTAGCTAGTCATGTGCCAGCCGGACGTTACAGTTTCAAACAGTCTTACCATAGAGCTAACTTCTTTTCAATATGTCCCCGTCCATTCATGAACTAAATCTTTCTGGTCAATTTTGCAATATTCCTTCCAAAGTTGAAAAGATGTAATTCTCTCTTGGAGTTGGAATTGTACCGTCCTGGAGGCCAGTGTGGCCTGAACTCTGTGAATGCCGTGTTAAGATTACGCCTCCCTGAGCTAAGATAAGGCGTTTGCCTAGATTTAGTCATGTTGTCCCTGGGCCTCTCTGAAGGTCCTTTCCGGGAGCTTTTGTAGTTAAAATTTCTAGTTGAATTCCACTGAGGTCACAGAACAAGCTCTGTGGGCCCCCCCTCTGCTTTTTGTTTGTTTGTTTTTGTAAACGTTATGTTTTTTTAATGGCTGATTATTTGACCATTTGGTTTCAGGGAGGTGGCAAAGAAGACATCTTTCGTTTGTGAGGGTCAAGTCTTCATACACAGTCTGTCTGTCTGTCTTTCCGCAAACATAGGCACACACACACTAATAATGTATTCAGACTCTTAAACTGCTTTCTTTCCTTTCCCTACTTGAGCTATCAAGAGTGTGAGAGATAAGTTGTAGCCCTCAATTAGTATTTTCACCAAACTCCCTCCTAGTTCTTGGAGTTTCTACTTTCTATATTTAAATGCAATGTAATTTGGTTCATAAAATTACAAGACAGCTTGGTTCCTTGTTCTCCGTGATGTTCTCTGTCTAACATGCTACTGGATCTGAAATGAATTCTTGGCCTGTGAATACCTTCTGGTTTTACACGCTGATATACTTTTATCTTTTAGAACTTTGATTTAGATGTGTCTCTTAGGAATAGTATTCAGAGAAAAAAAAATTGACAGTACTGGGGTTTAAATTCAGGGGATGAGCAGTGTTTAGTTTGGTTTTGTTTGCCCAGTGAGGAAAGGTTGGCCCTCTGATCTTCGGCAATCGTAACACAATGAGTTAAACACATAACTGCAGGTGTCTCTGTCACCTTCCGCCTGGTTTCTGCTTCTTCCCCTTCAGACGCCATTGCCTTGCTTTGTACATTAGGGTTCTGGAAGGCGAATATGTTCTGTTCGCAACATAACGGATCCCAGCTCTTCACACACATTCTTTAGACTTATTCTCCTGGTTGTGGGATTCAAGAGCAAACGCAGCACCTTCAGGAGTCCTGTGCAGGGGGGGCTGACCCCTGAAGGGCCAGGGCCAGGAGTGTGTTGGCTTTGACAGTCCCGACCCAAGGATCCCAGCCTGACTCTGTGCTGTGCAGAGTAGGTATGTGTTTCCCCATGGCTGGTGCGCTTCTGAGGCCTGTCTGTTGGGGATGCTTCCTGCTGACCAGCAGCGCCACGAGGTACATGTGTATTTGATGGACACAGGCAGTTGGACAGACTTGAATGAAGTGACACTTTTCTAGTGAGAAGGGAAGGGTCAGAGGATCTCAAGGGACATCAGGCACCCAGAAGTCAGCACCCACTGGGAGCTGCCACCTTCCAGGCCTGAAGGGTGGAGAACAGAGTGGCGTTACCCAGCCCAGGGGAGGGGCCTGGGACAGAGGAATGTGCTTGGGGAGGGAGGAGAGAGAGAGAAATCCACTGCCATAGGTGAGGGTGACAGAGAAGGCCTGTGGGGAAGGGAGTGACTGTCTCAGCATCCTTTGTTTCTCCAGATCTCAACCCAGCACTGAGCTGGCATCAGTCACCAAAGGCTGAGCTGACTACAGTCAGTAGGGTTGGCCTCCTGGGCACAGAGGGTGGGGCGGCTTCAGAGAGCTGGCAAAGCCTGAGTGCACTGGAGTGTGTCAGAAGTCTCTGCTCCTCCGTGCAGGATGCCTGCTGAAGCCCCTCTCCCCACGTTCTCCCGAGCGCACCCAACAGGAGGTGGCCCTGTTCAGGGAGACACTGTTCTCGAAACCTCTAGCTGGCTTCCCACGGAGCAGGGGTCCACAGACCCACTACAGTTCAAGGTCATAGGTCATCCAGTCACCTCAAGCAGTAACAATCTACCACTCCGCTAAACACAGGGGCTCTCTTGACCACCCTGTCTGGCTTATGCCCCCAGAGGGTGTCACAGGGTTCACTGTCCTCTGGCCTCATCCTGCTTGGTTCACCAGCAGGAGTGGAAGTTAGTCAGTCACTCTGTTGTTTTTCTTAAGTCAACTTCATTAAGGTTTAACTCAGATTTAATGAGATGCCCCCATTGAAAGTGACAATTCAATGAGTTCACAAAAGTGCCACCCACACAGCCACTGCCAGAATCCAGCTATGGAACACTTGCAGCAGTCCTCAAGTCCCCTCCCTCCTATTAGCAGTCAACGCTGTCCCCAAACACAGCCCTGGGCAACCAGGGCTCTGCTCTGTCACTCGAGAGACTACTTTGCATTTCTAGAATGGTGTAGAGCAGGAATCCGCTCTTTGGTGTTTGGTGTGAGGCTTCCTCTGCTCAGCATGGGGTTTGGAGATTTGCCTGCATGTGGCTCCAGTTA
Organism: Castor canadensis; assembly: GCF_047511655.1. Lineage (NCBI taxonomy): Eukaryota > Metazoa > Chordata > Mammalia > Rodentia > Castoridae > Castor > Castor canadensis. The sequence continues at coordinate 146,729,808 of NC_133395.1, read as the reverse complement.
TAGCTAATCCCTCTTGGCTGCTGAGTGGCTGTCCTGTCCCCTGCTGCCTGAATTTACCACGTGCTTTGTGAAATGCTTCCTCGCCTTCCAGAGGACATCTTTCTTCTCAGCCACCTTTCCTGGTTTCTTTCATCTTCCTCATCACCTAATGTTACCAGCCTTGATGTTAGAGGCAAGTACCCTTCTGTTAGGGAGCCGCCTCTCTGGACTAGGACTTCAGCTACCCCCTACATCTAAGCTCTCACCTGGCCCCAGGGCTGCTGCCTACTGCCTGCTTGGCAGCTCCCACTGATTGCGTCTGTATGAGCTTCCTCTTGCTGCTGTAACAATCACAAACTCAGTGGCTTCAGGAATACAATGTATCTTCCTGCAGGTCTGGAGGCCCGAGTCCTAGAATCAAGAGCCGGCATGTTGGTGTTATTCTGGAACGTGAGAGAGGGCTCGGTCTGCCTTCTGGCTCTTCCAACTTCTAGAGACCGCCTGCATTTCTTGGCTGGGAGCCCCTCCTCCCTCTGCAGAGCCAGAGTGCTGCATCCTCAGACTTCTCTCTCTGACTCCAACCTGCCTCTCGCTCACACGTAATATCACCCTCGTGACTACATTTAGGACACATTTGGATAAATCGGGACCATCTCCCTACCTCAAGATCCTTCACTCAGTCACATTAGCAAAGTCTCTTTCGCCATGTAAGGTGGCAGATTCTGGAGATTGGGACACGGATGTCTTTGGGGCTGTTACTCTGCCTATCACAACGTCCACACAGACCTCTGGACTTCCCTTCACACCAGCACTTCTTGTAATCTTCCTGTCTCAGACGACGGCTGATGGCCACAGCACGGTCAGCCTTGCCCCCTCTCCCCCATCCCCCTTCCCCAGGGACAATCTGCTACAGAATCTCTTGGGTCTGAAGCAGCCCTGACTCTGGCCACTTCTCTCACCTGCAGGCCAGAGCTGTGCCCAGCTTTCACTCGGGGCGAATGCCCTGGCCTCCAGCAAACTCCCTGCCACTGGACTCCTTACTTGGTCCTTCAAAGCCAGGCCCTTGGAGTGGCTTGTCTAGCCTCACGGTGCCAGTGCAGCCTGTGCCTTTCTGGTCGTGTTTCTTGTCTCTCTCCCCACCCTCCCTGCAGGGAGCAGGCCAGCTCCCTGGCTTCTCTTGTACTACCCTGAACACCCTGCTTAGGTAGCCCCCCTCCCTCAGCCTGCTGGGCCCCTCTCCCTCCCCTGCTGTGGGTTTCCTTTTGCCTGGCATTTGGTTCCCGCTGACATAGGTAGCATGACTCCTGCCCCTGCTGTCTTCCCCTTGCAGTGCGGGCAGTCTCTCATCCTTACCTGCCTGCCCCGAGCAGAATGCAGTCTAGAGCAGAATGGGTTTCAGCAGCCATGGGTGGCCCAGTGAGCCAGGGATGGAATCAGCTGGGGTGCAGGCCCAGTGGTGCCCAATGCTGGAGACCTTGAGTACTGCCTGCCTTGCCTTCCTGGGGCCTGGGCTTCCTGCAGGGGAGAGGCTGCAGAGAAGGGGCCACGAGGGCCTTAGGTATTCAGGGGTGGGATGGTGGCCATCAGAGCCTCAGTCAGAGTGGGGCTGCAGCATGTGGGCAGAGGTGGGGTGTGATGGAGGCAGGGGGCTGGAGCAGTGAGGCCAGCCAAGGCAAGAGGGTGGGCAGTTCAGGGGCATAAGGTATGGAGCTGTGATGCCTGCCCCTGTGCACGGGGGAGTGTCTCTGTGGGCACGTGGATGCATGTGTGAGCATGTCTGAGCGTGGATGGTTTGGGGCCTGGGGGTGAGCCTATCGGACACTGGGTATTTTTGTCTCCAAATGTCCATGAACACGGGTGAGTGTGTGAGCTCACAGGGGTCTGTGTGGCCTGCTGGGAGTCTGTGTGTCCTGGGTCTGAAATCTGTGTGTGATTTAATGCACAAGTGGCCATATGGGAGTCGTGTTTGTGCATCCAGGTATATCCTTTGTGATCATGCCTGTCCACCCCATCTGAGTGTGCTCAAAGATGGGGAGCATGTGCCTGGCACCCCTGTCCTGCTGAACCCTAGGCCCTTCCCCAGGCCAAGTGGGCAAGGCAGGTGGCCCAAGGCTGGTGTGTGCAAAGACAGCCCTCTCTCCCTTGTCACTGAAATTCTGTGCCGTCAGACACAGGACTGGAAAGCAGCCAGCTCAGAGGGGCCCTTGGGCCTGGTGCCCTCACCCGCCCTGTGCTGTCACCAGGGCCACTTGCTCAGGTTAACTGATCGCAGGGAAAAACCCATTAAGCGCCTGCCTCTCCCAGTCATCTGTTATCGGCGGGGACGGCAGCCTCACTGACACACGCTCGCTCTTCTTCACATAATTGGAGAAAGTTTTCCCATTACCGGCTGTCTCTGCGAGGCAGCGCTGGCCCTCCCCACGCGCCCTCCCGGAGCCCTCCGCGGTCACGCGGGCTGTTCTCCTCCTCCCGAACAGGCTGACCTAATTTCCAGTCTTCGTCGTTTTCTCCCTCTTTGCTCCTCTGAGCCTCGGCTCCCACCAAGCGATTTGGGGCTGCAGTGGTCACACGCCTTTCCTCAGAGGGACTGCTGGACAGCTGTCCTTGGGGGAGACTTGTGACCCAGCCCTGCTACATACTGGTTGTTCTGGGAACCGGTCCATGCATGGCCAGTCCCATCTTTCTTGGACCAGTGAGTCTGTGTCCAGACACCTGGGTGAGACCAGTGAGCAGGCATGTGAGAAGCCTGTCTCAGACCTTCAGCCTGTGGGGCCTCAGAAGAGATGGTCGGAGTGGACAGAGCTGTCCTCATCCTCTGCCCCTGCTGCCGGGCGCTCGGCACCTGGGCCAGTCTCCAGGGGTATCTAGTGTCTGTCCCAGCCGATGCTCTCCAGCCCCCACCCCTGTACCTCCATGTGCCCTGCTCCTCCCCACAACGGTGCATTGCTTCTGGGGTTGGTACATGGCTTGTGTTGTGTTGTATTATTGTTGTACAATATTCCGAAGTGCGCACATGCTCTCAAGTCACTTGGAGATTTTTAATGAGTTGACAACATTTTAAAATTCAGGAGATTTCACATAAAAACACAGCTATCTGACTTCTCTTGAGCCATCTGAAACTCTGGCCACATGGGGCCCTCAGTCCTGTGTGATGGCAGATGGTGGTGCTCAGGACTGCCTCCTGTGTGTGACTCTTACCCACACACAGCCAGCTTGGCCCTACGGGGCATCTGGAAGACCTGGAGCAGCCTTCTCCACAGCCCCCTCCTCCAGGGTGACTGGCCAGTGGATGACAAGCATGGTCTCAAGTCCCTCCCTTCCCTGTGCACACTTCCTTCTCTATGGACTCCAAGGTCCTTCTCGTCCATCATTCCCTTTGGAATGGGGTTTGGTTATGTGACTTGTTTTGGCCAAAGGGTCATTAGTTAATGTGATTTGGAGTTTTCTCTCTCTCACAGAGAGACTGATGTGGGGATGAGCCCCACCGTCCATCTGCGGGAGGGTAAGAAGCCAAGTGGGAGATGCCTTGGCAGACATCGGAGGAGCAACTCTAGAACTTCTGCTGACCGTAGACACTTGGGAGAGTGACCAGCAGCTACGGGTCAGACTTGTACCCAGCTGATGCACACATGGGGTTGTTTTAAGCCATTGAGTTTTGGATGCTTTGTTACATGGCAGAAGCACCAGGTTTGTGTTAGTGAGCAGGTGATACTGCTAGAGGGCCCTGGAAAAGTTCCCATTTGAGCTGTCACAGCTCCTTTGGGACTATCCAGCTCTTTGCACAGTAGACCTGTCCCAATGCCTAACTGACAGAGGGGACCTCGGGTCCCCTCTGGTTCTGCATGACAGGTACTGCTGACCAGCACCAGGCCCTTGGGAGGGTGTCTGGGAGATCTGTCATCAAGGTCTCTTGCACCCCCTCTTGCGTGGAGGTTCACCACCTTCCACAGGACTGTGCTTGTCTGTCCCTGTTGGCTTTAAATATGGCAGCCTAGCCCTAGACACCTCTGCCTCTGTGCAGCTTGTGCCCTGTGCAGCTGGCCTGGCTTTCAGATGCCCTGGTCATGGGCTCCCCAAGCCCTCACCCAGGTCACCATGTAACTCCTGACTGGGACACTTACTGTTTTTCTGTCAACAAGCATGTACAATGAACTCCAATCAAGCAGCACGGGCATAGTGGGTGATGGATACTGGCTGGCTGAGGTTGAGGTGCCATACTTGTCACAGTATACAGTCACATGCACGTGCACATACACACAGGGGCACATGCAAACACGCACACACACAATGTCACGTGCACACACGCATGCATACGGCGCACGTGCATGAACCCTCACGCACACACGTGTGTGCACTCGCAGGTGCACACTGCACACTCGCCCTGCTGTGGTCCCTTCAGCTTTTGTGGTTATTTGATGAACACGCCTTCTGCTAGATGTCAGGCAGTCCCTGAGGGCTGGGCTGGCTGGCTGAGCTCAGCACTGCATCCCCCAAGCCTGGCTTGTTCCCTCTCTTCTTCCCCCCAGCCCCACAGGACACACTAGTACCTATAGCTGGCTGGATGGAGAGGGGTGCAGAGGCTCTGGCTGAGGAAGGGTTGGAGGTTCTCACAGTTTGCTCTTCCTGCCTGCCCCTCTGGCCCCACAAACACGCTCAGCTGTGCTGAGAACGCTGCATGCTCTGCCAGGGGCGGGAGACATCAGCGAGCTGAGACGAGCCTTGAAATGACAGGTAGCTTCTTAGCTCCAGGCACGCCCCAGGCCGAGGCAGAATTGGCTTCTGCAGTAGCCCCTGTTTCCTGGGCTAATTGGGGAAGGAGGCGGGAAAGGGAGGGGCCAGTGCTGAGGACTCTGGGCTCTGGGCTCAGACCAAAAGCAATCAGGTTCACTAGGGAGAATAAGGATGAGCCAGTGTGTGTGTGCATGTGAGTGCATGTGTGAGACAGACAAACACACAGAAAGAAAGAGAGACACAGAGACAGAGGGAGACGAAGAGAGACAAAGGCAGACGGAGACAGAGACATTAAGAGAGAGGTAGGGACAGTCATAGAAAGAAACAAGAGAGACATAGGGAGAGCCAGTGCCAGAGAGGCAGAGAGAGGGAGAGAGACAGCGAGAGACCAAGGCCCGGTGACCGCTAGCACCTTCTGTGCATTAGCTCACCATGGCACTGCGTCCTCTGATGCAGAACCGGCCACGGGAGGTCATGACTTCCTTCTTCTTGCTGTGCCTGGCCCCTGCACTGGACCTCCTGGCACTCCGCCTGCTCCCAGGCTGGGGCCCAGGACCCATCTCCCAGGTACACCTGCAACTTTGATAGACATGTCAGAGTTGGTGGCAAAGTCCCTCTGCGACCCCACTGACATACCAAGTCCTCTCCTCCAGTCCCCCTGAGCAGGCCCACTTTGGTGGTTTCTGTGAAGTGGTGCACAGAACCATGGGTCTGCCTGGGTGATTGTGTCATAGGACATGTCATGCCATGGAGTTACCAGCCAGCTGGCTGGGGTCCTTCTGCTGTCCCCAGAGAGAAGTCTCGAGTAGGTGGAAAGGAAAGAAGCCCTTGTAGTGTTGATGGTCCCTGTCCTTGAAAGCCCACGACCTAGGGACTGGTCACGACCTAGGTGTGAGAGCTGGGGTCTGCTGCCCCAGGCCAGAGACTTGTGGCGCTAGGCACTCGGCAAGGGGCTCTTTGCTCTGGGTTTAATCACCGTGACCAGGCACGTAGCAGCTCTTGCAGTCCTGGCTTCCAGCAGCCACAAACAGCAGCAGGCTGGTGTGACAGTTCCTGAAAGGGCCTTAGCTGCTGGGATCCTCAGTCTGACAGTGGCTCGTGTCACAGCTCTCAGGTCAAGGGACCCTTGCCCTTAAAGCCTGGCAGCGCCCTGGAACTCTTCCAGTGACCGGGGCCCACAGTTTCTTGTCTCTGGCTCTTCACAGTCTTCTGTCTTGCTTTAGCCTCTCTTCTCTGCCCTCTCTCACCTTCTCTCTACTTTCACCATCCCTATTATCTCCACCATCTCTATTCCCCATTGTTTCTTCCTTGGCTGCCCTATGAACCCCTTCAGTTGCTCTCTGACCCACTACTGCAGCTGTTGCCACCCTTGCTGCCACTCCACTGGTGTTTCTGCTATCTCACCTTTTCTTCATGTTACCAGGTCAGCCAACTCCACTAATGATAAAGATCAAACGTAGGCAAGAAAAGACCACAGGAAAAAGTCCTTTCACTGGGCCTGTTTCAACACTAGGGAACAGCATAAGAGAGTATTTCCTTGCTGACCTGAAAAGTGAGCCAATCAACCTGCTTCCATAGCCAGAAGGGGTGTGTGGCATGGGTGTTTGCACCAATCGCGGCACAGCCCTTCCTGTAAATGAAGACTGGGTTTGCACCAATCGTGGCACAGTCCCTCATACAGTGAAACCATGTCTGCTCCAATCATGACAGACCCTCATGCAAATGAGGGGAACATTAGCACCAATCATAGGCCTTCTCCTGGACAACCAAGGGAAGTGCTGTCCCTTGGCCTGTGTGACAGTGGCTGCTGGAGAGTTCACTGAGGCTTGTGATGGCAAAAAGCCTGGTGAAAATTGTTTGAAACACTGTGACAGGGACAGTGTCTTCTGGAGCTGGAGCTGCGTTGTGGTCACAGTGTGGCTTCCTCAAGGCCTCCGTGGAGTGTTCAAAGCAGCGGGGCTGCTATGAGGACAGGATGACCAGCTGCTGGGCTGACAGTCCTCTGCTCAGGGCAGCGGGGCACCAGGGAAGTCTAAAGGTCACCCCGATCCCCCAGCATCTCAGCTTATTTACAGGAAAAATAAACAGGACAGAGGTAAAGTTAGTGACTGGTAAAGGCCTGTCGCTAACATCAACAGTGCTCTAATGGTATTTAACAGTCCCCTGCTCCTAGCCAAATACCCCTGGGGAGAGTGGGTCATTTTATCTGTCTCAATAGGACATAGACCGCTGGATGGCTCCACTAGGGAGATGGCGCCACAGATGCCAGTGAGGCTCCTGGGAGGGTTCGGGTGTCCAGAGTGTAGGGTGGGAATGGTGAGCAGAGTGTGCTGGCCGGGCAGGGCTCCAGGCCCTGGGCCCAGAGAGGGGAGCTGTCAGTAGAGAGGGGATGAGAGCCTTTGAATTGCTGGTGTGGGTCCTCTTCTCCTCTGGCTATGTTGGAGGAGGAAAATGAACGGGCATGAGGAGACCAAGAAGGCGCCCTCAGGGGCCAGGTGTGACAAGATGGCACCAGGGCTGCTGTGGGCAAGGTGGTGGACTAGAGTTGGGGAGGAGGGAAAACACTGCACATTTGACTTCTGATTCATCCTGAGTGGGTGGGTCACACACTGGAATGTTCACAGGCTTGGGTTTGGGAACAGAGAGCATCTGGGGCCTGTCTTTTGCCCAGAGCAGCTAAAGGAGCCCAGGAACCCAGGGCTACAGGTGTGGCTGGGCTGCCCTGGCCCCCAAGTCCAGCTCTGTTCTGTAAGAGTCGTGTTGAGTGGGCTTCCCTGAGCTGTCCCTTCTTCATCTTCCCAAGGCTTCGTGGGTGAGCTGAGGGCACTGCTGGTGTCCCAGGGTAGACTCTGGTATCAGGCTCCCTGGGGGCAGTGAGAAGGGCATTTTCCACTTGTGCTTCATGCTGCGCTCTGAGCTCCACAGAGGGGAGCCTGGAGTTGGCAGGGACAGTGTCAGGAGCTGATGCGGCGTGGGGAGGAGGTCAGCGCATCTCAGCAGAGCTGGCTGGCTGAGCGAGGTCAGCAGGATCTCTACCTAGCTGCCCTGTTGGACGTCACAGCTGTGGCCTGTCTGTCATAGTCTTGGTTTTGGGACCCTTGCATGCATCATGGCCCAGGGCCTCCAGCTCCTTGGATGGGGCCCTTTTCTTGTTTGGTTGATAGGAAACAAGGGCCCTGAGAAGAGAGCACTGGGCTCGGGGTGAGCTGCAGTGGGCAGGTGGTGCTCCAGGCCCATGGCCAGTGGATCCTAGAAGTTCACTGCTTCCCCTTCACTTGGGGTCCTGGCTGATGGCCCCCTTTGCTTAGATTACTATCCTCCTCTTAAGGCCTGGGCAGCCTTAAGCTGGTGATGGACTCACTGGGGGATCAAGATCAGTTCCCAGCCCAGAGAGGGTAGCTCTGCTGGTTCCTACACTGTGGCTTCCATAGGAGACCCCAGCACCCATATCGTTGCCCAACCCTTCCCTTTGTTCACTGCTTCTCTCAAGGACCTCCCTCAGCAAATCACCTCAGAAGACATCAGCCTGCGGACCTCTGCAGAGTGTCAACACATGCCATTGGCTGAGGACATGTCACTTAACTTCCCTGAGACTCAGTTTCCACTTCTGTACAATGGGGCAAGAATGCCCAGTAGAAGGAAGCTTGTGGAGAGAGCGATTATAGGGCCCAGTGCCAGGTGCTGTTAGGCCTTAGGCCCCATGGAGGGCCCAGTGGGCAGCAGTCAGGGGGACGCAGCTGCCAGCAGCAGGAAGTCAGGCAAGAACGAGAGTGAGTGAGCAGGTGAGCAGTGTGGGAGCCCAGGAGGCTGAAGTCACAGCCTCCTGTCCTAAGTCAGGGACACCAAGTCACTAAGCTGGGGTGGCAGAGCCTGTGTAGATGAATGGGAGTCTGGAGTGGAGCTCTGGAGCTGAGTTTGCATCGGAGGGAGGATGGCCTGGTGGGTAAGTCAGCCTTCGGAAGACCCAGTGAGGAGGAGCTGGGCTAAGAGGTGATCTGGTTGGGAATGAGGTGGATAGAGGGCTGGGAATTATGGGAGCTACAGTTCTGGCCCTGTTCCCCTTCCCCCTCATCCTGTCCTATGTTCTCACCTGCTGGAGGCTCATCCTGGGTGTCACCTCCCAGTTCTTCATGGGTGCCGCCTCTGACCTGAGAAGTTCTTGCTATGGGGCCACCATCCGCCTACACTCCTCCAGCCTTGTTTGCTGTTCTGTAAGCACATCACCACAATAGTGCCACTGTGCCTGGCTGGGCAAAGTACCACACCAAGCCTGGTACGTGAGGGCAGTGGCACCACGCTGTGACCTAGAACCCAATCTACAGTAATAGGTGGGGCCCTCGGCTCCTTGGAGGCTACTGAGTCCTGTAACACCATGGCCCATGTCATAGGGGGACAGACACCAGTGATGGTCCGCCAGCATGTGAGCGCCCAGCCTCCCTCCCTGCACAGGCTCTCTGGGCCACAAGGGATTGGGCTGGGCCATGGGTCGGGGGAATTCTGTAGTTTTATGCCAATGAGATGTAGACTGGGAAGGGTTTTCCTCTCCTGTAGGGTAAAATGACAATTAGGGACGTTAACTTGGGGGGCAGGGTGGGGCTTAGAAACCAGGACGCCCAGTCACATGGCTGAGCTCTTAGGGAAACTGAGGCCCAGGTGAAAGGCCTTCTCTGAGACCCCTAACACAGGCAGCCTGCTTGAAGCTCCCAAGAGAAGGGTAATCCTGGCTGTGAGTGTTCTGGGCACTGTCCTTTCCCGGGCTTCTGGGAATTGCAGGTGACTCAGTGAGGGTATGCCAGGCTGGCTTCCCGATGACAGGTGGCCTGGGTAGTAGACCTCGACTATCTCCCCAAAACCGACGGTTCTGCCATGGGTGAGAGCAGCGTAAATATGAACACTTTAACGCATTTGTGGACAGCTGTTCTCTGTTTGTAGAAACCAGGCCAAGCGGAGGCCTCAGCTGCGCAAAGCAGGGGTGTGGGTGTGACCCTTGCCAGCCACCATCCAGTTGGGCATCCCTGGCCCCTGTGGGCCTCAGTTTCCCCATGTGCAGAAGGGGCAGTCCCAGTGCGTTGACCTAGAAGGTGCCGGCACGCTGTCAGTCAGTGTATGGGTGGGTTGCATGTGTGTGGCTGTGTGTGTGAGCGTGTGTGACACCCTCAGAGGGTCGGCTGTCAAGCACCGTGTTCTAAAATGTGCTCTTTATTTGGTTTGTTTGTGCACTGTCTCCTCGGGTGCCTTCATAAATATTTATCCATGTTGTCACAGTGACATTTCCTGGGAGGTGAGAACGGGAGCGGGGAGAGGGGGTGTCAGAGGGGAGCTGACAGGTGGAGAGAGCAGCAGAGAGCCCCAGACCAGCTCTGGGTGCAGAGGGAGCAGGGGGCTGGCTCCAAGGAGAGGGGCTGCAGCTTGAAGACTTGACTTGGGACTGGCCAGCTGGGGTTGCAGAGTGGACCCAAGTATGAAGGCTTCACTCAAGTAAGAATGAATTCGAACTATGAAGAGCCATCTACCTCTGCCACCTGCCAGTGACCTTGGGCAGGCCCTCAGCTCTGTCCAACAGTCCACTGGTGCTTATTAGACACCAACAGTTAGTATTGACTTGCTGTATGCCAGGCACTGGATTAGGTACTCACTCAGTCAATCCTTGCCAGTGACTCCGTGACCAGGGACTCTCGTCCTCATTTAAAGCATAAGGAAACCAAGGCTCTGCTGGTTCCAGAGTACCTGCTCCTGACCACTCCTCTACCCTGGGTCACCTTCCTCTCCTTCTCTCCTTCTCCCGCTCCTTTCAGGGCCTCGTGCTTGTGAGGCAGGTGCGCCCCTGCTAGAGTCACACCTCTAGTCCTTTTTGCTGTGGTTCTTTTGAAGATAGGCTCTCACTTTTCGCCCAGGCCAGACTGGACTGCAATCTGATTTTGTCCTTCCTGCTGTAGCTGGGATGAGAGGCACAAACACCTTGCCCAGTTATTGGTTGAGATTGGGGTCTCACTAACTTTTTGCATGGGCTGGCCTCAAACCATAATTCTCTTCATAATTCAGCCTCCCAAGTAGCTAGGATTACAGTCCCCCCAGTGCCTGGCTCCATTTCCTTCTTTCACGAACATTCCTCCAGACCCAGCATGTCCTGACCTTGTTCCCAGGGCAGCAGAGATGACCAAGAAAAAGTCCTTGACCTTGAGAGCTCTGCTGCAGAAAGAGCGTTCAGACAACCATCAGGGGGTATTTTCATTGCCAGCCAGCTCAGCAGCAGCTGGGTGATCTCGGCTGGCCCAGGAAAAGGAAGGCGTTCAGTCTGGAGTAGAAAGGAAAGGCGAGGAGCAAAGAGATGGAGTCCAGGGCCTTGGCAATTGGACAGCCATCTGCAGTTTTGAAGCTGAGAAATGGAGAAGCTGGAGGCTGTGGCATGGAGTCTTTGCTGTTGACAAACTACCTGAAGCCTCAGGCTTCACACAACCACCTTTCATGTCCTCACCATTGGTTCATGACTGGAGTCTCAGCAGGGATGGCGGGGCCCTTCGTATGGGGTGCCCACCTTCCAGCAGGTTCTCCTGGACTTTGTCACACTCTGGTCCCAGGGTTCCAAGACTGAGATTAGAAGCATGCGAGCCGCTGGAGGCCTGGACTCAGAACTGGCATGCTGCTTTTTCTGGTACATTCTATTAGCTAAGGAGGTGAGGAAATTAGATCCCACTTTTTGATTGGAGGAGCTGCAAAATCATACTGCAAAGAGCATGCCTAGAAAGAGGGGTGGAGGAGCTGAGCCCAGGGAGGTGAAGTTTGCATTTACTATGAAGCTTATGTACAATTATAAAAGTCAGAGGGGAGGTCACCCCCGGGACCAAATTCTGCTCAGGGCCCAATTGCATTGGAAGCATTGGTGAGACCTGTGAGAGGAAGTGGCAAGTGCAGCTTTGGCTCTCAGTACCAATGTTCTACAAGTGACACCTGGTGTCTGGTACCACCTCTAAACCTCTCCCTCATGCTGGCTGACCCTGCACAGCCCCTTTCCACCCGCCAGTGACCTCTGAGCCTGTGGGTTGGACATCTGCTGGCCTCCAGCACTGGGGTGAGAAGACTGTGCCAGGCCCAGGCCCAGCTGGAAGGATGTGGACTTTGGGGCCAGCACCCTGCATCCGGGTCACAGTTCCTTGTCAGCATTCCTTGCACATCACTTCCTCTCTGAGGCTCAATTTTCTTTTCTTAAAAAAAGAGGCCTGCTGTGCCTTACTGGGCCCTTGGGAGGACCTGATGGTGTATGTACAGCCCCAGCACGAGACGGGTCATGAGTGCCTGGTCCCGTGCTGCCTCTCTGACAGCCTCCAGCACCCGGGCATTCTGACTGCAGGCCTTGTCCACTGCTTCTCTTCTCCACCTGCTGTGGTTTGAATATGATTTGTTCCCACAAACTCATGCAAGAGCTTCATCCCCAAAGTTTACCATTAATGGCGTTACTATGGTGGACATTTAACCCGACCAGGAGGCCCTTAGACGGTGATTAGGTTAGACCAAAGTCATCAGAGTGGAGACTCCATGATTGAATTCTGGTGGCTTTATCAGAAGAGATGGCACAGGGACAGATCACATGTGCTCCTACCATGATGTGAGACAGCCAATGGGACCCTCACCAGAACCTGGGTCCTGCTGTTTGGATTTCCAGCTCCAAAGATGTGAGTGAAACAAAATTCTTTTCTCTAGAAAGTATCCCGCCTCAGATGCTACATTATAGTAAGGAAAAGCCGACAGGTGCACTGTCCCCCAGGGCCCCTATCGTGCCATCCTGCTCCATTGCACCGTGGATTTCCTTGGAAGCACCCTCTTTTTCTTTCCTTGGTGAGTATGGAAAAGGCTTCCAATAAAGGACTCTGAATTAAATTTGAATTTTAGATAAATGGTAAATTTTTTCAGTATATTCATCTTGTCTATTGAAATTCTATTGTAATTGGGTGTCCTGTGTTTGTGTTTGCTGAGTCTGGGAATGGGGTGGTGGAGTGTCCCTTCCTGGGCAGGGCACTTGCACAGAGAGTCCTGAGAGCTGCCAGTGCTGTGTGGCTTCTGACAAGAGGCTTGTTGAGGTAGGGTTCGGTGTGGGGATCCCGGGCCAACAGGAGGAAACTGTTAACTCCTGGCTGTCTGGGAATGAGGGGGGCTGCAGGAAGACAGCAGAGTTCAGCACTTCCTGTTTGCTGAATGAATAAATGCATGGATAAAAGGAAGGACAGGTGGGTGAATGGGAAGATGAGTGAATAGATGGATGGATAGATGGATGGATGGATGGATGGATGAAATGGATGTATAAATGAGTGAGTGGATAGGTAGATGGGTAGAAGAATGGATGGATGGATGGTTCGATAGATGTATGCTGGATGGCTTCCAGGTCTCATTGGCCCACTGCCCAACTGCTTCTCTTATAACTGTGGCCCCGTTGGCCCACCTGTCTGTATTTTCCCTGTAATGTGGGGAAGGGGTGAGGGAAGAGGGAATGAGAACAAATTGGCTCAGCCTGGCTGGCACCATGGAGAGCTGTCTGCAGCTGGGGTCCTGCCATCCCTCTTGACAGCAGCTCCAGACACTTCTGGTGGCTAAGAGCACTCACATGGTGGTGGTGGGGGGTGTCAAGGACAACCAGGACCCGTATAGAGAGACTGTGTGGTATGAAAGGGGACACTCCTGCAAATCAGCAAGAGCAACAGAGAGCAGGCAGGAAGGCAGTCACAGGGAGGAAACCAGGCTGGGGCTTGAACTCACGGATGTCAAAGGAATGCAGATTACAAGAAGAGGCCACTCACCTGCTAAGCTGGCCGAGAAGTGATGCTGGGTGATCCCAGTGTCACAGGGCTGCGACAGGACCTCAGGCAGGGGTGAGGCAGGGGCAGCCACTTGGGTGAGAGTGCAGGGGTTCCTGGTTAGAGCGGAAAGCGCTGTGCACATGGCGGGGAGCAGCACTGCTGGGACACCTGTGGGAGGACCTTGCCCAGGTGCACAGGACCGCCTGTGCCCAGACTTAGTTCTGGGGATGAGTAGGAGACTGGCACCTTGCAGCAGTTAGTCACCGCAGATAGGCTACCCTGACAGCACAGAGCCAGTTTACAGATAGTGCCTGGGGGTGCGGGGCACAGAGGAGGCTTAGACAATGTGCTATTCGTGTGGATTGGAAATGCCTGCAGCAGAGCAATGCGCATTGTAAAAGTCACTTGCACAGCACACCTACAACTCAGGCGGCTCACCTCTGGGGAGTGAGAGGCGGAAGGAAAAAGGGAAGGCTGATGGACAGCCCAAAGAAGAGGGCGCTCAGGGCTGACGACCCCAACACGCTATGAACTGAGGCCCACGCACGTGTACATACAGAGCAATCACACTCAAGATCACAGGATCTAAAAAGTGAATCTAATGAACTTATTCTAAAATTTAGGTATAAGAATAAAATTGTTTAAATAGCAAAGACTGTATTGCAAAAGCTGAGCAAAGAGGCCCAACCTGCCGTAACAGATTTTAACGCATCCCACGAAGCCATGGCCATGAAAGAGAGACTGGTGTAGAAATAGAACGTGGGTCTAAAAACAGTCAGAGGCCTGGCGCAGGGTGGGCTCCATGCCCGGGGATGAGCTGTGCCTTCGAGTGTGTGGCCATCTTCGGCCTCCAGTCACATGGTGAGTGATGAACACAAACTGCTCCATCCTGGGCCCAGCACTGGGGCACAAGGGCCAACAGACACCAGATCAGTCGTGTCTCATGTTATTCCTGATCCAGGACAAAGGGGGGCAGAAAGAAAAAGTCACATGGCCACTTTCAAACCCTGATAATGTGTCAAGAAAGAGGGGGACAGCCAAGGGAGACTTCCTGGGAGAGGCAGCATTTGCTGGGGGATGTGTGTCCGTGAGGTGAGGAATGTTCCAGGGGTGCGTACCACTTCTCACCCAGAGGTGGAGGGTGGGATGAACTTGGAGAGGTGAGGCAGGACCCGACCTCGCCGGTGAGGAGACCAGATAGACCCTGCAGGACTAGACCCTGGGGGCATTTAGTGAGACCTTTCATTCCATGCTGCCTCTCAGACCATAACACACTCAGAGGGTCCTAGCACTGAAGAGAAACTGAGGCCCAAGAGATAAAGAGCTTATGGAAGAGGCATGGGAGAAGGGTCTTATAAACTTGTGCCTGTCCTCCCCAGGTCTCCTGGCCTCCAAATGATCCGTGGCTGACGTCTGTCATCCTCCTTAGCCCCAGGAAGTCTGGGAGGTGGGAACCCAGCTGGTGCTCACTCCCCTCTCAGAGCCGGGGGCCTCGACTTTAAGCAAAGCTTTCAGTGTGTTTAAATACTACCATTGATTATTGTAAGTGGGCTTATGAGCCTTATCAGCTTAGATTTGTATCTGCAGGAGAGCTGTTCATCTTAAATAAATATGTTTTTAATAATCTCTGAGTATTTATGGAGCATAAAGCCGTCAGAGCCAACAGAGACGAGGATTCCTGAACTTGCTTACTGCGTGTGGCCCCGGTGCAGAGTCATTACGGAGACAGACTCAGCAGGACAGCGAGCTCTGGCTGCCAGTGACAGTGAACACTTGGGTGATCATCTTGGAGGGTTTTTAATAAGCTGGGGTTGGTTACTTAACCCACAATAACCACTTAATAAACATAGGAAATTACTTGCAGGTTTGGAAATACCTTTGCTCTTGCGGCCTCTCCGGGATCACCTGTGCTCTGGAGACTTTTGAGGAAGTCCCAAGGATGCTCCTCTCCCCTTCCTGCTCTGCCCAAGCCCTGGCTGCCATGATCCCACGGTGGCTCGTGACCTGGCCTGTGGTTCAGGCAGTCGATCTGAATTAAAAGGTGTGTGAAGGATCACTGGTGAACAGCTCTAACCTGAGTGGGAGTCAGCCGCCCCGTGGGGGTGGATTACCATGGAGCCAGTGTGCTGTGGGCAGCAATTCATGGAAAAAGGATGCTCATGGGAACAGACTTGTAGGAACCTCAGCTCAGAGATCCCCGCCTCCCATGCTCCAGCCCAGGAAAGTGGGGAAGGGCCTATTAGGTCAACTGGGCACAGAGGGTTGGCCCTGCCTATTGGTTGCCAGCCTTCCCACTGGCTTCAGGAAAGAGGGGCAATCTACCCCCCGCCCACCATAAATAAATAAAAAATGGGCTGCAAGTCATTCCCACGTCCTGCCTAGCTCCCATGTGCACGAGTGGGTGCAGAGGAGGGCTCGAGCAGCCTCTCCCTCAATGTGGTCAGAAGGGCTGGGACTGTGCTCATCTGGGATCACTCCCTCTGAGTCTGGTGGTTGGCACAGGCTGCTATCCGAGTCCTAGCAGGCCTGGAATATATGGCTGACTTGGCTCCTGAACGGCGCTGTGGCCACACAGGACAGCTGGTAGCCCAGTGGAGTAGAGAAGCCCCAGGCCGATGGTGGGCCTATGTATGTGTCTGGAGCAAGAGGAGGCAGGCTGGGCTGGTTAGGTCAGGTGGCCATGTTGTCTGTCACCCTATGTCTTTGACCCAGACTGTGCTGGCCCTGGGCTGAGGCCTAGCCTGTCTGAGACCTCAGGACTCTTGCTTTGTGTTTTGGAGGCGATGGAGAGGCTTGGCCGCAGAGGGG
The DNA here is from genome assembly GCF_047511655.1 of Castor canadensis. Lineage (NCBI taxonomy): Eukaryota > Metazoa > Chordata > Mammalia > Rodentia > Castoridae > Castor > Castor canadensis. The sequence goes on along the minus strand of NC_133395.1, from coordinate 146,713,501 downwards.
AAGGTGGGGACTGACTGAGTGCATGTTGGGGCAGGAGAAGGTTCTGGGCCTCAGGGCCCTTGGCTTGGCCTTTCCAACACCCCCATAGACTGCCCTTCCTTGCTGGGGTTATGATGCTGAAGAGGGCACCGGAGGCTCCAGCTCACCTGCACAGATGCATGTCCCAAGGAGTCGTGTGGCCTCAGGGGCACTGGAGAAGCCAGGAGGGCAGCTGGTACCCAGGGAAGGGGCCATAGGCATCATAGGGCAGCTAGGAGCACCTGCTGGGCTTCCAGACACCACAAATGGGAGGTCTGCTAGTGGCCCTGCCAGGTCAAGACCAGCAAGGCACAGGGACAGTGCTGGCAGCTCTTGCTCTTGAGAAACTGATCAGGGCCAGGGGCAGGCCAGGGAGGGGAGTGGCCAGGCCAGGCTCAGCTGCTCGGGCTGCGTGTGTGCGTGGGTGAGAGACAGTGTTTGTAGAGGTGTGTAAGTGACAGTGTTGACAGAGCTGTGTGTGACAGTGTGTGAGAGTACATGAGTGTGTGTAAGAGGTGTGTGCACCTCTGCCTTCCAGGTCTGGGGTTCTGTCTCCAGCTCCTTCCCTCGCCTCCACTCCTCTCTGCTATTAATACTCTTCTTCAAACCGCCCCCAGTTTTCAGGATTCTGTTTTCCTTATTTAAAACACTTTATTGTAGAATTGTCACAGCATTCAAAAGTGTGTGACGTGTGTGTTTGGGTTAAAGAGTAGTAGAATGGAACCTGGAATGACAGGAGAGCCCTAGACTCCCTCAGCCCTCTGCCCTCCACCCCACCTGTCCACTACCACCCCATCCCGAAGGCCACTGTGAGGTGTCACTGCTCCCTGCCCCGTGTGGCTTGCCACCGAGCACTGTGTCCCCAGCGTGGCTGACTAGGCTTGCTGCTGCTTTGAACCATCATGTAAATGGAATCAGACCTGCGTATTCTTCTGTGACTCGAGGCTGTCAGGCGAGTTTTCTGAGCTGCATTCGTGGCGTGTGTACCTATGATTAATCACTTCCATGGAGTGTGGGACCCTGTTGCCTGAGCCCCCCTCTACCGTCCTCTCTCCCGTGGGGGTCCTTTTGTTCTCGCTGGAGCACGATGCTGCTTGGGTGCATTGCCAGGGCCGTGCACTTGGGTTGAGCTGAGCTGCGGGGTCACAGGTATGGGGGTGCTCTCCTCCCTCCTCAGTTTCCCATGTCTTCCCTGCTGCCAGCCGCATTCCCCACCCGTCTCCACTTTCCTAATAAGGTGGATCCAGCCCTGTGTCCCTGCCTGCTGCGTTCAGCCAGAGGGACAAGTGGTGCTCCAAGGTGGCAGGGAACCCTCAGTGCCCACCTCAGCACCCCTGCCACCCATGCAGGGCCCGGCCTTGCAGCTTAACTGGACAAGCACCGGTTTCCTGTCTCAAAAAACCATCATGGCGAGTGCACCTGCCTGGCCGAGGATTCATGGTGCTGGGGAGGTGGGGGCAGCCCCTGCTGGCCCTACTTTAGTTATTAGCTCCGGTTCCACCTGCCCTCCACTCTTGGTTGTCTCCTGTGGGAAGCCGGTTGGAAAATGGTGGGGATTCAGCTTGCAAACACGCTCAAGGAAATGCTTCTTGGTAATGAATGAGGCCCCTGTGCACTGAAATTGTGTGGGTAATTAACCCCCCGGCCCCAGCCTAAGAGGAGCCAGCCACCTTCTGCGTACAGCAGACGCCTGCCTCCTGGAGAAGGGCCAGGATCTGTGGGTCGCTGTCCCCCTCACCTGGGGGGCTGCCAGGCAGGTGGGTGGAGGGAAGCTGGCTGATAAAGGTAGCGTCCATCCCCAGCTCTCCCAACATTCCTGGCGGTTGCAGAGGTTGTGGAGACTGGAAGGGGGTCTTTGAGTTTCCCGTCCTTTCTGTTCCAAGGAGGGCCAGGGTCGGCAGGGGTGGGTGCCATGAGCACCTCAAGCGCTTCATGGTCAGAGGTGACAGCCATTTTCAGCATAGTGACTCACACATCGGTGTCCAGAGAAGAGTCACAGGGAGTCACTTCCTCTCATGGAAACTCTCTTCAGGAGCTCCTCCGCCTCGTGGACCAGCCTGTCAGCTGCCAGGCAGGATGGGAGGCCATGGATACTCCAGACTCCACCTGCAGGGAGAAGGGACGGGGTGTCTGTGGGAAGGCAGAGTTGGGCCTTGTAGTTTGAGTAGAAGGTCACTATTGCAAGCAAGGGCAGGACAGCACAGGCCAAAGGGATGACACATAAAAGAGTATCACGTCCAAGGATCAGAGTGTGGAATACAAGGAACCGGGAGGGACACAGGTCCTATTGTGGGTTACAGGACTCCTCAGTTTACCCTCTTTTGCCTTTCCAGGATCTTCTGAGAGCTCAACCCGACCATCTCCCATTCCTGGGTCCTGTGAATGTTGTGCACCCAGCAACTCCCACTTGCTGCTCCCCAGGGCTGCAAAGGACTGGGTGGAAGAGGACAAGGCTGTCTGAGGTACACATGCAGACAGGGGTGTAAGTAGCTGTGGCCTTGGGACATGGCCTCCCTGTCTGTGTGGCACATGGTGACAGGACCGTCCTGTCTGTCTTTGGCCATCCTGGTGGGCTTGGCACATGGAACGTGCTCGGGAATTCGGCTGTGTGTTCAACATCCAGGCTATGGCCACTGGACGCTGACCATGTGTTGTGGTGGCAGTTGAGAACTAGAGGCCCAAGTCGCTGCCCCTTGGGGCTCCTGGCCCCATGCTCATGAGACAGTTCCAGAGGAAGCTGGGGCCAAGTCAATAGGAGGTGTGTCAGTGGCTGGGCTGGGCTGTGTGACCAGGGAGGGCTTCTCTGAGGAGGTGACAAAGCATCCAGAAAGAGGGGATGGTAGAACAAAGGTCCTGAAGCAGGAACATGGAGGAGGTGGACATGAGCAGAGTGAGGGGGGAGGCAACTGTCACCTGCATGGCTGTGGTCACCATTGGGTCAAGTTTCAGCCTGGGTTTGGTGGTCTTTTACAATAGGCTCTGTCCAGAGCCTGGCTGTTGGACTAGGCACCGTGCCCTGCCAGTTCCACCTCTTCTGCTGAATCCACAGGCAGGTCCCCAAGCTGCTCAGTGAGCAGTTGTTTCTCTGCAGCATGTGACACTAAGTGCCACTTCTGGGCTGTTACCCAAAGTGCAAACTTTGCACATAGCAGCCCATAGGACACGTCCTTCCTGGCTGTGTCACTTGGACGAGTCTCTTGCCCTCTCTGAGCTCCAGTTGTCAACCATCCCAGAAGTGGGGACCGTGATTGATGCCTCCTGGTCATGATGCTGGGAGGACAAAACGCGGGATGGGTGCCAGAGTCACCCCCTACTGCCAGGACAAGGACTTCTGTCTTCCTGGATTCAGGGCCTTGGCTGACTTGGTTGGAGTAGGGGGCAGGAAGAGGGCCCCTCGTTCCTGGGCAGATGCACCCCTGCTGCACTGTGGCATGGCTGGTTGTGAGTGGGCGTCTCCTGGGGCCCATCGCTCCCCAGGGAGCCTGGCTGAGTGGGCTCCTGGGAGCATCTGACAGCGTGCAGGAAGGACATTATAAGTTGCTGTGGGTGCAGAGTGAGGCCTGCTCACTCCTGTGAATAGCTCGTGCAAGAGGCTCTTCGCCATCCGATTCAATTTATTCCCATCTGGGCCTGCTGTCTCCATCAATTCGGCTAATAAAGAGAGGTGGATGGCCGTGACCCGGGCCGCTGCAGAGGCCTCTTCCAAGCTAATTAACTGGCCTGAACAATCCCTTTTAATACCTCTGTGCTTAATGCCCTGAAAGGGAAGGGCTAGCTGGGGGAGGGGCAGGAAGGGGGCTGGGAGGCGGAGGCTGCAGCTGGTGGCAGGTGGGAGGGATGTGACGCTGTCCCTCTGCTACCAGGATCCAGTTTCCCACAGACCCTGCTCTGCCTCCCTGCTGGGACCCTCACGGTCCTAACCTCAGTCCCTGCCTGTGAAGCCCTGTGTGTAGTAGAAGAAACGTGAATGCCTTGATCCCTTGTGTGAGACCAACCCCAAAGAGAAAGCACGAGGCTGTGCTGCCGTGCGAGCAGAGCGGCTCTGGAGAGCTCTCGGGGAGGCTGGTCCCAGGGGGGTCTCTGGGAGGAACGTGGGGGCAGGGTGCCCAAAGCCCTGTGTAGACAGCAGCTCTGCCAGGCTACCTGGAAGTGGGTCAGGCTCGTACTTCCTGGCTCTGGGGCCCTGGACAGCATCTGCACCTGCTCACCTCATCTGTGAGACCCGAGGACTGCTGGAAGTGACATCCTCTGCTCAAACCTTCCAGTGGCTGTGAGTTGAGTGCAGAATGGAGCCAAAGTCCTTGCTGACCTGTAGGACCCCACCCTATGAAACCACGGCCTGCTAATGGACTGCTTCATCTCCTGCCTGCCCTACTTGTTGGCTTTGTGCTGGCCACAGAGGCCACCTTCAACACACCATGCACTGTCTTGCCTCAGGCCCTTGGACCTTGGCACCTGCTGTTCCCTCTGCCTGGACTTCTCCATCTGTCTTCACACCCTTTGCATCTCTGCTCCAAAGCCACCCCTACTCATTTCCCTGCTACCCTGGTGGCTTTTCCTTCACAGCACCATCACTGTGTCTATGTCTGTGACCACACATGTACCTACATCTACACCTGTGTATAGAGAAGTCTAGAATATATGGCCCATGGAGTTGGTCTGTTTTCTCTCTGATACATCATTGAGTGCACTTGAAACAGGGCTCCTTCCAATCTCTATGGCTCCAAGCATAAAATACCTGCTGGATTTTGAGGATGTAGTACAAAAAAGTAGAGTAGTTAATTACATGTAGTAACTTTCATGCTAGTTACACATTGAAATTTATCTCACCTGTCCCATTTTACTTTTTTTTTTTCTTTTTTGTGGTACTGGGGCTTGAACTCAGGGCCTTCATCTTGAGCCACTCCACCAGCCCTTTTTTTTTGCGAAGGGTTTCTTTGAGATAGGGTCTCTTGGAACTATTTGCCCTGGCTGGCTTCAAATTGTGACCCTCCTCATCTCTGTCTCCTGATAAGCAAGGATTACAGGCATGACCCAGTGGTGCCCAGCCCCATTTTACTTTTTAAAGTGTGGCGACTAGAAGGTTGCTTCCATTGGTCGGAGGTGTACTGGAAGTGGACTGACAGGGCCTTGCTTTCTTTATCTTGGTGTTCTCTTGCTGGGGCGCCTGGCTCCCTCTGGCTGAGCCAACTCAGCCATGGGTTGGAGCTGGGATGGGGGAGGGTGACAGCTGTGGAGCTGTCCACACCGTGGTGCTAAAAGGGTATGGAGGGGGCGGTGGATCTTCCCGTTGGAAGGAGCATCAGAGCTCTTGCTGCCTTGGTGTCTGACACAGAGTGGTCCAAGTACCTGTCTGTCCCCTTGTATTGCCAAGTCAGTCCCAAACCCTGACCCGTGACTGGTGGCATCGCTGAAGTAGAAGGAAGAGGGCTCTGTCCTGCACACATGCTGTTCCCTGGGGAGGCTGGGCTTTTGCAAAGGGGACCTTGGGAAGACAGCCTGTCATTAGAGCAGTAGTTCCTGCAGCCCTACGGCAGGCCCAGGAGGAGGCGGGGGACAGAGAGCCCACCATGGGCTGGTGGGTCAGCCTGCTGGTCTGTCAGGTGATCAGGGGACCTTGGACACAGCAGGTTTATGCTGCAGCCTCTGTAGGTACTCATGATGTGCAGCTCCAAGTGCTGGGGGGAGGGTGAGACAGCTGGGGTCTTGCTCCTTGGGGGGACTGCTGGCCCCGTTTCAGGGTCAGGTCACCCCCCACTTGGCTGGGCATTGTGTGACTACGGGGGAAGCTTGGGGCCCAAACCTCTGCTCTGTCCTTTCCCAGCTTGGTGGCTGTGGGCCAGTTTTCTCTGAGCCAGCTCATCTGTACTGACCCCTGTGTATATATCATGTCTATCTGTTTGGAACTTTCTGTATTGTGTCCAAGTCAAACAGTTGAAAATTCCCATCATCAGAGGACATGGGAGCAACTGGCGCTGTCCTGGCCTGCCTCCTCCCTCCCTAGGGGATTCTCTTACCTCTTGCAGCTCTGGAATCGTCTTCAGCGATTGCCACTCTCTCCCTCGTGGGCTTTTGTGTTTTGGTGTAGGGTCCACTCTCTCCCTACCCTTCTGAGCCATCATCCCCCAGAAGAGCCACTCCTGTTGGCTCCTGTCTCGAAGGTCTTCCAACCCCAGGGGCTATCTTTGCAACTGCTTCTTGCTTCTCACCTACAGAGCGAACTCTACACACTATGTTTTATCCCTTCTGCTTTGTTCCCCAGTGGCGGCAGCAGAGCCCCCCTGAGAAAAGACTTTTCTTTTACAGAGGTTTGTATTTGTCCGCTCACTTCTCAGTGAACACCTTGGCGGTCTCCATCAATTGACTTTTGTGAAAGAGGCTGCCATGGACACAGGTGTGCGTCATGTCTTCGAGTCCCTATTTTCACTCCTGTCAGTGGAGTTGCTGGGCCATGTTGATGTTCTGTTCAAGTGTTTTGAGGAGCTGCCATATTGTTTTCCACAGTAGTGGTGTCATTTTGGATTCCCACCAGCAGTGCATAGGCTTCCAACAATTTCTCTGCATCCTCACCAACACCTGTTACTTTCTACTTGTTTTTCTTTGTTTGTTTTTTACAGTCACCCAAATGGGGGTGAGGTGGAGGAGGCTACACCTGAGCAGAGGCCATGAGGTGAGAGAGGCTGGGGAGAATTATGGGTGACAGGCAGAAGTGACTGAGCAGTTGCTGTGCCCAAGGAAGGAAGCCCCGTGGCTGCAGCTAGGGAGAGGAGGTAGGCAGATGGGTAGGGGCCAGAGAGTTCAGAGCCTTGCAGGCCATGCTAAGTCCAGATTTCATCATTAGAAGCCTGTGGAGAGCTTGAATCTGGGGCCTGGCGTTGTCTGGTGCCCATTTTAAAAGGATTGAGCTGACTGTTGGGTGTGTTTTGGTAACTACTGTTGCAAAGCAAAGTGCTCCACACCTTCTCTGAGGCAGCTGCTTCGGTTTGCTCACAACAGCGTGGACCAGGAATGAGGGCGCTCAGCAGAGGGCTCTTTGCGGTTCCCTGTGGGGCCCGTGGGGCTGATGGACTGATGGATCCACTTGTGTACTTCAGGGCTCCTTGGTCTCCCCTCTCCTCCCAGCGGTGCCTCATCCCCAGCCTTCTCCAAGTGGCTTGAGTGGCAACCTGCTCAGTGTAGGAACCACACTCTCACAGCGAAGGAGTGGGAAGCCAGTGGTCCAGTTAAGAGTTCTGTCCAGAATAGGTGTAGCCACCCCTTGGAGAAGCACATGGGGCAGTGTCTCAGCCACCTTGGACAGTGGCTCACTGGGGGGTCTCTGGGGTGCTGTACATAGACAGGCAGCCACGGGGGAGGTGAAGTGACTGGGAGAGGTGTGGGCAACAGTGCCAGCAGAGTTTGGAGAGGGAATAGATGGAGGGGAGGAAGGGAAAGCTGTTTAAAGACATTCAAGATTCTAGCTTGAGTCGCTGAGTTAACTATGCATTTTCATTTCCCACGCTTTGCCATCTGGGCCTTGCTGACCCTGCAGGGACCGTACCTGTCAGGTCAGCCAATTCCTGGAGATGCTGGACAACTCACCCAGGAGCAGCTTTCACCTGCAGACCATAAGTCCAGAGCCCACACTAACCCTACCCCCCCATTGGACTCTCATGTCCACCTGCCCTAGTCACTCCAGGGCCAGTATCAACAAGCAGGGTCAGCCCCAGAGCCTGCTGAAGTGATTCTAAAGCAGCCACCTGAAGCTGCCTGCCTCACCTCAGCTGACCCTTCCCGCAGAAACCATAGGAAATGCCAGCTCCCTGCTTCTGCCTTGTGACCCACCCCAGTGCACCCCCGTGCAGCCGTGTGTGCCGGGTGCTACCCCCCTTCTTGGGAACTGTAAGTACAAACTGCCTTTTAATGGCAGTTGTCTCCTCATCTATTGGCCTCAGCACACCTAGACTTTAAAATACTCAAGAATCGCGATGCCCTGGCATCGTGAGGGGTAGCAGTCTCTTAATTGACTGCTTCCATTGGCTTTTTGGGCAAAGGAAGCCTGTGTCAGTGGGGTCGAGTCCACTCATCCCCTCCCTCTTGCACCTGCCCATTTCTCTGGCAGGGAGAGTGTTTCCATGGCAACAATACAACAGCCATGCCCCTTCCGACAGGTGGATTTGGCTGAGCACCAAATGGAGAAGGGAGGAATGAGTTGTTTCTCTCAATTGGAAAGAAAACATATTGCTGTGCTTTCAGCCGTATTGCAAAGTATTCTGGGAGCATTCTCTCATCTCTAACACTATGACGAGTGTCTTTCTCCAGGACCTGTCTTATTATTTGTTTTTCCAAAGGTATTTCCATTTTCCTTCATGACATCCACAATATACCAGATTATAAGTGCTGGCCATGGGTAGGGTTGGGTGGCAATCTGTACCAAATGCCCCACTGAGACATGTCCTGTGTGGCTTGGTGGTCTCCTTGGGTGGCTTCTGATGACTGAGTTCTGAGCACTGAAGGAACAGGGTGGGCTCCTCTACAGTTGCTCAGTACAACTGGTCGGCTGAGCCCAGGGCCAGGTCTGATGTGCCATAAGTGAATTGGCATGGCTGGGCGGCCATATTCAAGGCCGGATGGCTGAAGGCATAGCCAAGCCAAGGACCCTGGCACCATGGGTGGCAGGGCTGGGTGGGCGGGCAGCCAGGCTGGGCAGGAGCAGTCCCAGGGCAGCCTGGGGCCAGCTGCTCTGGGGTTATATTTAGCTCCTAATGCCAGGGACAGCAGGGGCACTGGGGACCCAAGGCCAAAGTACCATACGCTGCCTAAATGATCCTGGCACTGACCACATACACAGTTTTCCATTTGAGAACATTATTTTAAAAAATGTTTCAATGAGGGAAAAAGAGAGGAAGGGAGCCAGTTCTGGAATAAGAGAGACTTACAAGAAATGTAGCAATGAGTGCAATGTATCAACCTCGTTTGCATTCTGATTCCAGCAAACCAACTGGAAAAAAAACTGCTAAGGAAAGACATCTGGGAGCATTCACACACACGGGTTGAGAATTAAAAGATATTAAAGAATTATTAATTTTGTTGGGTGTGATGATATTGCGATTAGATTTTTTTAAACTCCTTATCTGCTAGAGACACAAATTGAAATATTTATGATAAAATGATATGCTGATGTCTGGGATTTGCTTTAAAAATACTAAAATCCGTGTGCCTGTGTGTTGGGGGCTGGAGCTATCTTGGCTGTGAGCTGCTAACTCTGGAAGCTGGGGGATGGCATGGGCTTGTTGTTCGAGCCTCTCTTCTTTTGTGTAGAGCTGACATTTTTCTGTAATAAAATGCTAAAAAGTGCTTCAGCTGGTATATTCCTATTCCTGGTTTTTTTTTTTTTCCTCTTTTGCATTGTTTCTAAGGATGAAGTCCCAGGGGTAGAATCACCAGATCCAGGGCTTCCAGGCTTTTCTTTCTTTCTTTTTTTCCTGGCTCTGGACGTGCGCCGTCAAGTTGCTTCTCAATAGGACGGTGTGAATTTGTGCTGCTGTGAGCACAGGGCACCTGGAACGGTTGCTGGGCAGCCACGCTTAATTTCCAACTTTCACCAGTTCAGAAGGTGTAAAATCGTCACCGTTTCCAGGGTTTCATCTCTAGCTCCTTGATCGTGGTGGAGGGAGGGACGTGGGTTCCTGGTTAGCCACTAGGTGCCTTTTTGCCTGGCCCTGGTCCCATGTATACTTACCTTTGGTGTCTTTTGTTTGAAAAAATGTTTGTGACCTCCAGGTGACATTGATCCTCAGCCGCGCGCGCGCGCGCGTGTGTGTGTGTGTGTGTGTGTGTGTCTCTCTCTCTCTCTCGCGCTCTCTCTCTCTCTCTCTCTCTCTCTTTCTCTCCCTCTCTCATTCTTTTGTTTGTTTGTTTTGCAGTGCTGGGATCGAACCCAAGACCTTGTGCGTGTTAGCCAAGTACTACCCTTGGTTCTTTTGATGCAAATGGTTCTCAGTATTTTTTTTTTTTTTTAGTTTCTAATATTCAGCAAGTGTTTATTTTTACATTCTTAACCCTGTGTCATCTTCATTGTTTTCTTTCTTTCTTTTTTTCATCTTCATTTTTTTCAATTCTAAGCGAGCCATTAATACTTCCACGTATCTGCCCAGGCACCAGCTGTGTTTCCAACTAGGTTTTTCTGGGACTGATTGCTGTAGTCAGATCTTTAATCAATCTTGAACCTAACTGGGTCTGTGGAACAAAGCAGATTCCTTTCTTACTTTTCGGACTTGATCTCCAGATACCTCAGCATTGCTTTGTGAGTATATTTCCTGCCATGTAGTTCAGTCTTGGGTATTTGTGAATGATTCACTCTGCCTGTGTCTGTGGGCTCTCAGTCCTTCTCTCTGCCATCTCTATTTTTGTGTAGGCACACAGGCTGCTTAATTTATTGCTTCTTCACAGTGTGCCCTGGGGCCTGGGGTCCACAGGCCCCTCAGGCTCCCATTCCCCCTCCCCCACTGCTCTCCTCTATGCCCAGGACCTCAGAGAGGAGACAAGGGTGGGGATTCCAGTTTTGCTGCAGTCTCTGGCTCAGTGACTTTGCCACCCACCAAAAGGCCTGCACTTAGTACCTGCTCAGCACGTTCGTTCTTTGGCATTTTAGAAGTGTTTCTGGGGAGACCGAGTCCACCACTTGGGTGAACTTGGGGGCGGAATTAGGGCATCTCCTGCAGGACAGGGTTGGTTGGTGTCCATCCCTCCTGGCAGGGAGGGTCCCTGTCAGCCTACAGTGCCTGGAGGTGGTACTGGCTCAGGTGAAGGGCACTAAGGCACCTCTTTCCCCAGTGAGCCATGACTGCTCATGGCCCTGTTTCCATGGTTACTGCCTGGCGATGAGATCACCTTCTTCACAGGCAGAGCACCGGGTATGCCGAGGAGAATCTCTAGTGCAGTCAATGAGGCCAACCGCGGGCGGGGGTAAGGGGGCTGGCTGTCCCTCCTGGACAGCAGGAGTGGGGCTCCAGGGCACAGGTGGCTGTCACAGAGCTGAACCAGAGAAGCAAGAAGCCAGAAAAGCTCGTCCAGCTAGAGCTGTGGGGTGTGTCCCTTTTGGCCCCCTAGGAAGCGGGCACCAAGGTGGAATGAGGTGCACAAGAGATTGATGTAGGAAGCACCCATGGAGGACACAGGAAGGAGCAGGAGTGGGTGGGGACAGCCTTGGACCCAGATGCAATCTGAGACCTGAGGGAGGGAAGCAAGAGCCTCAGGCTGCAGTGCTGCACAGAGAGCCCCAGAGTTCAGATGCCCGTGCAGAGGCCCTGGATGGACAGGAGAGACCAGCTCCGGGCCACCGGCCAGCAGCCTCCATGTGAGCCTGGGCTGCGAGGCCATCATTACTCTCTCCTGGAGGTGCACAGCCGCCCCTTGAAGCCTGGAAACCTGGCCCTTCCTCCAGGACTGACAGGGGTGGAGGGGCTTACAGTGGGCTCCCCATAGCTAGAGAAGGAGTGGCAGGTGTAGCCCAGAGAGGGCGCCACCCCTTCTGGAGCTCCTACCGTCCAGCCCAAACCCCAGAGCCCCAGTCCCATTCATGGCTCAGGACCTGGAGTCCTGAGCCAAGGGCCACTCTGTGGGTGATGGGGGAAATTTGGAGAGGAGGAGCCAGAGGAACGTGACATGGGGAAAGGGAAACTGAGTGAGCAAAGGTGTGTAAGGGGGATGGTGGGGGTGTCTGGGAGGGACAGGCAGAGTGAGGGGGGATCTGGGTCCCTTAGAAGGTGAGAGGGGGCCCTGGGATTACTGGAGGGGTTGGAGGAACCCTTCAGGGAGCTGGCTTCTAGCATGAAACAACGTCCTGCCTGTGATTTGCCTCCAGTAGCTTCTGATCACCTTGGGCCACCCCAGCCCAAGTCAGTGCAGACACAGGGGTCAGTGCAGACACAGCTCAGAGGCTATGCACCTGCTGTTACCCCTCCAGCTCCTCCTTCAGGTTTTAGATCCAGTGTCCTAATGGAGGCCTCTCGTACCACATTACCGCCATGCTTCCTCACCCTGCCTGTCATCTGCAGCACTCACCACAGCCTCTTGTCGTCTTGATAATGGGTTTTGCCCTTCCCCATGTTTCTTACCTCCAGAAGGACAGTGTATTTAGCCCCAGCTGCTAAATACACCTGGCACATAGTAGGTAGACATTTGTCAGAGGATTGAATCCATGGTGCCTTTAATTCCGTGCTTACTTTGTTTTCAGTAGAAGAAAACAGAGGTAGAAAGAGAGACCTTGGTGCAAGAAAGCCCAGCCAGGGAGCCTGGGCTGCCAGGGACCACTCTTGGGTTGATTCCCTTGCTTCCTGGTGGCCTTACACCAATGCTACACCCAGGCCACAGTGTGCCGGTGCCCCCATTCCGGGTGGCTCTCCACCCTGTGGCAGCTGCCTGGTGACATCCTGTGCTGGAGGGGTGGAGGCGTGCACCTGGAGGCTTCTCTGCAGGGGCTGATGTGTGAGGGATTTATGGGACGCAGTTCCAAATGAAAAGCAATTCAATTCCATCCCAGGGCGGCAAGAGGCTTCCCAGAGCCTTGCTAAGTGGGTCTGGAGCAGCGATCAGCATTGCAAATCTATTAGCGGAGTGAGTCACTGGGGGAGGCAGCCAGGAAGCGGCAGGGTCCAGCAGGCTGCACATCACTTATGCTCCTCTCCGCTTAATTAAGTCATAAAACATCACCCTGTGTGTCTGTGAGATGGCTGGACACCCGGGGCTGCAGCAGCTGACCGCAGGGGTTGGTGTCACACACCTACCAGGCTAGGAGGCCACCAAGGGGACAGCCATATTGCCTGTTTTCCACTCAGGCCTTAGTGTCCCCACTGGAAGCCTTGGTGCTTTCTTGCCTCCCCCCACCAGCTGCCCCAAGAATGCTGGGCAGAATGGTGGCATGGTTAGGGACATGCCCTGGGCCAGGCTGCCTGGGTTTAGGCTACTTAGCCGTGTAACCACGGCCCACTTCTTAGCCTCCTGGTGCCTCAGTTTCTCCATCTGTACCTAGAAGAGTGGGGGTAGTGTCTACAGTGCAGGATTATTTTGGGGATTAAGGGGGTTCATACACATGGAACTGTGGGCTCAGAGCCCAGATTGCGACAGTCTTTCTGTACTTGCTGCAGGTGAGCCCTCCCCGTCCGCCCCTACCCGTCTCCCTACCTGTCCTCCTGACAGTCTGCTCAGCTGTCCCTCTGCTCCCTGTGTCCCTGCCTATGCCTGGAGTGGTACACCGTTGGCTGTAGGACTGTATTCCCCTTCACCCTTGGAGGGAGGTATGAGAACCAAAAACCAGGCTCTGCCCCCACGTCTCCAGTGCCCAGCACAGCCTTTGCTTCTGTGCAGGCCGGGAATTGCCTAGATGGATGGATGGATGGGTGGATGAATGGATGGTACAGATTCTTCCTTCTTGTATTTTTTGGGTCTCAGAGCTTGAAAAGAAGGGGGGTTGTGCTGGACAATCTGTCCCTGGCATTAGGCAGATCCAGTTGGAACCCCAGCTCCCTCGTGCGGTCCTTCCCCTCCCTCCCTCTCAGTATGCTCACAGGTGTCCCTGTCCCTGTCCAATCATCTTCTTCCTTCTGTGGTGTGGGGGGAGAAGCAGCCATTGTCCCAGTGCAGGTGAGCCCAATCCCTTGTTCAGGCTCCCTAGTAATGAAGTGTGGCCTTGGGACCCTGGCCAGCCAATGGAACATCTGTATTCTTGGGGGAAGGGGCACTTAGAAGTCACTTCTGGCCCTGGATCCTCTTTGAACTTCGATGTGCTATCTGGGTCCTCCAGCATGGCGCCAAAGCCAGGCTGCTCAGAGCCGAGCGCAGCTGGCATGTGCGGGGCTCTTTCTGCAGAGCTACAATGACCCTATTGATTGTGGCTCTTTGAACTGGGGTCTTCTGTTTTTCAAAGCTGAGTGCATTCCACATGAACACAGTGATGTCACCATACACAGGGGCTCACAGAGCACCCACCTGTGCACTGTATGGAGCAGGTGCTTGATAAACAGGCATGTCCACTCGCCACAGCCTGGCCCACCAGCCTCCCGACCCGCACAGCTGTGAGAGAAGTGCTCTGTCAGAGCACGTCGAGGAATGTACCCTACCATTGCCCCTCTGGGCGGTGGGTATCCGTAGTGTGAGGCAGGAGAGAGCCTGGAGAGGGAGAGCGGCGTGCGCTGTGACCGGCGGGGCACTGGGAGTCAACTGGGGAGTTGACAAAAGCCTTGGCCTTCGAGCTGGCCTGGCAGAAGGGCTGTACAGGTATGGACCTCTGCAGATGGTGCAGTCCAAGGCAAGGAGTTATTGTGGCTGGCATGCAGGGGTGTAGAGGGGTCGTGGACGGGACATGGTGGGTCACATCGATACTGCAAATTAGGAGGCAGTGACCTGGATGTCAGGCTATGGCCTGGCTTTGCCCCAGACTTGTGTCCTCCTTGTTTTACTGGGGTTCCTATCACCTAGACGGTTGCTTCTTCATACCTTCCCTCCACTCAGCTCCCTTCTGAAACCTAAACAAACGTATCTGTGGATTCCACGACAAAAAAACTGGCTTGCCACAGGGAGAAGGCAACTGTGAGCCCACACACAATGAGCGCCGGAAACAGCCCTCATCCAGCCAGCTATGCCAACCTGCCAAGGCTCTGGGCCTGGCGCCTGCACTCCTTCTGTTAAAAAGGGAGATTAACGTGTGTTGGAGAGGTGTCAGAGACTTCCCTTTCTGAGTAGGAGGGAAGAGGGTCGGAGGGATTTTCCGTCCTGGTGACGTGAAGCCTGACGAACGGCTGGATTACGCACCACCCACGGCAGGGCCACCACAGGCTCAGAGCAAGAGGAAAATATAGTCAGTGGGTGTGGTGTCAGGGGACACACGCTTGACGTGGTGACAAGAGATCTTCTGAAAGGGGAAAGGGGACAGAGGGAAGTCTTGACGCACCTCTCCTTCCTCATTTCGCACCAGGACTCTCTGGTCAGTTGCAGGTGGGCCTTTTGCTTCCTCTCCTGCCTTGATTCTCCTTGTCCCTTGGTGGGAACAATCCCCAGGTGGAAAGGAGTGGCCCACGCAGGGCTGGCCTGACCCCAGACTTCACACTACTGCCAGGCAGCACGATGGCTCTTCCAGTCTTCCCAGCCTCACGTGGACAAAGGTCAGATTGGAGAGGCTGCAGAGCCACCAGCTCGAGGATGTCAGCTCGAGGTTGAAAGAACTGACCGCCAGGCACCAGAGGCGTGGGGGCGGGGCTGGCTCAGGAACAGCTCAGTGGACGAATGTCATCCCTGGTAATGAGCCGCCCATCAGGAGGTCGAGGCAAGTCCACTCACTGCACCTGCGCTCTGTTTGCCATCAGTCTCCACGGTTGCTCTTTGAAGACCTTTTCTTTAATGGGGAGGGAGAGAAGAGCTATCTCAGGGCAACATCTGACTTCACCCAAGGTTCTCGTGGGCAGTGAAGAGTAACACGGGTCTCGGTTATGGTTGTTTGTGAACATTTATTTGTGGGTAAATTCTGGCGAATGCAGTAACAAGAAAGTGAAACAGGAGGTAGACCTGTGGTATGCAGATACATTTATCTCTCATTTAATTTGGGTACACTCACATCCCCCCACAACAAAAAGAAGATTCATTACAGTTAAGAGCCTTCTGTAGGTAGCTGAATGGAAGATAAATATACACAGCAGATCACTCTTCTATAAATAGAAGCAGTCAGTTAAAAGACTGTGTGAGGCCCGTGGCCTGGTCACAGATGACTTATTGTCCCTCTGCAGAGTCTGTGGTCAGCCGGAAGCCTGCAGATGAAAGCCCTTTCAGGGTGGCCTTGGTGGCGGAGAGCCACCCTAGCCAAGGACATGCCGTTCCCAAGACTTCACATCCAGTGACCAAGGGAGGCAGAGATCCAATGTCCAAGTGGGGAACTCCAAGGGGCTGTTTAGCTCCAGGGTTCCTCGTAGGTCAGTTAAGGCCAGCAGGCTTGTGTGACCTCTCTTGACCTTGACCTCTCATGTCCAGTCCTGCTTCCTTCCTTTCTCTCTACCAATTGTCTTCCTAAAGATCTCAATATGTAATGACCATGCTATAGAAAAATGTCCCATTTATAGTAACAATAGAGGGCATGAAATAGCCACAAATAGTTGTGGCTCCTGCATGTAACCTCAGCTACTCAGGAGGTGGAGATCAGGAGGATCGTGGTTCCAGGCCAGCCCTGCCAAAGAGTTAGTGAGACCCCATCTCAACAACAAAAAGCTGGTTGGTGCCACGTGTCTGTAGTCCCAGCTACATAGGAAGCATTAGCAGGAGGGCCAGAGTCCAGGCTGGCCTGGACAAAATGCCACACCCTATCTCAAAAATAAGACCCCAGTACCACGCCACCCCCCCACAAATTTAAGAAGAAAATCCTAAATGACTTTCATGAAAAAGTTAAAAGCAGGGCTGGCAGAGTGGCTCAAGCAATACAGGACCTGCCTGGCAAGTGCGAATTCCTGAGTTCAAACCCAGTGCCACAAAAAAAAAAGGTCAAATCGGAGGAGAGTCCTGGGTCATTCAGGGCAGCCTGATGCTAGAGTCGCCCCATATGGCTTTGTTTTAGAAGTCAACTTGCCAGGTGAAGGGGCCCAGGTAGCTGGTAAGGGAGGGTTTGCGGGTGTGTCTGTGAGGGTGTTTCTGAGAGAGAGTGCTATCTGAATCTGTGGACTGAGTAAGAAGGACCCACCTCACCAGTGTGGCGGCCCTGACCCCTGAGTCCAGACAGAACAGGAGGCAGAGAAGGATGAATCTCCCTCTCTCTTCCACTCCCCCCGCTCTCTCTCTTCCAACTGAGATGTCCATTGCAGGCCACTACTTCAGCTTGTCAGTCTGAGTATCAGCTGGGTTCCCTGTTCTCCAGTGTGTAAGCAGCCCGTGGTGGACTTCTGAGCCTCTGTAGTGTGTGAACCAATTCCCATGGAGAGACCAGTGACTAGACAGATAGAGGACGTCCGCTACCATCTATCCATCTATCTATCCACAGATCATCTATGTCTGTCTATCTATCATCTATCTATGTCTATGTGTCATCTATCATCTACCTATCTATCTGTCTATCTATCTCTATCTATGTCTACCTGTCATCTATGTATCTATCTATCTCCTATTGATTCTGTTCTCTGAAGAGCCATGATCTCTGCCAAACCCACACCAATAGTGAAATATTCACGATTCAGGAGACATCAACATCCCACTTGAAAACAAGGAGGGGATTTCTTGGTGGACCTGAGAAATTCCCCAGATGCACGTAGTACCTGGGACCATATGGACGAGGAAACACTGGCCGGACAGGTCAGCAACCACACCGGGGGCTGGCAGGTGTAGGGACTCAAGAAGGAAAAACCCTGCCTGAGAAAGAGCTCACAGGAATCTCCAGGATTCTCCAGGAGCTACATCAAAGCACAGCAGTGCATACTCTCACCCCGAGAAAGACAGCATCAACCACAGAGCGCACGGGACGCTCTGAGGAAGGACCAGACAGAGCCAGTGGGGACGAAGCACATCACATGCCGTGTAAAAGATGAACACTGGGGCACGTGGCAGAGCAATAAGAATAAGTCATGGAGGGCATGAAAGCAGGAGATGCCGACGTTTCAATATCTACAAGTTCCAGAATGGAGCTCAGTATTCTAGACTGGAAGAAATGTTCCCAAACAGCACCGAGACCCTCTAGAGCGGAAGGAAGAGTCGTTTTCCAGCAGAAACGACACGCTGAGTGTCGGAGAGGTCACCTTAAGACAAGAGCTCTGGGCACATCCTGAAAGCTGTCATTACTCCAAGGAAAAACTGCCACGCCCAGAGCTGCAGACATGCACGCAGAAGGAGACGCAGACAAGTCAGCAAGAGCCGGGGCAGGAAGGTACCGCACAGAGTCTTCAAGTGCGGGGCAGAGCGACCTGGATCGAGAAGTGCCACAGCGTCAGCAGAGGCTGGGAAGAAGATGGAGTCTGGGGGCATAAAATGACTCGGAGATGTTTACTGCCTTCACAGCAGCACGGGAGGCATTCAGTTGTCACAGAGTCCAGGAGAAGCTGGGCAGAGCAGAAGCAGCAGCGGGCAGAGGCACACATTAAAGGTATTAAGTTTACAGAAGTATTGATTAAAAACAGTCTTGGGTGATGTAAGAAGAGCTGAGAGGGGCAAAATGATGCCAAGAACCTGGTCTCTGATGAGGAGGAATAATGGTATCGATTCACTCAATTAACGGTAGTAAATGTGAACGGGTTAAGTAAATCTATGGAGAGATAAAGACTGACAGACAAATATTAACAAGGGAAGGAGGACCCGGTAGCAGTAGCCTAGACTGAGACAGAATCCAAGGCAAAAGCCGCTTTAAGGGGTCAAAACAGGCTGGCACTGTGGCTCGGTGGTACGGTACTTGCTTAGCGGTTCCATGCCCAGTGTGCACACGCACGCACACGTGTGCACACACACGTCCAAACCAATGAGCCGGGCACAGTGGGGACGGTGGAAGAGAAGAGAGGTAAACGAAGCAAATATTCTGCTCGCAGAAGTGTAGGTGGGGCTGAAGGAACCAACAGAGAGGCCGAGGTCCCCAGGGGCCAGCGCAGGTCTGCAGGGGAGTGGGGAGGAGGTGGTGGTCCCCAGAGAGGCACAGTTGACAAGGAATTCGACTGGACCAGCCCCAGCCTTGCAGGGTGGGCGTGGGCACTGGGAACCAAGAACTGAGCTCACTGCCTCCTGCCCTCTGGTGTCCTGGAGGTCAGAGAGGGATGAGGTCAGTCAGCTTCAAGCCAAGTGGGAAAGGGTGGGCTGGAGAGGTAAGTGGGGGGTGATGGCTGAGAGAGAAGCCATCACTAAGAAGATAAAATCAGAGCTGACCCTCAGCACAGGCAGCGGTGAACGTACACTTGGCAACGCATAAAGCACCAAGGCAAAGTGAGCACCACGGGGAGAAATGGGCCAGTCTACACAGCCTCTCACCCACGGATCGCATAGAAACGGTGAGGACCCCGGAACGCCCGTCTTTGTGTGTGATCTAATTGGTGCCAAGCAAATCAAAAGCCAGGCTTCAGTAACGAGGTGCACTGCATCTGATAATTTTGGAGCTGGTGGGCAGGGACACTGGGGAGTGTTGGGGCAGGAGTCACTAGCGAAAGAAGGATCTGGAGAGGTTTGAGAATTTGGAATGGAGAATATAGATGTTGGCTAACTCTAGGATTTTAAAACATCTGTGTGTGTCAACCATCTACAGGCGAAGAACAGAATTAAAAGGTTTAACTTTTAAAGATGTGGAACGGGAGAGTGAAGTAGGGCATGAAACTACTAATGAATGTTGGGGGCGGGGAGAGAAGATAGCAAAAAGCATCAAAAAGAGGAAAACATTTCTGGATGGATTATTTCCGTCTAGTAAAAGTCTCTTAATTGGATTAAAACACAAAATCCAGGCTCAACCTGTAATCCTATTTACTGGAGATCAGGAGGATCACAGCCTAGACAAAAAGTTAACGGAGACACCATCCGAACCAGTAAGTTGGGCATGATGGTTCACGTCTGTAATCCCAGCTACTCAGGAGGCACAAATAGGAGGATCATGGTGCAGACCTGCCTGCCCAGGCAAAAACGAAAGACCCTATCCCAAATTAGCTAAAAGCAGCAAGGGCCAGGGCTGTGGCTCAAGTACCAGAGCCTGCCTCAAGTTCAACCCCAAGTACCACCAAAAACCCAGCCTAGACACAACCCCCGGCTAGGCTTCACTGACAAGAGACACCGAAAATACAGAAAAGAGACGGCAGACAAGTGTTGAGGAAAAGGGGGGTGAGGTGTGGCTCAAGCAGTAGAGACTGCTTGCTTTGCAAGTGTGGAGAGAGAGAGAGAGAGAGAGAGAAAGAGAGAGAGAGAGAGAGAGAGAGGAGCAACACTCTTGTGAAAACAGAACAGATGGTAAATACTGGAGCCTCAATAACACATCCCCTCGGAAGGAACTGGACTAGAACAAGCGAGAGGTTCAAAACACATCTGCGCGTCTGACCTGCCCCAGCCTCTGTGCACTCACTGTGGGGAGCCTCTGTGCCAGGAACACTCTGACAGCCTCGTTCCCAGCCACGTGGCGTGTTGGTGGCCGGCTGGCCTGTGCCATCTGCTCTCAGCCCCCCTGGCTCTCCGCAGGGCTCGCCTGGGGCCTTAGCATCGGGGGCTTCCCTTGCCCCCGGGGTCCCTGCTTGTGCCCCTCACCCAGCTGGGCTGCCCTGCTCCTGGAACACTCTACCTGCATCCTGTGACATCCTCCTCTAGATGCCTAGGTCAGTACCTGGCCAGGTCTGCTCGTGCCTTTGATTTTGGGGTCATGGATCACTGGGTCCATCCACCCAGCCTCTGGCCCCTGACCTAGTCTTTTGGAGGTGGGCCACTTCACCTTGACATTCACCCAGTCATCTCTTTTCAGCCACTCTGCTCCAGGCCTCTCCCTTTCTGCCTCCACCTGCCCCCTTGTGGTGTGTCTGGGCCCCTCCATCTGTAGGTGACCGTCATTGTCAGAGTGGGGTGGGGACCATAACTGGTCAGGGTCTCCAGCACTGGAGTAGTTGCCTCACATCCTGGACCATCTGAGGCTACGCCTTCCAGGCGCAGGGCCCGAGAGGGCAGTGCCAGGAACACCAGGTTTAAAGGGGACAAGCAGACTTTGTCTTGAGGGGTCAAGTTGGGGGATCCTGTTAGGCCGGGGGTGGAAATGTCAGTCTGCATGGGCAGAGGGCCACTGATCCCCACCATGGCCTGATCCCGATCGCTTGCCGTCTCCCCTGGGTTTCGTGTCTGCCCTCACTCCACCCCCTTCTTGCTAGGGGAATTCGGGGTCAGTGCGTCCGGCTTCACGCTGTGCTGGCGGCTGCTGTCGACCTCCAAGCCTCTCTCTGTGTTCCTCTCCATACCTTGTGCAGGGCCAAGTGGGATCACGTGTTTATATTTTGCCAAGCCAATTGACTACAACCAACCTTCCATCCTTTCCCAAGCTTTTAGTTTCTGTTAGTGACCAAGAAACCCCGTGCCGCGCAGCTGGACAAGCAGGTGCTTGTGGTGGATTCCCTATCTGCTTGGCACTCAGACTCGTCACGGGGCCTCCTTGTCACCGGTCACTGGGTGGGGGTCCAGCTGCACCCTGCCCAGCCTCTTGGATCCTCACAGGGATGCTCTCTGGTTACCTGTAGATGCAGAGTCCACCTCCAGCTGCCCCTGCACCTCTGGGGTGGAGGAGGGGAGCCTCAGCATCAGTGTCCATGGCCAGCTGCTCTGCCTCCAGCCTCTTTCCTACTTACCCTGCAGGACCCTGCACTGTACCCTTTGTCTCTCCAGCTCTGAGCCCTATACCCAGGCTGCTTCCCTAATGAGAGACAGCACAAGAGCGCACCTCTGCTTTGAGATGGGCAGGAGGAGGACAGTCAGCCCACAGAGGGTGAAGGGGCCTCTGAGGGAGGACAAGTGAGGCAGAAAGTCGCTCGTCTGTCCACTCAAGTGTGCAGGAAGAGGGGGTGGGTGGTCTGAGTGGAGGGGTAAGGACAGGTGACAGCTGAGTGTTGGTGAGGGGCCACAGGGAAAAGTGCTCAGAAGTGCCCGCCCCGAGCCTCCTTGGGGATGGGGTCAGGCTGCAGTCTGGCAGTTTCCTGTTAGGATCTCCTCAGCCCCTGCTCATAGTGGTGAGAGCCATTCCTCCTCTGTTGAGGTGAAACGAGTTTGTCCTCTCTGGCACTTCATGCTTTCCTGCCAGCCTCCATTTTCCTGGTGATTCTTTCTCTGTGGGAATACTCCCTAAAGATGACCCCACTCGGCAGGTTCTTTCTGCATGGACCCAAAGCTTTTTAAGGATGTTGAGTTCTGGGCTGGACCACAAGGATTTAGGAACACTGGTTTCATCTATTCCACTTTCAACCAGGTGCCTTCGTTTGATCAAAATCCAAAGACCCACCAAAAAGCTGCTGGCCGGGGACCAGGGACCAGGACGTATACCACCTCCTGTGCATCAGGTCGGCCTCCACTTTCCAGCACTCCTCACTGACCAGGTGGAAGCCCAGCTTGGCAGGGCCTGGAGGCTGTGAAGCCCTGCACAGGCCCCTTAGGGGCTGCAGGGCCACCGCGCAACAAGTTGGGGCATCGCCCAGTATTCAGCCTGGGATGGACCCGCACCCGGCTCTGGAAACCTCCCTGGGACTGGACGGAGGAGGGGAGCTCAATGTCGTCACCTCTCTGCTGTCTCCTCTTTCCTAATAAAGCTTTATTCTGAAGGTTTAAACACGAGGAAAAGTAGAACACCTTCAGAGAACATCCACACGCTTACTGTCTCAATTCCACAAACATTAGTATTTTCCCACGCTGGCTCCCTCTCTCTCCATCCACACGAGCTGCCGCACACTGCACAGTGAATTAGAGACTCGCCAGAGTTATCGTGATAGCCATGCTATGTAGACTGACTATTTTTCATTAAAGAACAAGTTACACATTCTTGACTCTCTCTTAATTTAATCCAAATGTGTTCCCCATTTACGCCCCAATGCACAATGGCACATTTATATCAAGTGTATTAATATTAGGTGTTCAATGAAAACAGCTTTTGGAGATGTAATTCACATACCATAAAAATTCACCCCTTGCAGTATACAATTCAGGGGTTTTCGTAGACTGAGAAGCCTGTGTGCGCGGACCGCTATCTAATTTCCTTGAACGTGCGTGGCTTCCTCCTCCCTTCCCTCCTTCTTCTCCGTCCTCCTCCTCCTTTTCTCGAGATGCCCTTGACTGGGCTGTAAAGTTCCTGAATCGCCAGCTGGTTGAGAGTTTTCTCCGTGGACAGTGTTGGATTTTAGTCAAATGTTTGAGACTTTACCCTTTTATTCTTTTAAGATGATGTGCGACAGTAGCCAGCTCACCTATGGTCGGCCACCTTTGCTCTCCTGGGACAATGTCCACCGAGTTGGGGTGAACTCCTGTGTGTGTGCTGCTGGATTTCGCCGAGGACTTTCATAAGGGACACGGGTCTGCAGATTCCTCTGATCTTTGATTTGGGGGTTGGGGAGTGCTGGCCTCATAAAGCGAGTTGGGAAGAATTCCTTCCTCTTCTAGGTTCCTTCTTTTGGGTCACTGCTAACTGGACAGTTAGGAGAACTCACCTGGGAAGCTCGCTGGTCCTGGACCTTTCTTTGATGGGAAGTTTTCGGTCACTGGTTTAATCACTTTATTCTTACATTTTCTATTTCATCTTGAGTCAGTTTTGGTAGTTTATGTTTCTCTAGGAAGTAGTCTATTTTATCTACATGGTACAATTTGTGACTACATGATTTTTTACAGTATTTCCTCATATTCTTTATCTTCTGTAAGGTTGGTGGTGGTATTCCTTCTTTTTAGTAATTTGAAGGTTTTCTTTGTGACATTAAATTTTTATTTAATTTTAAAAACCTTGAATTTAAACATGTCACTAGTCATTATCTTCACTGCGCGTACTTATGGGGCACAGCCTGGGACTCCAGAGCACGTGTACGGTATGTGCCAACCCCGTCAGCACAGTCAGTGCTTCCACACCCTTGCGACCATGGAGACGAGGAACCCTTTCTTCCAGCTGTTCATAAAATATGTAACAAGTTCTTGAGAGTAATTTGGGTTTTCTCTCTTTTTTTCTCAGCCAGTTTTGTTAACTTTGTGGTCTGTTTGCTCTGATTTTTCTCTCTCTCTGTTTTCCATTTCGTTTACCTCCCCTCTAGTCTTTGTTATTTATTTCCTCTTCTTGCTTTGGGTTCAGTTTGTTCTTCTTTCTCTCCTTTTTGAATGGAAGGTGAGGGTATTGATTTGAGACCTTTCTTATTTTTTCAGCCTTGGCGTTTGCAGGACATTCCTCCCCCCTGAGCACTCCTTTTACTGAGTCCCGTAGGTCCTGGTGTGTTGTGTTTTTAGTTTCATCCTCCTCCAAGTATTTTCTGATTTCCCTAGTGATTTCTTCTCATCCCATTGGCTACTTTGGAGTGTGTTGAATTATAATTTGTCGAGGTGTGGGTCTCTTTGCGCTTATGCTATTTGGAACTCATTAAACTTTGGATGGAGATCACTTTTTTAAATGTGCTCAGTTTTCAGCCATTATTTCTTCAGTCTTTCTGCTTCTTTTGCACTTTCCTTTCTGGGACTTCCATTGTGCCAGTGAAGTTTTATATCCGTAAACATACATAGCTCGAACTCAGTTCAAATTATAAATCAGAGCATTCCCAGGCGCTCCTTCCTATGGATCCATCCCACCCCGGCTCTGGGGGTGACGTCTAACCTCCATCATTATGGGTTATTTTTGCCTGTTCTGGAGGTTCATGTACCTGAAGCCATGCAGATAAATCCTTCATGTTGTCCCTTCAGCCAGTCACCTCCGTCGGTGGGTTCCTCGCTCTTGTTACCTGTAGCAACAGTCATGTGTTTTCAGTGCTGGATGTATTTCTGCTGTGTAAACACACCGCAGTTTTGTTCATGGATATCTCGGTTGTTACCATTTTATCTTCTATGGACAGAATTGCCATAAACAGTCTTGTACATGTCTTTTTCGGGTGCAGTCATTTTTTTCACGCACATGGGCGCACACACACTGGCACACACGAGGGTAGCTTTTGGGTTGTGGAGTGTTGCTCAACAGTTTCACAAAGCATTATCCTATTTAAATTCCCACCATCATCTTTGAGGTTCTAGTTCCTCCATGTGCCCCGCAGCACTGACTGTTGTCGCTCTTTCTAAGGTTAGCCATGCCCCGTGTGTGTGGTGGTGCCTTATTTCCATGACGGCCAACCATACTGAGCACGTATGGACCAGTCCTCTCGGGAAGTCATCCTGCATCCTTCCTGTTATCACTCCGTCAGAACACACATGTGTTCTGTACGGGGATCCGTGGCTGGGTGTGTGTATCACAACCTTCCTCTTGCCTGTAGCTCCTCATTTCACCCTTTTTGTGGTTACTTCTGGTCAACAGCTCTAAATTTTAATATAGCCAGATTTACCTATCTTTTCTTTTATGGCTAGCAATTTTTGTTTGTTATTTAAGTAACATTTGCCGATCCCAGGCTTCTGAAGTTATGCTGGTTTTTTTTTTTTTTATGGAAAAGCTGCAAAATATAGATAGCACAGACAATTCACATATCCCCTTCATCCACCTTCTCTTAACTGTATTGAAATTTTTAAAAAGCTTCTTTTAAAGCTTTATCATTTGTCTTTAAAATTAAGTGACCCATTTCAAGTTAGTGGTGTGCCATGTGGGTTATTTACTGACTTCTTTTAAATATGGGTGTACATGAGTTCCAGCATTGCTTCTTGAAAAATGCTTCATTTACACACGGACTTGCTGGCCCCAGTGGGAAATCACGGGTGGGTCTGCCTGTGGGACCACGCTTCATCTCAGTCACCGGCCGCCTCTCCTGACAAACGTCCCGCCAGCTCCTGTCGCAGCACTGACGTTCTGGTGGTGCCGTTCTCCAGCCCGACTCTTCTGTAAGAAGGATTCCTCGTGGCTGTTTCTGGCTTCATCCCGCTGTGTGTGTCAGAAATAGATTTTCTTCGGTGAAATCAGTAGCTCGTTAATCAGCACAATGAGTGTTAAAGATGTTTAAACTGAAGAAAGAAATTAATCTTCAAATTGAAAGGTCACACCAAGTGTGTAGCAGAATAAACCACCACAGAAGAAAAACAAGTCATAATTACATTCCAGTGACATGTCAAAATATGAAAGAATGAAGAAAAAAATCTTATTAGTTCCCAAGTGAAAAAATAACTATTTATACAGAAAGTCTGATAAAAAAAAATCACAGTTTTCAGCAGCAAAAATGGAGGCAAGAGGTAAATGAAACAATAAGCTGCAGTAACTAAAGAACGAAGTCACTAAGTGCTAAGACCGAGTGACCCGAGACCTAGGGTTCTACACCCGAACTGTCAGTCAAAACCAAGAGGCCTGCTTTCACATGGCAAGGTCCTCCCAGAGTGAATAATAGAACACAAATTATAGAATTATATAAACCGCATGTTATTCTATAAAACTTAGAGAACAAAACTTAGAAGGAAATGAATCGAGGAAGAAATTAAGTAGGACAAAGGCGACAGTGAACAGAGTAATTAGTGAAACTATTGTTAAATCTGATTAAGCATGGGTTTTCAAAAAGTTTTATATGGAGAGCCAGCCACGGATCCAAACATCAACACAGGATGTCAGGAACACAGACAGGGCAACAGGAAGGAGTTGAGTCTGGCATCCCGGGAGGGAGAACGGAGGTATTGATTTACTAATTTAAGAGAAGCAAATACACATGGGGTCATATCATTTATGGAAAGATAAACACCGACCGTAATCCTAACTCCATGAAAAATGCATGCTAGGTAATAGGCAGCAGTGGTCCTGGACACAATATAATTCAAGGCAAAAACCATTCTGAAGAATTAAGGGAGGTGTTCCAGTCAAGGTGAGGCACTCTGTGATTAATTGAAGCACATTTAATGTTTAATGAATGAACTATTTTCAGAGGCCTGGGAAGAGGTAAGGAGACCTGGAAGGAACGCCAAGTTCCACCGAGGACCTTGAGGAAAGGACAGAGAGGATGACGTTGGGGCCCAGCGGGGTCACAGCTCCGAGAGAGGCTGCCTGGCAGAACCTGCCACTCGGTGCAGGGTGGAACGGCTTTGAAGAGCCAACGTTCACCGAAGTCTGTGCACCCACACAGACCTTAGTTCAAATTCTACACCCCTTACTAGCTACATGCCTCGGGTCCATGCTCTCTCCTGTAAAATGGGGACCCTAAAGCGTACCCAACCCTAGTGTTGGCACAAATCCTAATAAAGTAGACTGGAGCCAGCTGGTGCTCGCCCTGCCAGTATCCGCAGACAGACCTGGGCCGCGTGCATCTCCAGGGTCGGGCAGGTACAAGAAGTGACGCTGTTGATGGATTGGGACAATCGGCTGTGTGTTGTGCACATTTATTATCCTTATTCGGGAGCTCTTGTGATTTGTGGAATTTATATTAACCTCACCAAAAAAGTGCAGCCTGAAAGTTAATTGATTTAATTTTCTGGCTCCCACTGATGGTGTTAGCGCGGGCGTCCCAGGCAACGAGGATTAAAGGCGTTCACACAAGGGGTTGTTAGCACAGGCCTCAACCATTGTACCAGGGGACCATGCCACTCAGAGTCTGAATTCTTTTCCTATAGGACGGCCCACCCTAGAAGCTTCAGTCCCTCAAATGGGCTCCCATTGCCCACCATCTGTTCACTATCCTCCCAGGTCTGGAAGGGGCAGCTGGTGGCCCCTGGCCCCGTGTTCCCCCAGGTGTCTCCCGGGACTCCTGCCTCAGTAGGTCTTCTGCTCCTTTTCTGTGCAGCTCCCCTCCCCTGCCAAGGCTGGGCTCACCCAAGCCCAGATTGGGGCCACAAGCTGCAGCCTCCAGGGACCCTCCCTGACCCCTCCCACCCTCAGGCAGGCTGTTTTCACACTTTGGTGACCTGGGCCACGGGCTTGGTGCAATGTAGCCACGCCTTCATTTCTGGGATAAATAGACAGCCCAATCAACCCAATGGGGCAGGGCTTCACCTCCATGGCTGAGCCCTGGGACCCCTGACTGGATTCCCCCGAAAAGAGCACACGCTGAGGAGAACCGAGCCCTGGGCCTGAGCTGAATAGGGGACACTGGGGACCAAGGGTTGGTCCTGGACCAAGGAACCGGAGATCCGTATCTTCGTGGAACATTGCAGCTGCTGTTGCTCTCCTCACGCATTCCAGGAACCTGCTGGAAAGAATGAACCCTTCTAGCAAAACCATGAGTAGCGATGAAGACCTTTGGGAATGGTGGTGAGAGTGGTGGGGGAGGGGTGTACTCTCGACTTGGGGTGCTGGGCGGAGGGAGGACCCCTGCTGGCCCCTCTCTGGCCAACTGGGCTTCATACACCCAACCTAGCCCACAGGAGCTCAGGACACCATGTAGCCTCTAATTGTGCAAACCGTGTGTCTACACAACACCTATTTAATAACAAGCATTGAATATCTCATCATTTCTTGAACGCTGGGAGGAGTGAAAACCAGTATTTGCACCATCGTTAAGTCAGTCTACACAGGCTAGGCAGACTGAACTAGGTCCCCAGCCCAAATTTAGGGTTTTTGCTTAATCTTTTGATTCTTTTTACTCCCCAGCTGGTCTCCAACAAACAAATGTGGCTTTGGTGCCCTCCTGTTTGTTTCGTGTGACCTGCTGAGAGGGAGAACAAGAAGAACTGAATTCAGTGTGTTTCTTGGTCTGAGTAAGAGCACCACACAGCAGCCTCACCATCCCTGCCTGTGACGGCCCCCTCTCCTCCTCTGGCTTGTCTCCTCCATCCTCCAGGTTTGCCTCCCCTCGTCATCTTCATACTCTGCCCCCCCACCAAGCCTTATCTCCCTGTTCTTCTAACCCTGTCTTCCCCCCCTACAGCCACCAAGTCTCCTGAAGACTTGTGAAGTGTCAGCCTGTAGGGAGCCACCTGCCCCAATCTCCAGGCTTTGAAGGACAGTGCTCCTCGAAGAAAAGGGCAGCACAGACCAGTGGTCACCCGTCTATCCCAAGTGGTAGATCTTGAAGAAAGTCCACCTGGCTTCAGCTGCTCCAGCCTCCTGGCAACCATGGCCTCTGCCTATGACTCCCATAGTTCCCAGCCTCTGACTAACCCGACCACATGGCCCTTGGGGCCTTCCTGTGACGTCCACTCCTGCATGGGGTTCCTACCGCAAGCCTACCCAGCCCCTTGGGCCTACACATGGGTGCCCTGGGGCACTTCCCTCTGGACAGCCCGTCCTCTTCCTGTGCCCTTGGTGTGGTCCAGGGATGCCTCCGGCTGTCACTCCTGCATGAGTAACCAGCATCCAGCCACCCTGGCCTCTGGCCTAGCTCCTTATTTTAGGGGACCCCCAGCCCCCGACTCCTCAGTCCCTCCCACTCTGGCCGGGGATGTGCTCAGTTGCTGTCCCCAAGAGGGACACGAGACCCCAGCCAGCTCAGCCCCTAGGTCTGCGGTGGGAGACCCGTCCAGAGGGGCTTCCTACCGGAAGAAGTGCCAAGCCCCTCTGTCAGAATGCACCTTCAGCTCTGGGCCCATTTGGGCCCCCTGGTCCCCTTCCAGCCCAGAACTCCACCCTCTGCCCCCTTCTCCCATCCAAGACCCCCAGTCTCCTCCCCACAGCCCCGGCTACCCCCAGCGCTCAGCCTGCAGGGCCCGGCGCTGCCTCTTTGAGCCCTGACCTGCACCCAGAAACAGCCCGACACTTGTTCCCTGTGAAGCCAGAGAGCTGGGGTTCTGTTGGATCACCTGTGTGATGTTGTTCACTGTCACACACCGTGTCCCCACCGTGCTCTCACCCACCCAGGCGGGACCCCTTTGCCTCACATTTCTCTTCCCTCTCACCTCTTTCTTTTGGTCCTTGTCTCTGACCTGGCACCCTGTGTCCTCCCAGTCCTGTCTGAGCCAGTAGGGCGTGCCGGCAGCCGGGGCCAGTGAGTTTGCATCCTACTTTTTTTAGTCACATGGATGACATGCAATAAATAATTTCTTTGCTCTTTATTGGTTGATGTGATATTTACAATGGATAGCTGTGCTGCCTGTGCCTTATTTTTGTAGTTCCAAACTGTTTGGGGCTGGAGGTGTGGCTCAAGTGGTAGAGTGCCTGCCTAGCAAGCATAAGGTCCTGAGTTCAAACCCCAGTACTACCAAAACCAAACAAGCAAACAAACTGCTCCAAAGGACACCTTAGCCCTCTCCAGTGCTCCCTGGAGAGCCCAAGGCAGATCCCCTGGCCTCGAAGGACCCCTAACAGTATTTTTTGGAGTTGTGGGAGGACAGTCCTTGACTTCTCTGTGAAAGGCCAGCAGGTCCCTCTCCACAGGTCTTCCCCAGCTTCCTGTCCACTGGCCTCGCATGGGCTCCCTGCCCCATGCCAGGTGCTCACTGGGCGCCCCATTTCTGTCTCTGTCGGAGAGCTGCAGAGAGCATGCAGGTGTGAGACCTTCGCCTCCCTCAGCCAAGGTCCTCCCCTCCTCCTAACCTGCACGTGTCTCTCGGTTATCTTGAGGATTTGTCAGTTCTAGATGCCAATCCATCTTCAGACTGTGTAGTGTCCCCTGCATCTGTCACCTGATTCTGGCTACGCAGGGTTTGCCAAGCTGTGTTCTCTGGGCCAGTGTAAGATGAGACGAGCCCGGTGCTGGAGGCCCTTCTCCAGCTGGACTCAGCCCCATGGACTTAAATGCAGAGTGTGAGGAGCCTGTACTTGGCCTGGGTCAGGTTTTGCCAGGTGAGCCAGAAGGAGCCAGGGACACAAAGCATGAGGGTGATTAAAATTGTGATGGACTGTGGGATGTAAGAGAACGACGGACCTAAGGAGGGTTGGGAAGTGTGGAAAGATGGCAGGGTTAATAAAAATGGAGTTCAAATGACTCCACGATGAGGGTGCTAGAGAAAGTGCACAGGTGCAGAGGGGCAGCTCTGAGTTCAGTTAGGAACGGATGCAGTCGTTGGTACTGACAAGACCCGCATCAGCCCTGGCAGTGGTGGTAGAGCAGGTCCGAGAACTGGAGGGTCGGAGGGCTGGCAGAGTGGCTCAAGTGGCAGAGTGACTGTCTAGCAAGTGTGAGGCCATGAGTTCAAACCCCAGTACCGCCAGAGAGAGAGAGAGAGAGAGAGAGAGAGAACAAGAGGGTTGGCAGTGAGGCAAGGACAGGTATGGGGACAGGTGCAAGGAATTGGAAGATGCATCCACTTGCATATGGGAACTGCCAAGAAATTCTGCAGGAGATGTGTGGCAGGAAGCTGGGGGCAATGACAGCTGTGTGGCTGAGGGGAGGGCCACAGGAGGATCTGCTGGCCTCACAGGGCAAGGAGGGGGCATGAGGTGCAGAAGGTACCAGTGGAGAGGACAGCAGGACACAGCATCCCTGGGCATCTCTGGGTGGAACTGGTGCTCCCCCCCAGGGGACATCTGAAAACACTGGGGCTTTTCTGATGGATGTGACGTTTGAAGAGTTTTGCTGACTTTCATCGGGCAGAGACTACAGAAGCTGAGTGATCTCCAGGATGCCATTGGTCCCTCCAGTGGACAGCCGCCCTTGATGTGCCTGCCCTTCAGATGCCCTGTCGGACCCTCATGGGGGTGCGCTTGAAGCCTAGAAGCAAACTCACCTTACATATAAACAGGGTGTGTGTGCACGGTTTTAATGTGCACCAGTGCCAGTGAACCTGACCTCTGTTCTCTCTTCTGGTATTTTTGTTTGAAAATGTACCTGGTTTTATTCTCAAATCCAAACGTATGCATCAGAGATAATGTGACATCTGATGACATGTTTTCTAGGATGTTGTGCCCAAGTATTTAGATGGAGAAATACATATTAGCTCTCCTTTGTATGACAAGAGCAAGTTACA
This sequence comes from Castor canadensis, assembly GCF_047511655.1. NCBI lineage: Eukaryota > Metazoa > Chordata > Mammalia > Rodentia > Castoridae > Castor > Castor canadensis. Next base: position 146,682,079 of record NC_133395.1, on the reverse strand, counting down.
ATCACTCTTGTGTCAGTGTCAATCTGTCTCTTTGCGATTATTACAGACAGTTGTAAAGACGGTACAGAGAGGTTCCACCTACCTTTTGTCCGTTTCCTCCAAAGGTGACATCTTTCTTTAGTTGAGTACAATATGGAGCCCAGAACTGGAATTGGCTGGCCCTGTGTCTATGATGTCATTTTATCACCTGTGTGGATTATGTCATCACCACCCAATCAGGATGCAGAACCAATTTCCACCAGCATCTCTTGGGTACCCCTCTCCCGTTTAGAGCCCCACACTCCCCTCTCCCCTTTCTCTGACTCCTGGCCATCTCTGGTCAGGTCTCCATCTCTATAACCTTGTCACTGAGAATGTTATATGAGTGGAATTACATAGCATGTGAGAACATGTCTGTTTATTGCAGTTATTCATGTTAGAGCTTAAATCTGCTTTTAAAAAATGTGTTATGCTGGCATTCAAACCAAGAGCCTCTCCACATGCTAGGCACACACTCTACCTTTGAGCAATGCCATCAGCCCTGCTATTTTGTTTTCTACTTGTTTTTTCTATACTTCATTCCTGTTTTCTTTTGCCTGCCATCCCAAGAGTTACTTGAACATTTTCTAGAACTTTACTTTGATTTATCTCTTTGCATAGATTTTTAGTGGTCAGTCTAGATTTTACATGCTATACAGATAAGTTAACAGTTGACTGGTGTCAACCTTTTACCTGCTCAAGTGAAATTTATAAACCTCTGCATCCCCTGTACAATTTTCTTGTGTATTTCCTCTCCATGCATTTGGAACCACAAAAGGCTGTGTTGTACTTTTTGCTTCAACTGTCAAACACGCTGTTGGAAACTCCAGAGTAGGAGGAATGGTAAATGGTTTTATGGTTCGCCCAGATGGCTGCCAATGACACTGTGCGCTGGACCTTGCTGCAGCCAGACGGGGAGAAAGGACTTGCCCCCACTAGGGCTTCTCCCACATCCCCCAGGGCCTCCTTAGATCCGGGGAGGGCAGAAGACTGTGTTCCTCCTGCCACCTCTGCTGATGTCCTGGGGCCATGGCTTTCCCCCTGTGTGTGACTGGTTGGGACAGGTAATTGTCTTCAAGTTTTCTGTTTTGGTGGGCTGCCCCTTTCTTGGTCTTTTGGCCAGAGGTGAGAGGCTTTTTAAATTAAATTATTTTTTGTCTATCCCACTGGCATTCCTGGGCTGCTGGCTTTTCTGCCGCATATGTCCTGGCAGAGGAAACCCAGGAACTCACTGTCACCTTGGGTCCCTTGCTGGCCCGCCTTTCCACCTTTTGTTCTCAGCTCATCTTACGTATGATGTCTTTTTAGCTGCACTCAGCAGGATGAGAGGGGAACTGGAAGTGGAAGTCTCCATGCTGGGATTTTATCTGAGAACAATAAAACAGCACTACTAAAAATTTAGTACAGAAAAAAGAAGCTTCAGACCCCCAAGACTGCACCATTCATTCGAAATTGAGAAAGTGAGGGCAGCCTTCAAAGAAGTGGCGGGTGGTGGAGGGACTTTTTGATGAAAGAGCTTGTGACCTGGAGGTACCACGAGAAGATAAGGAGGCCCTGGGATCAGATTGGATTAGGAAGGGCACAGCCCCGGTGAGTGGGCTAGCCTGGGAATCCCCACTTCTTTTAGGGCAGGGTTGGGATCGGCTCTCCTCGTGTAAGCTATGAGTTGGGATGGGAGAAAAAGAGAAAACGGCTCCTTCTTGGCTGCCCACGTGGGGTGTCGAGGCTGGCTGAGAGGTGCTAATGGGGTGCCCTGTGATGGGGTTCTCGTTCTTGACTTACAGCATTGGTCAGGATCCTCCAGATTGTGTGAGACCCACTTGATCACAGTGTATTGGTTCAGCCCTTAGGTCTGGTTGGCTCTCTCTCACTTGTGTCTTCACATCTCTACTCAGACTTCTCATCCTCTCCACCTCTGCTTTCCATTCCTCTGAACCCAGGACAGGCTTTCTCCCCTGCGTGGCTGGGGTGGGACAGGAGGAGGACAGGACAGGAGGCCCCAGACAGGGGCGTCCAGCTCTTGATGCTGAGGACAGAAGTCTGGTCCCACCCCAACTGGGCTTCTGGGAGGGAGCAGTCTTGGGAATCTTCCAGAAGTCTTTCTATTTGAGATCATTAAATGATTTGTGTGTAGATGGCAGATTTTTTTTTTCTTTCTATTCTTTTTGGTATTGTTCAATCTTTAAAGAGTCTTTAACTCTGGAAAAGGTAGGTCATTGTTTCCCCAATTATTTATTCTCCCCGAGATCTGCCTCTTCCCTCAAGACCCCACTTGGATGTGAGAGTGCCTGTCTTCCACACCCTTACTTCTCTTCACACCTCCCACCACTGTCTTCTTCCTCCTGCCTCAGCCTCACCTTCCAGCTCATTAATTCTGCTTTTCCTCCCGTTCGTGGTTTCCCTCATATTTTCATTCCCAGCAGTTTCTTTTTTTTTTCATTTTTCTTTTATTATTCATATGTGCATACAAGGCTTGGTTCATTTCTCCCCCCTGCCCCCACCCCCTCCCTTACCACCCACTCCGCCCCCTCCCTCTCCCCCCACCCCCTCAATACCCAGCAGAAACTATTTTGCCCTTATTTCTAATTTTGTTGTAGTCCCAGCAGTTTCTTAATAGTCTTTGGTTGCACTTGGTGTGGGGGATGGAACCCAGGGCCTCACGCATGCCAAGCAAATGCTGTACCACTGAGATGCACCCCAGCCCCAAGGGTCCTCTTCAACCTGCTGTTCCTGGCTTATGGCATCCCCACCCTCTTCTCTTTTGAGGATACAGATCTTCTTTCACTCCCCATGTGGCCGTCCATGAGTCCTGCTCTGGGAGGCCAGTGTTGCTCTTTTTCATACCTCAGAGGTGGCCTGTTTAACCTAGGGATAGTGGCCATCCTGATGGTTGTTCAAGCACTAGCTTGTGCCTTCTTATATTGCCCTCTGTCTATCTCTTGTGTGCTGTCCCATCCTTAGGACACCTCCATCCCTTCCCTGCATAGCACCTCTCATGAGCTTTTGTCTTGGATGCAATTCCAGCCAAAAGAAAAGTGGAGGGGGTGTGTGGAGGGGTCTGGGAGAAAGTTACCCTGCTTCTAGAGTCACATCTGCATCCCCAGGGACTCTGGCACTAGGGGAGGGACAGCTCGGCTGTGTGCCCAGTACTCAGAGCAGAGGGAGCTCTGAAGAAGATGGTGAGTGGCCAGGGCCTTGCCTGGGGCCAAGATGTCTCCTGGGTGGCATCCCTAGCAGGAGATAAGATAGTGAAGAGGAATGAGTGAGAGGAGATGCCGCCTATGCCTGGCTCTGTCCGTGTGCTGCTGTGTCTCAGAAGGGTGGTGATGAATTGGACATGTTGAAGGTCTGTTTGGGACTATCTGGCCTTGGACACTGGCCCTAGGGCGTATGTGCGACTCAAACCAGAGCCCAGAGCAGATGGCATCCTGCAGCCCAGGCCACCCTCCGGCACAGCAGCAATGTCAGAGCAAAGGTCGAAACTAAAAGTCACAGGGAGCTCACTTGAGAGAGGTGGGGCAGACCTGAGGGCAGGCTGTGCTCCTTGACCAGCCATGGGGAACCGTGGCTTCTCCCTGACTCTTTGCTTTTTTTCCTTATTTTAAAAATTTTAGCTGGGTGCCAGTGGCTCATGCCTGTAATCCTAGCTACTCAGGAGGATCACAGTTCAAATCCAGCCTGGGAAATAGTTTGGGAGATCCTATCTTGAAAAACTCCATCACAAAATAGGGCTGGTGGAGTGGTTTAAGGTGTAGGTCCTGAGTTCAAACCCCAGTACCAAGAAGTTTTTTTTAATTGATGAACAGTTTTAAATATACACACACACACACACACATATATATTCATTGTACTCTGAGTTCTGACATGTGTGCATGCTATGCTGATGAGGGCGTTTGAGGAGCACACTCCTGGCGATTTTGGAATATTCCCCACTATCAGCTTTCCTTGCCTCCATTCCCTCATCTGTTGGATGGGGAGGATGGTGCTGATCCCAGCAGTGCCTCCTCACAGGACTGAAATGTCACATGTAAAATCCTTGAACCCAGCGCTAGAAATTAGCCATGGCTTCTTTTCCCCACCACCTGGAAAGCTCCATGGAGAATCAGACTCATGAAAAGCATCGGTGCCCTCAGCGGCAGCATTTGAGCTCTTTGAGTCCTCATTATTGTCCTCTGTCACCAGAGTGTACACTGACCCACCTCGTCCTCCCAGGAGCCCTGTCCCTTGGACACTCACCACAGTGGCCTGGTTTGCCACTGCACTGAGGGGGCCAGTGACCTGCCCAGAGTCATGGAGCAATGCAGAGCCTGGAGTCAGCTGAGGTGGTCTGTTCCCAGGTCCTGCTTCTCACCGTAAACTTCAGGAGACAGCCACCCGAATCTCCCCCAGGTGAGCGGTGAGGCTCTGTGGAGAAGCTGATCACACAGGTCACGAGGCTGTCCATGCACTGCCTGCCCACCAAACTCTGGTTCAAGGTCGAGGTCATGTCTATCTATGCACGAGTAGAGGGCTCTGCCGTGGGGCTTGAGGGCACTGACAGTGGGGGTGGCGTGCCAGGGGCTGGTGTGTGGCCCACCTGGGGGTCATGAGGACCCCCTCACACTGCAGTGGCTAAGCATGCTGGTCTCCTTGTCCCCAGGTCACAGCGGGCTTCTGGCAACTCCATTCACAGTGTTGAGACCCGGTGAGACGGGGTCTGACATCGGACCATTTGTGCTCTGGGCTGGGAGTCCAGTCACAGGGAGAGCAGTCCTCTGTCTGTCTGTGCCTCTGGATGCCTTGGCCCCTCACAAAGACACACATGTGCCCCAAGGTGCCGCCTTTGGGAGGAGTCAGCTCTCAGCATCTGATGGGGCCCTGCTCAGCGTCTTGGGGCCCAGAGGGCCTGACACAGCTGCCATCAGTCATGCTGCACCCGTCCAAGCTGATGGACTCCAAGAGGCCGTCCTGGCAGGTTAGTGGCAGGCGAGTTCACTGGTCCTGCCAGCGCTCTAGCCACATGGGGCCCACTGATGGACAGGAAAGGGTCCGGATGGCTGCTTCCCAGCAGGAACACCAGCTTATCAAATCTCTGATTGACTCCCGCTCTTGATAAAGGCCCGGGCACCTTTGTGGAGCCAGTGTGGGGCCCTCGTGGCAGTCTGCGCCTGTTCACTGTCCTGAATTCCCCCTCAGCCAGGTGATCCTGTAGCCTCCCTCTCCCACCAGCCCTGCTTGGTCAGCGTGGTCTTGTGGACTGTGGGGTCTTCCTGGCAGGTAATACTGCAGAGAGAGCCAGCCAGCAAGCTGTTCTCCTGAGAGTGAGTTGAAGACCAGGCTCCTTCCTGCATGCCTCGGTGCAGCTCGCGAATGAACCTTCTCCAGCACCCGAAGGCAGTTCCTGCACCCATCCGTGATGGGAGAAAGCCTGCTGTGCTCCGGCCTTTGTGTGCATAAAGACTCAGGCTTAGGACACCGATGCTTCAGCCTCTCTAGGCCAGCGTCAAACAACTGCATCCTTCCTGCCAAGGGCTGCACAGACAGCAGCCAGTGTCAAAGTGAGAAGGATTCTGCTGATATTCTGGTCCACTCACGGTCCTTGCCCAGTCAGCACCTCAGCACATCTCCAATTCCACCTTTGAAAACTTGCTTCTACCCCTCAGGAAGCTGAGGTTACAGAGAGAAGAGGGACCAGTGGCAGCCACCTTGCCTTGTGGCTTTTCTTATGAAATGAAGGCTGGGGACCAGAGCTTTCTTATATGGGCCAGCAAGTGCCTCAGGGGTGCTGTGCAGAGCAAGCCACAGGCACACCATGCCATCCTGAAGTTCAGCGACCTCCAGCCACAGGCATCCTACTGCCACCCTGGCCTGGCCCTCAGGGGCCGGCTGGAGTCAATATGGTGCCTGTCACTCCTGACCCAGTCCAGGCTTGGTCCCTAGGGAAGCTTGTGTTCTCCAGCTGATCGTCCAGCTCAGACTGACCCCAGTCACAGAAATTGCAGTCTTAGTCCCTCACCCTGTTCACAGGTTCCCCTGCTTGTCCCTGCCTGACCAGCAGCAGCCAAAATCCCCGAGTCTGTGGCTTCCAGGCGGTGGAGAGGGAAACTTTTCCACGTGGCCTGAGGGGAGCTTAATCCGCCCCCACTCCTGACACTGGTCCTCACTGCTCATGCCTGTTTCTCCCCAAAACTTCAGAGACATTCTGGGGAGCCAGGGAAGACCATGTGGTCTCGCAGGGAAGGAGAGCTGGGGTGATGGGGAGGAGGCTGCAGAGCTGAGGCCGAGGGGCAGTGTGGTACAGTGGTCAGGAGCATTGAACCTGGAGCCAGACACCTGGTGGAGGCTGGCTCAGTCACTTCTAGAGTGGCGGGGACTTACGCCTTCATGCCTCAGTTTCTTCACCTGGAAGTTAGGTTACTAAGTGCCCTGTGCAGTGTGAACAAGCAACTGTCACCATGAGTTGGCCTGGAGCCAGGCTCCTAGGTACTAGACCCTCAGTTGGCCATGCTGAGCTGCCCTGGGGATAAACAGGGAAAAGCCGTAATCAGAAGGGTCTTAAATGCATCTCTGGAGGATGAAAAAGGTCAGCCCCTGCTGTTGGGAAGCTGGCCAGGCGCTCATGATTGGGCTGTACTGTTCTTTATTAGACAGGAATAATTTCACAGAAAGCCAAGCTCAGCCATGGTCACTGTGGAGCCATGATAAAGTGAGACAAAGCAAGGCCACTTAATAACTGTCCCTCAGCCAGACAGGAAAGTCTCTGTGCCACCAACACTGAGCACCAAACGAGTGACAGCCACTTCGCTATCCACTACGGCCCACCTACCTGAGGCCTCCCTCCCTGCGGGTCAGGCAGGTGAGAAACCCAATCGTGGCGTTGCCCCCTATTTTCAATCCAGAGCCAACCTCTCTTCTTTTCTTGAGCCTCCCTGAGTTCATCCAGCCAAAGACCAAACTTGACGACTGGTCCTTCCAGCCTTCTGCTGAGATACCCTACGTCTTCCACTGGTGGAGGTGAGCAAGGAGCCTGGCCTGCCCCTCCACGAGGCCTCCTGGGGGATCTGGCTGGGGGTGTTCACACTCTGGGTGCTGGCTTTCATGACACTGAGCCCAGCACCCAACTTCCTCCTTCCTTGCAGAAACTCCTCCCAACCTGGCAGTGCGGTGTCGGGGAGAGGAGCTTGGGAAGTCCACAGATCTGATCCCTAGCCTTCCTTGACCTGTGCCTCCCTTCTGTTTGTCGGTCTGGACCTTCGCATGGGGTGCAGCCCGTTCCCAGGACACACAACCCTTGAGTCACATAAATCAAAGAAGTTTCGTTCAGAGACCCTCGATGAGTTCTCATTACGTCACCACACAGTGGGAGAGTGGTGTGCCAGAGAGGGTGCGAGAGCGCGCTTTTGTAACAAAGCCACCCCTTGACGGCCCCTTGACCCACGACCCACTCATGGAGACAGAGTGGACCACCTTCCGAGGGTCCCACCTCCAACTACCACTAGTGTGGGAAACCTGGGGCCACATCTAAGCCATAGCAGGAATAAGCAAGTCATGGCAGGGAGGGGGCGTGCAGGAAATCAGCTTCCCAGCACTGACACGCTGACTTGTCAAGAGTCAGGAGCTGCCAGGGATGGGGTGACTGCCCCTGGGGGACCAGCGGAGGCAGGAGCCTCAGGCTCCAGCAGGGAGATGGAGCTCGAGGGAGACACTGAGTCAGAAGCCTGTGAGAAAAGGCACCAGGACAGGGTGCCTGGTGTCAGCAAACTCGTTTTGAATCTCTGCCCTGTGTGCCTAGCTTCATATGGGAATCCAGTCAGAGGTGGATGCTGAGGACTCCAATGGTGGAGGAGTAGCGTCTGTCAGCGCAGGCTCTCCTGTGGTTGGGGACCAGGGGCTCTGGGTGTCCTTCTCATGATGTCCTAGATAGAGCCATGGTTGGGGGATTTGGCTATAATGCCGACACCTACAGCAAGACCAGGCGTAAGTCCAAACCCTTCAGCTAGCAAGGATCGAATCACAAGAAACTGCTACTTCACACTAGGAAGTGAGAATGTGGAACCCCTGGAGTTAGGAAGTGAGGACCTGAATGTCTCGATGGGAAGGTGAGGTCTGTGAACTTGTAGAAGACAGAGGCAGGCACAGGCCACATGGTGCTCAGCCTGAGTCCCTCTTGGATTTGATCACTTTCATGTCATCTCCAAAGCGACCTGGGGATTTCTGCTCACGCGTGGCATGGCATCCATCTGTGTTCCTCTCCTCGGTGTTTGAAGTTGAGCTTCTCACTCCTGATGGACAGAAGCGCCAGTCCCTGTGTTCCCCAGGGGGAGTAGCTCTGGAGGTGGCTGCTGACCTCCCAGATGCCCCACAGAACTCCCCTGTGAACTTTGCAAACAGACTCCTAAAGAAATTCTCCAGACATGGTGGCCCAACATTGTCAGTGACATCACTATGACAAAGGGTTAGATGAATTACATTTTATCCACGCCATCTCCCTCAGCCCCTAGGCCCTCCTTCCTGCTGGACTTGCCCTGGAGCAAGTCCTGGTGGAGACTCTCCACCAGGCCACAGTGGGTTCCTGCCTGTCTGCAGGGTGACAGGGCCCAACTGGGGTGCACAGAGTGTGCTGTGTGGGACGTGTGTGTGTGTGGGGGTAGTGGGTTAGCAACTGAGCTGAGCTGAGCAGGCAGAGGAGAGGATGAAGTAGTGCCCAAAGGCTCAGGGCTATGGAGGCCCCCAGCCTCTCCTTCTGATGCCCCAAAGGCTGAGCTGGGGAAGCAGGGAGCAAACATCAGGAGTCCCCAACCCTGTGGAATTGGGGATAACATATGCACTACCTGACGAATTTGTAGGACAAAGCTAAAGAAGTAGGTATTCTGAGGAAAGTACAAAGCTGTAGATTTGTCATAAAACAAAAAGAGAGAGAATACTACTTTCCACTGAAGTTATAAAAACAGCAATGGAACAGACCCATGGAAATAAAGGCAAGGGAGAAAGCACACAGGCAGAAGTCCAAGAACATAGACAAGGAAAATAATAAAGAGTGAAAGCTCTCTCAACACTATTTCTTAGAACGAAGAAGTTAAGTAGACAAAACACAGGGAAGACTGACTGAGAAAGACTCCAGAGCTCGGGCTGGTGTGGCCACTGGCAGTGCCCACTTCTCTGGGCTCCACTTCCAGCATTGAAGAAGAAAATAAAAGTAAGAGAAGTATTTAAGCAAAGTATGGAGAAATTCATGAACCACCAATAGGCAGATAAATTCAGTAAGCAACACCATGGCTCCTTGCTGCTCCTAAAAAGCCCCAGGCACACACAGCTTTACATGTGAATTTCCCAAGCTTTCTCAGAAATATATTCCAACACATTTTTTTTTGCAAAAGAGGAAAAGCTATAAAATTAATTTTTAAGGCCATTTTTTTTCCTTGAATTCAAAACTGGTACGGTTGACATGTCTAAATTATCTTTCTCTTCTGTGAAATATCCTAAACAACCTATCAACAAACCAAATGAAAAAAAAATTACAAAATAAAAGATTTTGTCAGTTTAGTTTATCTCAACAATGCAAAGGTGATTTAACATAACTCCCTGTATGATAATCCCATGTGAAATAAAATCATTACCTTAATACAAAATCATATTGGTAGACACAGGAAAAGACTGATGTATTTTTACATTTTTGATTTGTAAAGCTTTCAAAAAAAAATAAGAGCACTTATGCTGAGGTGGGTGCTGGTGGCTCACACCCGTAATCCCAGCTACTCAGGAGGCAGAGATCAGGAGGTTCACAGTTCGAAGGCAGCCAGGCAAATAGTTCGTGAGACCCTATCTTGAAAAAACCCATCACAAAAAAGGGCTGGTGGAGTGGCTCAAGGTGAAGGCCCTGAGTTCAAGCTCCAGAGTAAAAAAAAAAACTAAAATATTTGAACCTCGTGATCGTCAGACGTGGACATACGTATGTCATGCAATGAACATGTGTGCTTCAGAATAAACTGAGAGAATCGCGTGGGTCATAATATCCTAGTTGCAAAGATTGGCTTCAAACCTCGTCCTCAAAAAAAAGGGATGAAGTTATGGTCAGGTTGAAAACGGTCAGCATGAACTGATGGACGTGGCACCACGCCCTTGACCTTCTCCTGCCGGGAAAGTTATCCCAAGTGCCATAAAACTTCCTCCTTTTGTGTTGTGACTGAACGACATTCTGTCCTGAATCGATTCCCGTGTCCCTTGTCTGGTCAGCCGCCCGTGGACGCCGGCCGCCTCCCTAACTTGGCTACTGTGAATGGCGGCGCGATGCACGCGGGTGTGCAGGTGTCTCTTTAGGGAGCCTTTTGTCTCCTTAGGATGTATGCCCAGCACAGGGACAGCTGGGTCACATGGAGCCTCTGTTTTTAGCTTTTGGAGGAACCTCCATACTGTTTTCCAATGGCGAGACTAATTTACATCCCCCCTCCGCGTCCTTGCCAGCATTTGTTTATCCTTCTCTCTTTCATAGCCCCATCAACGTGTACAAAAACTGTCTCGCTAGAAAGGAAAGCACAGTGAAGAGACTTTCAGACAGACATGAACTGGAAGAATTTCTCACAATTAAAGATGGCTGTGGAAGTTCTTCAGGCACAACGAGCGCCTCCAGTGAGGCTTGAGAACTCACAGAAAGGGAAGCGGCCCGTAAGCATGTGACGATCCAGACTGAGGGTGAAGCAGTTAGGTCCCGTGAGGCCTCCTGCATAAACAGGCGTAAAACCTCACCGCTGGTGGAAGACTCATGGTGGGCTAGGAAATGTAAGGCTGACCGTGGGTCACTACCGTGACCACCAAAAGAATAATACACGAATGTATACCTAATTAGGAATAGGTACAATGGAATAAAACGTACTTTGAATGTTATGAAAGGTGTTGGAAAAAGAATAAAGGAACACAAAGTAGAGGAAAAGGAGGCTGAGGTAGGAGGACTGTGGTTCAAGGTCAGCCCAGGCAAAAAGTTAGCAAGGCCATTTCTCAAAAACAAGCCAGGTGTGGTGGTGCATGCTATGATTCCAACCACACTGGAGACAGAGGTAAGGGGATCATGGTCCAACGCCAGCCTGGGCAAAAGTATGAGACACATCTGAAAAGCAAACTAAAAACCAAAGGACTGGGGGTGTGTGGCTCGAGTGATAGGGTTCTTGCCCAGCAAGTGTGATGCCCTGGAAAAAAAAATGAAGAGGTGGAAAAGAGAGCAGGGATAGTGAGATGGTGAATTTAAACGAATGGGAACAGCAATTACATTAAATATAAATGGAGTAAACAGTCCAATTAAAAGACAGAGACTCAGGATGAATTAAAAAAAAAAAAGCTAACCACAACACTGTACTTGCTGCTCACAGCACACCTGAATACAGGACACAAAACAATTTTAGCACACAAAGAAGAATTGTACTGTGCATTTACTGAAGTAGCCAAAAACCAAGAGTTCACACTTTCAAACATCACTGTGAGACTTACACAATAAATACCCTAAAAATTGAGAACAACCTGACCTGGAGGAAGATGAGCCCAAAGAGAAGGACTGGAGAGTTTAGATCTCCTTAAATTAAGAACTATTTATCATCAGGCACCATTTAAAAAGAAAAAAGAAAGCCACTCTTCAAATAAAAATGTAAAAACACAACCAGACCTCAGTAAACTTGGGAGAAAAAGAGAGCCCTACACAGTTCAGGAGAGGAAGTTACTGCTTTCTCGTCCTCCCTGCCAGGCGGGTTCTGTGCCAGCTGGCAGGTGCTTTGGGGACTCTCTGTGCTATGGGGGCCTGGTGGAGCCCAGCCTGGGGTGGATTTCAACCACATGGAGGGGCTACCCAACTTGGCTGGGGTGGGTCCTTGGGACCCTGAGGAAGGCGACAGACAAGCAGCCTGACAACCTGAGGCCTCCTGGGGACCAGCTGTGTCCAGCAAACTCTTAAGTTTGCTCAGACTTTTGCAGTCAGTGTACAGAGAAAAGCATCCTACGCAGAGCTTTCTGCCTCAATCCAAGAGCGTGGAGTCCAAGAGAAGACTTGGGCCGTGTGAAAGCATCTAAACACAACCGTCTTTAGAAGAGGTCACCCTCTTCTTAGAGAAGCCGAATCTAAAACCTGGAGCCACAGGAGGGGCGACCCCGACGGGAGGGAATCCATTGCCCAGGTCAGTGGCCTCCCGGCAGGTGAGCCTTGCCCCCGTAGCTCCCGTCAGCAGGTGCAGGTCTGAGAGCAGACTCCCCGCCGGCTGTCGCCCGCCACCTCCTCAGCCTTGGCCTCCTCTGTGGCCTTGGCTCCTTTCCCTCCACACCCCAAGCTTGCAAGGATGCCCCATCACAGGCTGAGTTTTCCACCTGCATTCAGACTTAAACATCAGTGGGTTTCTTCTTCAACATTCTGACAGATCAATATCTCCAATTCTAAAGCTGTACCAAGAAGCTTGGGATTTTAAAATTCCCTTCAAAAGGTATTTTTACTGATCTGTCCTCCACGGTCGGTATAAGCGAGAACTGCTACTTAAGAGGTTCAGATTTTGTTCAACCTGCTTGATGAACTGTGGCTTTGGGATCGCACACAGGGAATTAGTGCATGGATTGTGGACTGTTCTGTCTCCATTACATAACACTGCTGTAATTTTCACTACTGGCCCATAATGACAGCAATGATAATTAGGACAGTAATTGGAATATTATGGACAGAAATCCATATGAGATATTTTAAACTACATAGATGATTTTGGTTGGGCTAAAAGGAAACAATTAGAAAATTTAATTGGTTTTCCCCTTAATAGCAATTGTTTAAAGATACAAAAATAAAATTATCCCATATGATAATGGGAGTATACATTTAAATTGGTTTATTTAGAGGGAGTTTTATAGTATTAAAAACTTGTAATACAAAGGTGTTAAGAGCAGATGAATTGACTAATGTCATCCTCAAGAAATTACAAAGTGAGCGAGAAGCTCACTTTGTGGTAAATAATGAGGATGAATGAAAGGTGTTTGATAGCAGAAGAGAGCCAATGAGTCAACGCTCCAACATCAGACAATCTGCTTTGTGCCACTCAGTTTTCTATGACCATAACAAATTCCCCGAGACCATCAGCTTACAGAGAGGAAAGGTTTACTCTGGCTCAGTTTTGGAGGTTCAGTCCATGATTGGTTGGCCACATTCTTTTGGGCCTATGGCAGCACAGCTTAGGGAGGAGAAGTAGCAGAGCAAAACTGCTTGCCTCACAGCTGGGGACCAAAAATGAGGAAGAAGGAGCTAGGGTCCTGTGATCTCCTTCAAGGGCATGCCCCAGTGACCCGAAAACCTCCCACCAGGCCCCACCTCCTGTGGTCTCACCACCTCCTGATAGCACCAAGCTGGGTCCCTTGGACGATACTTAAGATCCAAACTATAGCACGTGCTTAAGGTTTTCTTTTCTTCCTTTGGTATGTACACTATTGGCCGAGTATGGTGGCTCACGCCTGTAATCCCAGCACTCAGGAGGCTGAGGCCGAGGATTACGAGTTCAAGGACTAGGGCTGTAGCTCAGTGGTAGTGCACTTTCCTGGCACACACAGGGCTCTGGGTTCCACCCCCAGCACTGCAAATCACACACACACTAGGGAAGAAAAGGGGGAGACAGCAGATAATAAAAAAATAGCTGGAGGCCAGCGCCAGTGGCTCACACCTGTAATCCTAGCTACTCAGGAGGCAGAGATCAGAGGATTGCAGTTTGAAGCCAGCCTGGGAAAATAGTTCACCAGACCCTATTTAAAAAAACCCTTCACAAAAAAGGGCTGGTGGAGTGGCTTAAAGTGTAGGCCCCGAGTTCAAAACCCAGTACAGCAAAAAAAAAAAAAGTAAACAAGAAAAAACCCCCAAAACAGGAAGAAATATACGCAGTTTTATGCTAATAAATTTGAAAACATGAAATGTACTATACTGACTGAACAATAAGAAACTGATTTATAGCACATCATTTATTTATTTTTATAAAAACGTGTAAATAACGACGTATATTCTTACAAGAACGTGCGCTATCCCACCATGGGTTTGGAGAGGGCGGGTGAGGGGAGAAGCATTCTTTGGACTGGCTTTGGATGACCTGGGGCCTGGCTGACCCAGGTCACTGCATGGTACATGAACGGTTCTAAAGGCCTCTGGGTGACGCCCACAGCAGTGCTCTCCGGATCCCAGGGGTCCAGCAACCTGCAAGGTGGTGGGGTGGGACGGGATGCAGCTGAGGGCCTGATTGGAGAGGCCAGGCACAGCCCAGGCTGATGGGCAGCTGGGTGCCCCCAACTGACAGAGGGAAGGGCTCAGCACCCGGGATTGACCTTGAACACTCACTGACCACTAGGGGCAAAGGAGCAGTTCCTGCAGCCCCTCACTCATGCAGTTTTAAAACGTAGGATGCAAACTCACTGGCCCGGCTGCCGGCACGCCCTACTGGCTCAGACAGGACTGGGAGGACACAGGGTGCCAGGTGAGAGACAAGGACCAAAAGAAAGAGGTGAGAGGGAAGAGAAATGTGAGGCAAAGGGGTCCCGCCTGGGTGGGTGAGAGCACGGTGGGGACACGGTGTGTGACAGTGAACAACATCACACAGGTGATCCAACAGAACCCCAGCTCTCTGGCTTCACAGGGAACAAGTGTCGGGCTGTTTCTGGGTGCAGGTCAGGGCTCAAAGAGGCAGCGCCGGGCCCTGCAGGCTGAGCGCTGGGGGTAGCCGGGGCTGCGGGGAGGAGACTGGGGGTCTTGGATGGGAGAAGGGGGCAGAGGGTGGAGTTCTGGGCTGGAAGGGGACCAGGGGGCCCAAATGGGCCCAGAGCTGAAGGTGCATTCTGACAGAGGGGCTTGGCACTTCTTCCGGTAGGAAGCCCCTCTGGACGGGTCTCCCACCGCAGACCTAGGGGCTGAGCTGGCTGGGGTCTCGTGTCCCTCTTGGGGACAGCAACTGAGCACATCCCCGGCCAGAGTGGGAGGGACTGAGGAGTCGGGGGCTGGGGGTCCCCTAAAATAAGGAGCTAGGCCAGAGGCCAGGGTGGCTGGATGCTGGTTACTCATGCAGGAGTGACAGCCGGAGGCATCCCTGGACCACACCAAGGGCACAGGAAGAGGACGGGCTGTCCAGAGGGAAGTGCCCCAGGGCACCCATGTGTAGGCCCAAGGGGCTGGGTAGGCTTGCGGTAGGAACCCCATGCAGGAGTGGACGTCACAGGAAGGCCCCAAGGGCCATGTGGTCGGGTTAGTCAGAGGTCCATTTCCCACATGAGCACAGGGGCCACAGGCAGACCCCATGTCCACCCCATGGGCTGATGCAGCAGTGGGCGCATGGGTGTCCTTCCATCTCTGGGAGGCAGAAGCAATGTGTTTTTTCGTAGCTTGCTCCTGGGTAGTGGCTGTCCTCATCATTGAGAGCTGCTCCTTCCCAAGGCAGGTTACACTGGGCAGGCTGGCCATCTTGGTCCCATAGGCTGGTAGCTGCTCTCCTGTAGAGTGGACAGGGGCTAGAAGAGAAGTAAAAGGTTCAGGGAGGTTGGTGTGCCCCACCTGGGGAGAGCCAGAGGACAGGGACCAGAGCGAGAGCACACGCTGCCTGCCACTCATGCTGGAGAGGGACACAGTCTTTCTTTTGTTTTGTGGTGCTTGGGACGGAACCAGGGCCTCAGATGTGCCAGGCCACACCCCAGGCCAGATGCAGTCTTTTTGTGAGGCAGTGTCTCAGATCAAACTGAGACTTCTTCCCTCTGAGCATCACGAAAACCCCCAGCCCTCAACCCAACCTGGAGACCAAGGACCCAAGAGGATTGGTGGTGAGGCCCCATCCACACTGGGGCTAAAGATGAAAGAGAAGCAACTTCCAAAAAGCACCGGACCTCCTGTGCCAGGACATGAAAGACACTGGCACAGAGTGGCTCTTGGCTTTGAGAAGGAAGGCGTCGCTCCTCTGAGCGTAGAAGGATGCTTGACTTACCTCCTAGGCGGGCCCTCAGGTACCTGGGTACCTTTCTTCCTTAGCAGGTGGGTGAGTGGTGCACAGCAGGGGGCCAAGTGCAGGTAAATGTTTCAGAAACCAGAACCAGCAAAAGAGCTTCACCCCAGGCTGAAGCGAGGACGGGGACAGGCTGGCGTGCTCAGGACTGTGGCGGGAACGGTGGGAAGGGAGAGAAGTGTGCAGCTGCAGATATGTTGTGGAGTCCGAATTCAGAGTCCTCAGTGGTCCTGAGCTGGAAGTGACGGGAGTAACTGTTGAGAACTGGGCGTGGTGGAGAGCTCTCCACAGACACATCAAGGAGACAGGAAGGGAAGGGTTTGGGGGAAGACAGGAAGTTCTGAGAAACCAGGCAAGTCTCAGTCAGGTTCCTCTGACACTTCCTCAGGCTGGCTGGCTGCACAAGTCCTCCCCCTTCCCCGCAGGTCATAGGACCCCAGGTCATGGGACCCACTCAGGCTCTGGTAAGCAGGGGTTTGAGAGGGCTTTTTTGAGGGCTGGCAGAGTGGCTCAAGTGGCAGAGCACCTGCCTAGTAAGCTTGAGGCCCCGAGTTCAAACCCCAGTAGAAAGAAAGGAAGGAAGGTAGAAAGGAGAGAGAAAGAAAAGAAAGAATTAGCTTTCTTATTTTTTGGCTTGTTTTTTATTTGTATCCATCATTCATTTTCCTCTATTTTCCCCAAGAAGACCAGATGATTTTCTCAGAATGAGCAAATGCAGCATTCACCTTTTGTTCTGCACCAGCATCATGGGGATCCCCCCGCCCCCAGCACTCCCTTCTTCTATTCCGGTTTTCCTAAGTCTCCCTCCTGGGCTCTGTAACAGCTCTCCACCTCCACCTTTCTCCTGCATCCAGTCTGTTTTCTGGCTGCTTTACTTGCTTTTGCTTCTCATTTGCCTGGGGCACATCCAGTCGCTTAGAGGAGGGGAGGATGAACATTTGGAAAGCCTTCCGTAGACTCGCTAGGTCACATGAGTAGGCTTAGAATTCTGGTTAGGAATTACCACCCGTACCATCCGAGGCCTTACGCCACTGCCTCCACAGCTATAAGGAAATGTGGAAATGTGGTTTCATGGGAGGCCCCTACTGAGAGGGCTTTGTCAGGCCAGTGCCTCTGCAATTGTCATGGCAACATGTCTGAGCCAGGCTGCCGGGATGTGAGACATCCGTTTATGGAGCAATGTACCCGGTCCTGGGCCAGCCCACAGCTACCTGCCCTGCAGATGTGGGTGAGATCCAGGTGATTCTGAGGGATGCTCACCACCAAGGCGCCCTGGTCCAGATGCCCCGCAGCTGCTGCTGACCCTAGCCGGAAGCAGCACTGCAACGGATCAGCAGACCCTGCAGGTGCATGAGGAAGAGAGAGGCGTCTGCTTATTGCACTGAGGTTTTTGTCTCAAAGCGTTATTTTGCAGTTAAGACTGAAGACACACACCTGCCTCCTGAAGGTAGGCAGAGCCCAAAGGCTAACGGGAGACAGAGTTAGCGGGAATAAAGAAATCAGCTGCTCCTTCCTGTCTCCGTCCTTCCGGGACATGTTCTAAGAAGCCATCCAAAGGACAGACTTGAGAGAAAAACTGCGCAGTGCTCACACCTGTTCCTTGTAGCTAGAACTGCACCCCGGTGACATGGAGTGGGGGGGCGCTGCCCCTCACTTCAGCAGGAGCACAGCCAGCTGCCCTCCCAGGTGGCTGAGAGAGGCCTGGGTGTGCTGTGACTTCATGCATACCTGGGACTGAGGTCAGGATTGGAGGAGAACAGGATCCAGGTGGGATGCAGACGTTTCTATAGCTGTTTTCACGATGCCAGTGGCTACAGAGCCAGGGTAGCAGAGCAGAGGAAGTTGACCCAGCAGCTGATGAACCAGACAGGCCCATCTACTGCTTCCCAGAATGAGCCTCACCCCTCTTTCATGAGGATGCAGCCTGCGTCCAGGGCAAAGTGAAGGTGTCTGGGGTGTCACTGCACAGAGGTGGGGGACCTCAGGATACTCTCAAATCACCTAAGAAAAAGTTTCCCCAACAAAATAAGTGGGGACAGATGGAAATTATGTTCAGTTATGGGTAAGAAAAAAAGTTCTTAGCATTAATATACCAAGGTGCTGAGCTCCAGTGAGAAATGGCCAAAGAACTTCAATAAAAATCTACGTAAGTGGAGGAGGAAGAGGACCAGAGATCCATAAGCGTAGAAAATCTGCTCAAATTTGTAATTAAATTCAAATTAAAGGAACAGGCTGGATTACTAGGCAAAGATGGCAGGTTGAGCATATATAGCTATGGGGGCCACCCTAAGCCTCACTAAGATCAGAACAAAGGACACTTAAAAAGGCATTAGCCCATGAGGACAACAGAAACATTTGAGGTGACAGGAACCAGGTTTGGAAGGTGAGAAAGCAGGTGCCACAGGAACTGACTTAGCAGGTACAGGAAGCCGGGGCAGAGCCCTAAGTCAGCAGTGAGGAGTGCTGAGAAGCAGAAACTCCAAATGTAGGATTTTAAGCCTTGGGTGGTGGGGCTGGAGATATGATAGAGATGGAGCTAAACTCAGAACGTCACCTGAACTTCAAGGACTGTCTAACAGGTAGGTGGCTTGAAGACCCACCTCTCCAAGCACAGCCAAGTGACGCTCCCTTCATCCTTCTGGCAGAAGAGACTAGACTTGTCTGAACTGAAAATGGAGGTGGAGGTGGGAGAAAAAACTGATGTTTGCACTGAGCTGTGATCCTGGCCTCTTCCTCTCAGCTTCAAGCATGCCAGCCCTGTTCCCTTCCAGGGGAAATCTGACCAGGCCAAGGTACAAAAACAAGACCCAGCCATATGGGGAAGCCACAGTCACAGGCTTGGGTCTTCTGAGCGAGAGAGATCAGAAGGCTCCACCTCTCCCTGGGCCCTGCAGGGGTTCCGTGTTGATGCTATTGAGTGCTGTTAGACGCGACTGGACTGGTGAGTCCTGTGTTGAGCTGTGTTCATTAAGACCTCATTGTAAACACCGAGTGCTTTCTGTGAACGATGACAACCGTCAGGGTGGTCATGTGACAGGCCCAGCCTTGTACCTGGAGCAGAGGACTGTCAGCCCAGCAGCTGGTCATCCTGTCCTCATAGCAGCCCCGCTGCTTTGAACACTCCACGGAGGCCTTGAGGAAGCCGCACTGTGACCACAGCGCAGCTCCAGCTCCAGAAGACACTGTCCCTGTCACAGTGTTTCAAACAGCTAGTGCCCAGGTTTTTGCCATCGCAAACCTCCTGAAGTCTGGATGACCTGCAGCCATTCCCACCCAGGCCAGAGGGGGCGCTGTTCTCCTGTGGCCCAGCGGAAGGCCTGTGATTGGTCCACAAACAGTCCTTCCTGTACAGGAGCGACTGCTGTGATTGGTGCAGACATCTTTGCCACACCTCCTTTCTGGCTATATAAGAAATGTGCTCAGTTCACTTTTCCAGTCATCCCAGGGACCCCTCCTGTGCTGCCCCTAGCTTTTTAAGCTCGATAAAGGGCTTCTCTCCAGTGGTCATTTCTTGCCTGCTTTTTATCTTTATCATTAGCAGAGTGGGCTGAGCTGGTAACATGAAGAGAGAACAGAAGTGGTGACTTAAGGTAGCAGGGACAGCAGCAGTCAGGCAGAGGCAGCTGAAGAGTCCCAAAGTGGTCAGGAGAGAAACAGTGGGGATCAGAGGTGACAGAGCCAATGAGGGATGATGGAAAGAGAAGGTGAGAGAGTGTGGGTAAACAAAGTTGAAGAGTTCCTAGGAAGTGCCGACCCTTAGGTGCTGAGGGTCCCAGACACCCTAAGCCTAAGAGCTGTAACAACTAGCCACTGTAGGAGGCCCAGCAGCCTGGGACCGATCAGGAGCTGTGACATTTAACAGTGCTGCTGCTGCTGGAAGCCCAGGATTACAGGAGCTGCCAAGTACTCTGGTTAAAGCCAGAGCAGTGAGTCCCCAAGCCGAGTGCCAGAGCCTCAGGCCTGGAGCTGGGAGCCTCTGGGTCTGCCGTGCAGCCCCTAGACCTGGGCACTCAAGGACAGGGACTGCCAGAGCTGGAAGAGGTCCTCACCTTCTCACCATTTCTATCAGGAAGAGCAGGAGGACCTCAGGCAGCTGAGTGTAGCACAACTGGATCTTTAGAGCCCAATTCTTACCATGCACAATTGGGCATCTGGGGAAAGCCTACAGCATGCACAGTAGGGACTAAAATAAAACTTCACCAAATATAGAGCTATTATCAAACCAGATACTTTTGATATCTCAAAGATATAACCTGTACCCTTGAAATAAAATCAGGATACCAGGGGGGAAAAGCACTCAGAACAAAATAATAGCTAAACCATAGAGTTAGAAGACAAAGTTGAAGAAATGCCCCCAGAAGGTCTAACAAAATCACAGAGGTGAAATCTGGAAGAAAAAAAACAGAAAAGAACACTAGCCACCTCACATCTGAACAATGGGAATTATGGAGCTAGAAAATGGAGGGGAGTTACTCAAAGACATAATTCAAGAAAGCTTCCTGGAACCTGAAGTTTCTAGAATGAATGGGGCCCACCAGCGGACAGCAGATAATGACCTCAGTCTTTAGCCCTTGGTCTGCAAGAAAATAGAGCAGTGCCTTCAACATTCAAAAGGAAAGTTATTTCCAACTAAGAATTCTGAACTAGACCAAAATATACATTAAGGGCAAGAACAGAGTTATAAAATGTGCGAGATCTCAAAGTTTACTTCCCACATACCCTTGTGGGAAACAGGCTGTGCTGCATCAAAATGAGGGAAAAGCCCAGGAGGAGGAAGAGAAGGGCTATGGTACAGCCAAGGAGCCCCAGTGATGCTGGCAGCTGGCTGGTCTGGGTTGGGGCCAATTAGAAGGGTCCTGGGGAGGGAGCTTTGGGGGATGGAATTGGCAAAGTCCCCAGTGTGTCTGAATGTATTGAGATGTGGGAGGAGGAAAGGGGTGTGAAAAAGATAAATTTTACAAAAGCTAAATTTAATAATGCCTAGGACCAAAGAACCAAGTACTCCTTTACCTACAGTTTCACCTTCTGTGGTGAACTAAAACCACCGTGGTGAACCGTCGTCTGCAAATATTAAATGGGAAACTCTGAAATAGATGACTCATAAGATCTTGTTTTTTTGTGGTCCTGGGGTCTGCACTCAGTGCCTCACTCTTACTAGGCAGGTGCTCTGCCACTTGAACCATGTCCCCAGCCCTCATAAGTTTCAAATTGCATGCTGTTACGAATAACTTGATGACATATCACTCTGTGCCACTGGGATGTGAGTCACCCTTTGGTCCAATGCATCCACACTATGTATTCTACCCACTGTTAGTTGTCACTTAGTAGCTGTCTCAGTTTTAATATCAACTGTCATGGTATTACAGTGTTTCTGGTCACATAATCCCTTTTTCTTCTTTTTTCTATTTTATTTAATAATGGTCTCAAAGCTGGCAATTTGAATATGCTAAAGAGGAACTTGTTTAAGAAATGTTTCAGGTGAAAGTTCTCAATGAGGAAAGAGAATGGGGTTGCTAAGAACTACGGTAAGCCTGGTTCTTCTGTCTCAGAAATTGTGCAGAAGGAAAAAGAACTACCTGCTACTTCTGCTCTCATGCCTCAAACTGCAAAAGTTATGGCCCCAGTGTTGAGATAAGACGGAAAAGGCATTAAATGTGTGAATGCGTGTATAGGAGAAAACAGCTTATAGAGTGTTTCACACTGTCTACATTTTTAGATTCCACTAGGGGTCTTGGAACCTATCCCTAGTGGATGGTGGGAGGGGGGATGTAGTATATTATTTGGAGATATGAAGTAGATACCAAAATAACTAACTAAAAAGAGATAAAAGGAAGGGAAGGAGGGAATGGCTAGGTGGGTGTGGAGGGGCTGGAGAGGGCTCCTTTTCATATCAACAGTGTAATTGAATTTGATTTTAAGTTATAGGTACAAAATTGGTACCAGTAAGACCCAAGCACAAAGATGGGGCTCTCACAGTGAGCAGTGAGATCCACCAAGATGACAAAGACTGAAAACACTGAGAGTCGGGGAGGAGGTGGGAAAACTAGTCTAATTCTTTCCTGCTGAGAGCAAAAATTGACATAATGTCTGTAGAACTAGTGGGTAACTTTGGTTAAACTTAAAAAGTGGCCACAGCCCACCCATACAGGTGCTTCTTTCCCTCGCCTGGGCATGGTGCATTTGGAGGTAGCAGCTCTGGGTGGAAGGTGTAGAAGGTGTAGTTCCTGCCTTCAAGGCACTCCCGGGGCTGGTGTCTGCAGGCCAGCCCGGAAGGAAGGAGTCCTGAGCTCCAAGCCAGCCACTCCTAATCCCCAGCCTCCCTCCCTGGCGGACCCTAGGATTCTTCCTGGGAGGGGTGACTTGTGCTGCCTGAAAGGTCTCTCAATCTGGGGCAGGAAGGTGGCAGCTAGGGAAGGGTGGGGACGAGGTGAGGTCTGTCTGCGTGCTTAAGGAATCAGGGAGCATGAGGGCCTCATTACAGCACTCCATATGCCGGGGAAGGGGGAACAGGGTTAGTTGCGGGCAAAAGGGGAAAAGGGCTCACCTGCACCAGACCTGGCCTGCAGGAAAAGGCCAGGCACACACACCTGGTTCTCCTAGGAAGTTCTTTTTCGCTGCGAAAGCTCTCGGTGGAAGTCTGGAGAGTCCACAGGCGGCTCTTGGCCGTGAAGCACCAGCCTCCACCACTGCACCGCGGCGGGCTCCCAGCAGCAGGTGCGAGGAGCACGCAGCGTGGCGGCTTTTATATATGGGGGGGCGGGGCCAGCGGCGGTCACGTGAGGTGGGCGGGGCCAGGCCGCTGGCTCCACCCTGCAGATCGCTGGATAAGCGTCTAGGTCAAGTGGTCTACCTCTGCAAGACTGGGTCAGGGACCAGAGGTTGGATGGATGGACCCAGTGATCTGTTGGCCCCAGAATCAAAGGCACAAGCAGACTTGGACAAGTATCCAGAGTTGGGGGCGTGGGGACAGGATTCAGGTCGGGTGTGCAGGGAGCAGGATAGCCCCACTGGGTGCGGTCAGTAGCGGGGATCCCAGGGATGAGGGAAGCCCGATGCCAAGACCCCCGGCCCTTCCTGGAGCCCTGCGGCTGGAGTGATGAGCCGGCGCTTGAAGACTGGGGTCCTTGGTTACTGGGCTGGGCGGCCAGGTGGTCCCACCTTCCAAGGCCTTGGGGCCGGAGTTTTAATTAGGAGCAGGAGGTGAGCGGGTTGCAGAGCAGTGGGGCCTTGCTGCAGCCTGCAGCCAGGAGGACCCAGAGGTCACTGGGATTAGCAGGAGAGAGGGCTCTGAGACTGCGGAGGGCCATCTGCCCCGTCCAGCACCAGTGGCTGCGTGCAGGTGCCCTGAGTGTGAAGCCTGCTCTCCTGGGTGAGGTGCACCAGTACCTAACTTTTGCTTTTGAAGGCAAAAATTAAAGTGGGGTAATTGTCGTAACTCCTTCATTTCTTGTGTCCTACTTGATTCCGAGTTTTTCAAGAAGAGGGATTTATAAAAAGAGCCTCCATAATTGTGCATTTGTGAGTTTTCCCTGCATTTTTGTTGCTTTTTGATTAACATATTTTGAGGCCAATTATTTATATAGTGATCACTGCACCATCTTCAATACTTTCCAAATGTGAACTCACTTAATCAATGTGAAGTGTACTAACAATGGGAGACTAGTTCAGAAAATTATACAGTAGGGCTTTGAGAAAAATGTAATAAAAGTTTATTGATTAGTGAGGAAAAGTGTTCATGATATATTGTGAGATGAAAAAGGCAAGTTCCCGTGCAGGTTATACAAGTTGATTGCCTTTTGTGTGGTGGAAAGAAACATTATCTGTGCTCAGGAGAGGTCCGGAAGTGTATCTACTAAAAGGATTATCTTTGGGTGATAGAACAATGGGTAATCACAATTTCCTTGTTTATACTTAAATGCATTTTCTGCCTTGGATAATGAAGACCTATTGGTTTGGTAATAAAAAATAAATTATTTAAGAAAGATACTGTGATTCAAAATGTGAACTTGAGAAGTGGCAGGTAAATGGACTGAAAATTCTATTTGATTACTACTAAGGTGCTCAAAATAATTTATAAAGACCTGGACACACAGTTGCGTGAGGCCGAATTAGCGCTGGTGATACCCAGGTAGAGAGATGAAAACTCCAAATCACTCGTGATGGTTGCTTACTGTCAACTTGATGGGATTGAGAAACTCCTAGGATGGGTAAAGCATGGCTCTGGGGGTGTCTGTGAGGGCACTGCTAGAGTGGTGAGCCCTGAGGGCTCTGCCCTATGAATGGATCAGTCAATCCCTTGATGGAATCATAATCTGAAGGTGTTGCTGGGAGATGGTGAAAGGCAGGAGGCGGGGCCTGGCTGGAGGAAGTGGGTCACTGGGAAGTGGATCAGTGGCCTTGGGGACTGTGAGGGAATCACAGTCAGAACATATCACATAAACAGCGTTGTAATTGTGCTGCTGAGGCCTCGGGAGACGGGAGACGCAGGGTGCTGGAGGGCAGTGGGGGGAGGACTGGCCAGTGGGGTGGCGAAGGTTTTTCAGGAGGGATTGCTCTGGATTTAGACAAGAAGCCTGGGTGGCAATTAACCAGGTCAAGAGGAAGGAAATGGAGAAGAGCTTTGTAGGCAGAGAGACCGGGTTGGGCAAAGGCAGGAAGAACACTCACTGTACCTCAGTCCCTGCATATCCGTAGGTCACTGGTTCCAGGACCCCTGAAGATATCAAAACATAGAATGGCGTGGTTTTTGTCTGTAAGCCATGCACACACTCCCTTGTGCTTTAAATCGTCCCTAGGTTGTTCACACGCAATACAATGCAAGTGCCGTATAAATACTTGCCAGACTGTACTGTTTGGGGGAATAATAAAAAGAAAAATCCGTGCATGTTTAGTACAAATGCAGTCTCTCCCCAAATATTTTCAATTTGTGGTTGGTTGAATCCATGGATATGGAACCCACAATATGGAGGGCTGACTAATTTAAGAGACTGAAGAAACTCTGAGGTGAAGTAGAAAGATGAAGCAGTAAATTACGGGCTGGACAGCGGGGCAGAGCCATGGGATACCAGGCCTTAGAAGTCTAGGGTTTGCTCTACAATTTTGAGGAAGCTATTGAAGGATGTAAATGGAAAATTAAGATTTGAATTAAAAAAAATCTCTAGAAGTTTTCTTACAAGAGGATTATATTCCATAATAGAGCAGCAATAAAAGAATTGGAAAAATTGCCTTTTGCAAATCCAATGAAATAATTGAGTTAGGTGGTGATCATCAGTTGGCAGAAGTGCTGGACAAAGATAGGGAAGGAAATGAGTGCTGGTGAGCTGGCTCTCATCACCATCCCCCCAGCAGTGGGATCAGGCCCTGTGCGCCATGCCACTGATGAAGGAATCTGGCCAAGAGAGCTGAACTTGACTCTAACCAAAACCCTAGAGCTGCACCACACCAACCTATGGTGCTTCAACTGATTTTATGGTGCCACTTAAGCAATTTGCCTTCAGGAGGACCTACAATTGGAACCTGGACCTCTTCCTGGGCTAGATGTGCAACCTGATCCTCTCTCTCTCAATCCTGGCCAGTGGCCCCAGCCAGCGTTCTCTGACGTTCTCCAGTGTGCAGTATGACTAGTGGTAATGTTCATGGGTTAGGTGAAACATGGTGCAGTTTCAGTTTGGCATTTTCAGCTTGTATGGGGTTTATCAGGATGTAAGTCCATCATAAGTTAAGGAATATCTATAGAACCTTCTGCAACACTTGTGTTTCATTGGGCAGAGAGAGCCCTGGGTGAGTCATCGCAGGAGACGGAGGGTCGCAGGCCCCTGGGACTCAGAGAAGGAGAGTTCTGGGCTGAGAAGGTCCTGGTATGAGACCCTTGGGGTGGTGGGAGGTGCTCTGCTCTCCTCGGTCTTGATGGGAGCTTCGCTTTGTCCTGACACCGTCAGGCAGTGATTGAAGGTGGTTGCAGCCAAGAGTGACTGGCTGAAGGTGGATAACAGAGTTGGGGGGTCCAGAGTGTCCTAGGGAGCATCCCATTGGGAGATGAGGCCATGGTGGAGTGGACAGATGCAGACAGCTTGGTTCAGGGAGAGTTGAGCTTTTTTGAGAGGTGGAAAGGAGACACATGGTGGCTGATAGAGCCTTGGGGTTGCTCAGGTCTCTGCAGGGCTGTCCTGCAGGGACCAACTGATCCTATCTGACTGGGGTTCCCATCAGTAAGGCACTTGCAATCTAGACCTGGGTTATCTCCACATACAGCCTTTGTGAGCCATGTGTGCAAAGCATGGATGTGCTCAATTCAGATACTGAGTAGTCTAACTTGGCCTCTGTCTTGCTCCGTTTCTGTTGCTGAAACAGAATATCACATCCTGGGTGTTATGGTTTAAATATGAGCCCTCAGGCCCATGATTTGATGCTCGGTCCCCAGCTGGTGACACTATTTTGGGAGGTCTTGGAAACTTTAGGAGATAGAGTGTAGCTGAGGCAGTGGGCCATGGAGGCAGGTCCTTGGTCCAATATCTTGTTCCTGGCCCTTTCCTGCCTCTCTCTGCTTCCTGTCTGCCATGAGGTGAGCAGGTCTCCTCTGCACACGCTTCTGTACCATTGATGCCCAAGTGCATGGGACTAACTGACCATTGACTGAACCTTGTGAAACCATGAGCCAGAATAAATCTCTCCTTCCTTAATTCGTTCTCTCAGGTGTTTTGGTCAAAGCGACACAAAAGTTACTAGTACACTGGGTGAGCTACAAAGGGTAGAGGTTTGTTTGACTCACATTTCTGGAGGCTGGGAAGGCCAGGAGGATGGTGCAGGCATCTGGTGAGGGCCCCCTGCTGCATAATAACATGGTGGAGGGCATGATGTGGAAGGTAGAGCAGCATGCTGGCTGAGATCTCTCTCCATCTTCTCATTAACACCACCGTGGGGGTCCCACCCCCATGACCTCATTTAACTCTAATTACTGCCCAGAGGCCTCACCTCCACAAACCACTGGCACATGACATTAGAGATTAAGTTTCAACCTGAGTTTTGAAGGGGACGAGCCCCATACCACAGCAGTATCCCTGTTTTGGGATGCGGTCATTTTGGGGGCATACATGACATTTCCAAGTGGTAGTAGCAAGGCTCTGTCAACCTGTGAGGTCCTGGCTTTCTACCTGAGCCACCAGGTGGAGAGTGGAGGCTTCGTGGAGGCAGAGCTGCAGGAGAGGCAGACTGAGGCCTGCAGGAACAAGTTCTGTGGTAGACACATTGAACACTCACACACCCAAGGTGGCCTTGTAGAGGGGGCTGGGAAGGTTTTCTTCCAACTCTAATGTGCACAGGGATCCCCTGGGGTCTTGTTAATTGTGCAGATTCTGACTAAGGAGGTTTGGGGTGGGGCCCAAGATGAGGCATTCTACCCAGCTTTGGGGGATGCTGGGTGCTAGTGTAGGACCGTGATTCGAACCACAGGCTTCTAGAAGGCAGTTGTGCAGGCAGGACTGGAGCACCGCAGAGAAACTGAGCTCTCAGGTGCAGGTGTCAGGAGTGTTCGGATGCAGGTGGCATCAAGTGTAGCGTACAGATGACAAGCTTGAGTCAAGCAAGGCAGGTGTAGTCTATAGGGATGGGGAAAAAGGGCAAGCCACAGATGGGAGCGACATCTGCAAGCAGACTGACAAAAGACAGAATCCAGACCAAGGTAGTCCAGGAAAGACTGAATCCATCCTATCAGCAATATTGTAAGTAATAAAAGACAGATAACAGGAGAAAAGTGGGCAAGGAGAAAAGGGCCTTGCACTTGTTGGGCAGGTACTTTACCACTGGAGCCACTTGGCCAGCCCTTTTTGTGTTGATCATTTTTGAGATAGGGTCTCCTGAACTATTTGCCCAGGCTGGCTTTGAACCATGTTCCTCCTGATCTCTGCCTCCTGAGTAGCTAGGGTTACAGGTGTGAGACACCCGGTGCCTGGCTACACTCCTAATTTAAAAAAGAGTAGGATATTATTTTTCAATTATCATATCGTGAAATAATAAAAATATGAGTTGGGGAAGGAGGGCCCCTCGTGTTATTGTTACCATGGATGACAGACTCATGCTGACTCACTTCTAAGTCACGCCTATGAGGGACACAGCAAGGTATTTGTGGGGGACTCTCTGGCCTCTGTGTGGTAGTCTAAGATTGTTCGGGGGCATCCAAACACAGCAGAGAACCAGCCAGGTATGTTTTAGCAAGACTCCTTCAGCACTGTGGGTAGGAACTGCACGGAGCTCCTGGCTTGCTTTGGAGGATGTCACATCCCTGTCACAGAGTGCCTAATGTCTCTGTCTGTTCAAGTCTTAGCTCAGTGGGCTGCTATCCTCCTCCTCTCCCTTCCTCCCCTCCCCTACAAATTGGTGGTGCCTGAATAAAAGAAATTTATTTCTCACATTTCTGGCGATTTGGTGACTGGGAAGTCCAGCAGTGTGCAGTGAAGGAGTCCTGGTTCACACAGACAGCCTTCCAGCTGTGTGCTCCCAGGCGAGATGGCTCCCTGGGGTCTGTGTGTGTGTGTGTGTGTGTGTGTGTGTGTGTAACTGGGGTTTGAACTCAGGGCTTTACACTTGCAAAGCAGGCACTCTACCACTTGAGCCACACCTCCAATCCATTTTGCTCTGGTTATTTTGGAGATGGAGTCTTGTGACTTGTTCGCCTGGTGGCCTTAAACTGAGATCCCCCTGATCTCAGCCTCCTGAGGAGCGAGGATTACAGGTATGAGCCTCTGGCACCTGGCTTGGGGTCTTTTTTTTTTTTTTTAATAGGGGCACAAATCTTACCACACAGCTTTCCCCTCACACTCCAATCACCTCCTAAGACACTGTCTTGGTGGCTTGTTTTCAGTGAAGGAGTTTTGGAAAACAAAGCCATTTAGACTCTAGCAGTCCCTTCATAAAATTTGTCACCTGGGGGTCACATCTTTGGTCAGGTTTATTTTCAGGTAGATCATGTTTGGCTACACTGCAAATGGAATTCTTTTTTTTTTTTTTCAATTTCCAGTTGGTTACACTGCTGGCTTTTGGACACTGATCTGCACCTTTTTAGTGCTCACTGTGCTCAGGGCACCATGCTAAGCTCTTCATAAACGTGAACTTGGTTTCAGAGCGTAACGAGCCTAGGAGGTATGGGCTAATCGTGTCTCTAATTTACAGCCACAAATGGAAGGCCAGAGAAAGTGGCTTATTTGTAGAATCGCTTAAATTTCTAGATAGATGACTTTATTGCCTGTAAATAACAACAATTATTCCTGTCCCTTTCCAAAAAAAATGCTGATTCTTTTTTTCTTGTTTGCTGACACTGAGAAGTACCAGCAAGAGTGTGCATCCTTGTCTGCTTTCCTGTGTCACTGTGACCTCCTCTCACCCTTGTCTTTAGTAAGACGTTTGCTGCTGGTTTCTGGTAAAAAGTTGTTTAATTAAAAAACTTAACATTGATAACTGGTTCACGATGATTAATGTTTACTAAATTAGTTTTGAATTGCACAAAATAGTTTTTCAGTATCTTTTAAAGAGAATATACAGTTTTTCTCTTGCTACTGAAATAAGTAACATTAATGACTTCTAATACCAAATTATCCTGACTACATTCTTGGACAACTCTCCTTGGCATTTTCTTTCAACTCAATGCAGATCTGACTTGCTAATACATATGGTTTTTTTTTTTTTTTCTGTTTTTGCTTGAGTGGGGTCTCTCTATACTGCCCAGGCTGGTCTTGAACTCCTGGACTCATGAGATCTTCCTGCCTTGGACTCTGAGTAGCTGAGACGACAGCCACTACACCACACTAGGCTTGACTTCCTGATATTTTAGTTGAGTGTCTTTCCTTTGATTTTTACATGAAATTACTATAACTTTCTTTTCTTATGGTGCCTTTGACTGAGTTTTATATCAGCTTTGTACTTATTTTATGAAGGACTTAGTTGTAAGTAACAAGTAAACAAATAACAAAACCCTTTGATGGTGTCTGTGACAAGAAATGCAGAGACAGGTGACTGTGGCTGTTAGTTCTCCTATCCTTGAGCCTGCACCAGTGTCACACCCAGGGGAAGAGGCAGTGGCCACCAGACAGCCCTCTCTCTTTCACCAGGAAAATAATGACTTGCCCTGAAGCACACAGCAAGGTTCGGTTTTATTGGTGTGAGTTTTATTGGTGTGGGGACCTCTAGCCACAAGGAGGACTTGGGAAGGTGAGTGCTGGTTCCCCAGCCATGTTTCAGAGCAAGCGGAGGGCTGGGAGCAAGGGCAGAACTGAACCGGTCTGCCCACTCTAGACGGTGCCTGCATTGTCGCTGCTCCCAAGAAGCTACATGACACGGTTTGGTAGAATTCACCCCAAAGCCATCTTGCCCTGGAAATATTTTACAGTTGGGCCTTAGTGACAGTTTGGTTTATTTTGAGCTCACTGAGCGCCTCCAGTTGTCTGGTTTTTCTTGAACTGGTTCTGATTATTTCTATCTTCCTACAAAGTTGCCCATTTCATTAAGCATTTAAAGCATAATGACAACAATTATAGTGGCATGTTCCTACAGTTTAAAACTCTCCTTACCTGAAGTTAAACTCCACTTCTTCCTGATGTGAATTTACGTGCCTGCCCCTCTCCGTTCTCGCCCTCTTTGTCTCTCTCTCTCTGTCAAAGACTGGACAGTGGCCAATTTTATAAGTCTTTTGGAAAAAAAAAACAAAAACAAGCATTAGGTTTTATTGACAAATGAAATAAAAAATTCAAAAGGAACTTTTGCTTTTAAGTTTATTAATTTTTTTCCTTCTTTTTGCTCTTCTTTGTTCTTTTCTTAGTTTGGGGCTCGTGACTTGGTTCTCCTGTTTTCTCATTTTTATTATGAAATATCTCAAAATACTGGAAAATGATGAGAACAAGATAGCAAATACCTGCCACAGTCATTCGGCAAGCTTAACAAACTGAACACTGTGCCACAATTTCTCTGAGGTTTTAAAGAGATATTACTCTTTCCCTTCTCTCATCCCCACTGCCTGCTTTGCTGTCTGCCATTCAGTTTTGCACTTTTGCTAAAATGTTTATAATTGATGTGGGATTGCTTTGCAGACATCGAACTTTGTGTATCACGCTTGTCTTTCTACAGCACCAGGGTCTGACGAGTCACGGTCGATCAGCACGTTCGTGTCCTCGACTGTCTGAAAAGGCCAGTTGGGGATTCGTGTGCCCATGTCCTGCCGATGGACACTTAGAATGCTTGTGTTTTGTGGCTCTTCTTTTTAGCATCATGCATTTGTGCATCCCCTCCTACCCACGTGCAAGAAGTTCTCCAGGCTGGGTTCTGAGACTGCCACGTCTAGTCGCGGGGTTTGTGTGCCTGCCATTTTAGCAGAAGATGCCAAGTTCCCTGCCGAGTGGCTCTGCCACACACGTGGGGTTCCTGCTGCTCCACCTTCCTGCACACATTCACGTCACACTCGGTGTCACCGTCAGTCACCATGCATTGTCGATGTCAGTGGGTTTCGTGTGGGTGTCACCTAGGTCTGGGCTGCTGGTTCATAGCCTGCTAATTTTTCCAGCCCCAGTTTTGCCTTCGTCCTGCTGAGCTGTAGCGATTCCTTTTGTGAGCCCACTGCACTCCCCACCAGGCACGGACATCTCACGTGTCTTCCTCCTGTGGCAGCTCTGCTGGCTTCATCGATGGTACCTTTTATCATCTACCACCTTTAATTTGATGTCGTAAAATTATTCAGTCTTGTTCTTTATGCCTCATTCAAGTTCTTTCCCGCTGAACACACTGTTTTCAGACGTAAGCACTTGATCCCTGTGTAAGTCGTTCTGACGCATAATACATCGGGAACGAACTTTCAAATTTCCACACAGGCATCCAGTCTCCTGAGGCCATTTGTGTAACGTCTGCTGTTCTTCCAGCACTGCCTTTTGGCCTCTCTGTGCTTTGCTGGTTTTGCCTCACAGGTTCAGGGCTGCCTTTGTACCACCTGCTTTCCTTCATCGATTAAAAACATCACACCTGATCCCAAACAATTCCACTAGCTTCCCATAAACCTAGGTGTTGGGTAGAGCGCTACTTCATTCACCTTCCGGACCTTTCCTCTTTCGTATGAATTTGAATGTCGGTTTTTGTTATGTTTTACCCCGCAATGCTTTTCATGGCTGGAGGCTCACCCGTGATATTTTCTTTCTACTTAATGAGGGTATTTAGAAGAACTTCAGATTTTTGCCTGTTGACTTTGCAACTGTTCATCTTATTAAAATATATTTAAAGTTTTTCTAATCCCTTGGGTTTATAAGTAAAAACAATAGCCCTGCAAATAATTATAACAGCAGTGAATAATTCATGAGTCTATGTGTACTGAGGCACCACAAATAGACACAAGTCTTGTCTGTCAATCGTGTTGTCAGACTTTTTATCATTGTGACAAATACTGAGGGAAATAATGTAAGGGAGGCAGGATTTATTTTGGCTCCTGGTTTCAGCCTATGGTCGGCCGAGTCGTCCAGGGCTGCGAGGCCCATGGTGAGGCAGGGTACCACGGCGGAGGACAGCTGCTCACCTCGTGACAGCAGGAGGCAGAGAGCCTACCAGAGAAAAGGACTCGAGTGAGGTTGTGCCCTTCAACCCAGGGCCCAGCAACCCCCTTCCCCCAGCCAGGCCCTGCCTCCCAGCTGTCTGTTCTCATTTTGAACCCATCAGTGGACTAAGCCACTGATTAGGGCAGAGCCCATGGGGTGCCTTACTAACCTCCTAGGTGCCTTTCAACCCAACCAAGTTGGCTATCAAGGTTAACCATCACATCAGTGTAAACACGGACACTAAAGTGCAGGAGCGATTAGTGAGAGCTGAGGCCCTGTGGTCTCTCTGCACCTGGTCCACACAGGAAACCAGGGTGGGCCCCACTATCCTCTCCTTTTACAGCTGAGGGAAGGAGGTGGAGCATGTCCAAGTGACTTTGCAGGGTCACTTGTTAGTAAGATGGTGACATTGTCAGTCAGCCTCAGGCCTCCTCCGTCAGCCACCATAGCACACAGCCTCCCTAACATACAGCTCTGGTCTTTTAGTATTTATGTCTCTTTTTGTATCACTGAACCACATTTTCTCTTATTTGATGGCTTCATCTCTCACTTCAGAGAAAACAGCAGCCCTTAGAAGTACTTGAAGGGTTCTTTCCTCCTGCTCTGGACTCTCTGATTCTCTAACGCCAGCTGAGCATCCAGCAATTCAACTCCATCCTCACCCAACTTCCCAGAGCCAGCATCAGGCACCACGGATGCCTGCTGCAAATGAGGAGCCCAGGACACCCACGCTTCAGCCTGGCTAACTACGAATTTGGGTATCCCCCGTCCTCCCGGGTTCAGTGATTTATCTGGTGGTATGACTCACGGAACTGGGGGAGCTTTGCTTGCTGTTACTGCTTTATTACAAAGGAAGCAACTCAGGAACGGTCAATGGAGGAGATGCAGAGGACAGGGCTTGGGGAAGGGGTACGGGTCTCTGTGCCCTTCCTGGACACCCCACCCTACCCACACCTCTGTGTGTTCACCTGAAGAACCTGTGTCACGCGGAGTGGCCTACTGTGACGGAACACCTGAGATAATCAGCGGATGAGGAGGGAAGGTTATTCTGGCTCATGGTGTCAGAGGTTTCAGGCTGTGGTTATTTGGCTCCATTACGCTGGGCCTGTGGTAAGCAGAGCACCATGGCAGAAGCGCTTACCTCAAAACAGTCAGGAAGGAGGAGGAGAGAGGAGGAGACAGGTCCTAGTATTCCCTTTAAAGTTTTCCCTAATGGCTTAACCCTGTCCACGAGGACCCGCTCCTAAAGGTTGCATTGCCTCCATAGTGCCATGGGCTGGCGACCAAGCCTTTAACACATGGCCTTGGCGACATTTCAGATCCAACCATAACACTCTCCAATTCCTGTTGTGTAGGGGTTTTGGGGAGGCCTCATCACACAGGCATGGCTAGTTAGCATCTTAGCCATTAATGCGTGAAGTCATTTCTAACCCCTCTGCCTGTCCTCAAGATCAGGGGTAGACTGACAGCAGCAATCCGCTAATCATGCCTGGCCATCCCTAGTGACCAGGCCTGGCATCTTGTTAGTGTACAAAAGACTCTGTCATTTAGGAAGTTCCCAGGGTTTTAGGACCTGTGCACCAGGAACCCAGGATGAAGACCAAACACGTAGTTTTTATTCTGCCCCAGGTTTTACTGTATTCCATTGACAAATTCTCAAGCTTATGGTTTCATATTCAGCTCCATTCTCTGCTGTTAGGACAGGAAAGTGTACTTCCTCCTGCCTCGGACTGATTTTTTCCACCTGTGTATTAGAGCCTATCATGGTAAATGTCAACTCGACTGGACTACAGGAAGCCCAGATATTTGATCCAGCATTGCTCCGTGTGTTCTGTAAGAGTGTTTTAGATGAGATTAACACGTAAATTGGTAGACACACATTGGTACAACACAGTGCTCTCCATAAGACTGTTACCATCCCCGGTCACCAGGTTGACGGCCAGAAGGTTTTTGGTCTCATCAGAGAAAGAATTAGGATGGATGCAGAGGAGACTTAAGCAGAGTAGGGTTATTAGTGCAAGGCAAAAGTGCACCCTCAAGGGAAGGGTGGGCCGGCTTGAGAGTGAGGGACTGCGCTGAGGGTCTCAAGACCCTTTCATTGGGATTTGTAGAATTGGGGCAGTTATCCCTGGGAAACTTCTCCCCCATGTTGAGTAGGGGAGTTCTTGGCCTTGTATGGTCAGGATGGGGCTGCCATTTTCTGTGGGCTGTGAGTCAGTGAGACTCTGGTGGATGTCACAAGTCATTCCGTTAATGTCATGGGCTGGGATGTGATTTTTAAAATCAATATACAAGTCATCCTTTTCAGCCGTGAGGTTTCCTAACTCCCCGCCTAACTCCTGGATCAATGTGAGCGGGTCTCACACCATCAGTTGAAGGTCTCTGACTATGTGAGAATTTTCCCTGCCTGACTACCTTTGAACCGGGACACTGACTTTTCTCCTGATTTTGGATTCAAATTGAAATGTCTCTGCCTGGGCCTGCTGCTCTTGACCTCTTTCTGGGTCTTGAGCCTGCTGGAATAGCACCACTGCCTCTACTGTTTCTGCAGCTCCCAGACTCACTCGGCAGATGGTGGGGCTTGCTGGTCTCCCTAATTGCATGGACTATACCTGAAAATGACTTTTTATTACGTGTCATGTAAGTATCTACAGACATGCATCACTTAAGGCAGGGACGTGTTCTGCAAAATGCATCACCAGGTGACTGTCATTGTGTGGACATCATAGAGTGTCTTACACAAAACTAGATGGGACAGCCGACGGCACACTAGCTTCTGCGTTGGTCAGCTTTTCACTGCTGTGATAAATAGCGGAGAGGAAGAGCCTACGGGGAAAGATTTATGTTGGCTCACAGTTTCAGAGGTTTTAGTCAAGGGCAGCTGGCTCCATTGCTTCTAGGCTGTGGCAAGGCAGAAACATCATGGTGGAAAGGCGTGCAGGAGCAAAGCTGCTCACCTTATGGCACCGGAGGCAGAGGTGGGAGGACAAGGTAGGCCCTTTGAAGTCACACCCCCAATGACCTACTTCTTCCAACCAGAACTCACCCATTGCTGAGGGTGGGGCCCTCATGGTACAACCACCTCTTGACTCAATAGCGCCACCATCCAGGGACCAAGCCTTCACTAAACGAGCCCTTTGTGGGGGACGGACATTTCCTATACAGACAGGATACTAGCGTCTGTTATTTATTGTCATGTATGTGGTCTGTCCTTGACCGAAAAGTTCTGTGACATGTGATTACGTTTAAAGGTACACATGCATTCTGCTGGCTCTCTTACCCTTCAGAACACTGGTTAATACAGACATCATCCCCAGCTCTGTCACACATATGGTGGCAAAAACATCAAATCCCTTAGCTGCCTCCTGGTTATAATAGGATTGTCCTAAAACAGCCTAATAATTCAATCAACACATTTTAGCTATTTGAAATTCTTAGGGATCTAGGTCTCCCTCTTCCCCCAGTACAAAGAATACACATGAAAAAGGAAGCCTCATCTTTCCCACTGAGTCCCCACCGTGGAGACGTCAATGATAATAATGTAATAAAATTAGAACTTAATAATGAAACTATTCCTCCCAAATCCCTTTTCTAAATAACCCTTGGTTTAAAAAAGAAATCTGAAGAATGTTCAGTCTTTATAAATCAACAATATGAAAACTTTGTGACCTCTCAGCAGTTAATGGGAAGCGTATTATTTTAAGGAAAATTGCTAGTAATCCAAAATGTAGAAAAATGCACAAAAGATTTAAATCAAGAAAAAACCCCCCAAACCCTGAAAGCAACAAGGGAGGAAGTAGTTAAGACCAGAGTCAGTGCAGTGAGCAGCGAGGCTGGGGAGAGGGAAGCGAGGTGCAGAATCTGTTTTGGACACACAGCCTTTCTACAGCAATGGAAGAAAACAATAAATGCTATTTGCTAATAAATTAGAAAGCCAAGATGATACGAATAAATTTCTAGGGAAATGGAAAAATGTAAAAATTGATATGAAAAGAAGCAGAAAATTTGAATGAGCCAATGATTGTTAAATAAACTGAAATTTAATATTTCCCTTACAATGAGCCTCCTCCCCTGGCCATGTTATGGGAGATTTCTACCTGACCCTCAAGGAGCCATGATCTCCTGTCAGACCTGAGCTGTTTCAGAACATCAAAGGGTAAAGGTCACTCAGCTCGCTTTGGGAGGTGCTGCGGCTTGAATGTGGCCCCCAAAGTTTCGTATGCTGGAATTTGGTCTCCCAGGCTGGGCCATAGTGTTGAGGTTCTGGAAATGTTAAGAGGTCTAGTGGAAGGTAGGCAGGTCACTGGGGACCCTGTCCTTGGGAGGGATTAATATGGTTCTTGAGGGACCTCAGTTCTCTTGAGAATGGGCTGTTAAAAGGGCAAGACTGGCCCCTGCATCCCTCTGGCTTTCTCTCTCACCGTGTGATCTCTCCCTCTTGCAACTTCCCACCACGTTGTGATCCAGCCAGGGGCCTAGACAAGATGCTGTTACCATCCAGCATCCTGAACCTCCAGAACCATGAAGCAAATAAACCTCGTCTCTTCAGAGAGCACCCAGACTCATGTATTTTGTTATAGCAACAAAAAATGGACTAACGCAGGAGGCTGAAAAGAAAGGGGAGAAAAGGAGCTCAGATGACTTCCAAATGCAAATGCAAAAGCCTAAATAAAATACTGGCTAACAGAGTGTAAATGTATTAAAATATATGCTTTATCTTAGAAATGCAAAGATGGGTCAACATTAGAAGATATACTAAAGTTATTTATGATTAATTAAAGGAAGAAAATCATAGGGTTATCTCAGTAGATGTAGAGAAATCATTGATAAATTCAACACCAGTTTGTAAGGGTGGCAGTGGTTACAATGGCACTTGACAAAATAGGAAAGGAGCAATTTTACCTTTGCACAGGCTACACATCAGAACAGTTGCTCAGAGCAGGGCTTTTGGCATGGTCCTGGTCCTCGCTGGATTTACCTCAAGGCTGGAGGGCGCCAGCACCGTCAGGAAGGAAGCACCGAGGCTGAGGGCCTCACAGAGAAGAGGGAGAACTGTCACTGTGGCTATAAATACACATGTCACTCAGTTATATGAGTGTTTTATAATGCATCTCTGTACATAGATGAATATATAACACATTTAAAATACAGATTTATATATACAGCTTTACATATATATATACATTTATATCTCATATCTATAAGTATATGTCATTTTATTTATATATGCATTTTATACATCACTTCTGTACGTTTATGGCATACATGTATATATCACATTTATTGTCTGTCTATCCATCTATCTATATCTCACATATAAAAAGAAGCATAAGCATCAAAATAAAAACCTAGACATCTACTAGAAATTCTGCAGCGTTGGTGGATACAAAGCTCAACAGCCTTTCTGCACAGCAGTTATAAAATATTATAAATATAATAAGTTAGGTATTACTGATGACAGCAGTAGAATTACAGTGTCTAGGCATCACCTAGCAAAGAGTATATTTAACTCCATGGAGACTATGTTAAATGAGGTTTTTTAAGACCTGGGAAATGGAGACGTTTAATGTTCCTGAATGGGGTGCCTTAATATTGTACAGATAATCCACTGTCCCCAAATTAACCTACAAATAAAATGCCGCCCACCTTGGTAGATGGTGGCTGCAGGTGCCCAGCTGTATTTCCATCACAGTCACTGCATACAGAGGTAGCTTCCAGAAGGATTAAGAACCTTAAGGTTAAAATGAACCATGATACCATGGTTTGCCCCATGAGTGCGAGGCCACAGGCACAGGCAGAGAGAGTGAAGGAGGGCTCATCACAGCCGGACAGGAAGCACTGGGGACAGCTCCCAAAGTGCTGTGTCCCCAACAAAGGGAGCAGGGGCTTTTACTGGGGAAGCTCATGCATATTAGTGCAGGAAAGACTCATAACCCCTGTTGAGGCAGCCCACCCCTGAGCATCCCCGCTGGAGCCATTTCAACAATGGCGAAGCAAGGCCTCCTGGGTGGAGAACTTAGTACTTCAATGACAAAGTTTCCTCCAGGCCACCTAGAGACTGAGAGACTGAGTCGGGATGACAGCGGTTTGGCTGGTCCCTGTGGCTCTCTCTGGAGGGTCTTGTCTGAAGCAAAAGAACAACTGGAGGGAGGTTAGCCGGTTATTTAAGTCTCTGTAGACCCCTCACCTCCACGCCCAGGTGACTGACCCTACAAGTATCTGCCTAGAGCTAACAACTAAAGATAAAGTGGGGAATTGTGGGTACAGAGGGACAGGACTTCTTAAACAAAGTAGAAATTACCAAGCAACATGGGTGAGATTGTCTACATCAAAATGAAGGATTTGTGCTCAACAAAGGACACTGGTGGCAAAGTTAACAGGCAGGTGACAGACTGGAACGAGGAATTTGCAACATCTGAAACTGCAAAGAGATTGATATCTAACATCAAATAAACAGATATAGCCCCACAAGCCAACAAATAAAAGGGCTACAGCGCTCTCTGGAAAGGAGGCAAAAGGACTGAATTCCACAAAAAGCAAAAAGAGCTCCAAAGGCTGACAGACATAAAGAGGGAGCATGATTTATTGGGAAAAATGCAAATTAAAGCAACTGTGCATCACATCAGCCCATCAGATTGTCAAAAATCAAAAAGCTGGGCGTGCCAAGCGTTGGCGCTGGCTCTTGGCAGGGCCGGGGAGACTGGGATGATGGTACAGTCATCGTTGACCAGCCAGGACTTCTGCAAACGAAGCGTGTGCACGCACCTAAGGCAGGGAGGGATACTAGATGGGTTCTGATTGGGACACGGGCACACCCATGCCACCCACGGCAGGGTCTGTGAGGACCAGGGGCCGACTCAGAATGTACTCAGTGCACACCACAGAGTGGACCATTCACCATCAGAAGCCACAGGAGCAGAGAAGGAGCCTAAGAACTGTATGGTGTGGAAGAGGGGACTCGGGATGGCTGTAGAGCTCTGTGGCTGGGGAGTCCAGGCTGCTTTATCACCTGACCCAGAGTTAGGTGAAGACCTGAGGGTCACCTTCTGTCTCCAATGCTGTCAGAATACCATGGGGTCAGCACAGGAGCCGGTGAATACCCTGGGACTGGGGGCTGAGACCTGGACAACCCACATGGACACTTGCTGTGAGACAAGGCCAGTGTCCACCCAGCATAAAAGGGACATGTCGTGTGCTGTATGAGCTGGAGGACTGGCTGCCCATCCAAAACAACTCCTACCCCCATCCCCACCCAGCACGCCTCACCCTGCATGTGCAGGTTTTGCCAGGTGAGCTTAAAGTCAGCTCTCCTTGCCTGGTCCCCAAGACATTTGTGTCCACCTCCCTCTCCCCGACCCAGTTTACGGTGTTCCGACGCTGAGAAAACACATAGCAGAGTCCCAGCCTCCTGGGCAGGCTGTCAGCCGGTGTGCGGGAGTGGGGCTGGGAGGACATGGCCATTTTTCTTTATTTATCATTATTTCTCTTTCACCAGGGCAGTGGGCAGGCGTACTCGTGAGCAGTTCCATAAGTGATTTTCTGTCTTTCCAGGACGCAGGTGCAGAGTGGAATTCATCACACTTCAGTTCCAGGCACCATGCACACGGACCGTCTCACTGCAGCCTCCCAGGGCAGCCAGCCATTCTGATCTGGGTGCGGAGTACCCTCCATGGGAACCTGTTTTTAGCTTACATAAACTTTTTTTTTTTTTTTTTTTTTTTTGCTGTACGGGGATCAAACTTGCAGTCCTGCTTCTGCCTCCTGAGTTGCCAGGATTACAGATGTGTCCTACTAAGCCTGGCTAGTTTACATAAACTTTAACACCATTTTGCTCAGATCCCAAAACAAACAAAATTGAGCTTCTGAGCAGAACTGTATTAATTGCATTTATTAGTTGGGGAAGGATTAATTTATGACATTGAGGCATCCCTCCGTGCATCTTTTGATTTATCTGTAATCTTTTCCTAAGTAGGTGACTTCTCACCCAAATCTCACAAATACATCCCTGGCCTCACACTGTTTCGTGGTTGCCCCCAAAATCAAAGCAGCTCAATCCAGGGGAGCAGCTCCTGTCTTTCCACACTGCTGACCTTCCATGGTAAAGGAAACTGCCTCTTCCTCACCCATCTGGACCATTCCATTTCCTGTTGATTAAATTGTAATCCCAACCCTAGACTCTTCTACTTCTCCTTCTTCCAGCCCTGGGAATGTTCCAGAAATGTAAAATTTGCTACCCTTGGGCTTAATCCCTTCAATGGCCCCCCACTCTGTTCCCAGGGCCCCATTCTGAGCCCAGTACCCAGTCCTCCACTTCCTCCCACAGTCTTGTCCCTTCTCCTTGGTCCTGGTGTCTACTAGGGTTTCAGCTCCCAGCCACCCTAGGTCCCCAACCATTCCTCTTCAGTGAACCCAGCCCTGCTGACATTGTCCTAACCTAGTCCTGCCCTAGACAGGGAAGCATGAGGTATGGGCTGGCCCCAGTCCCTGTCCCTTGGCAGCCCTCAAAACAATCTGTTTTGCTCTCCATGCACAGAAGGGAAAAAGTTACTGCCCAGCTGGAAGAGGGCACCACTTCTGAGCTCCAGAGGTGGAATGGGGGCCATGGTGTGGAGTCCAGACAATAGGCCCCACCTCACAGCCCCCTCCGACTGTGTCACCACATGACAGAGAAGCTGAAAGGGGCCATGCACATGGAGTGACTCCTTTATAACATCTAGACATGGGAGACCCCACCCATTCCCGTGAGACTGGCATCAACCCCTTCCAGGCATCACCCTGTGAGCTCACCATGCCCTTCCAGGCTCCACCTCTTAAAGAGTCACTGCCTTTCAGCATCTCATGCAGGGGGCCGTGCTTCCAACACACAAACCCTTGGAGACAAACCGCATCCAAACCCTAGCAAATGGGTAGACTTCCCATGCCAGGCTGTGGTTTTT
The DNA here is from genome assembly GCF_047511655.1 of Castor canadensis. Lineage (NCBI taxonomy): Eukaryota > Metazoa > Chordata > Mammalia > Rodentia > Castoridae > Castor > Castor canadensis. Next base: position 146,640,613 of record NC_133395.1, on the reverse strand, counting down.
GTCTTAAGTTTTTATTCAAGATTTTAATTATAAAATCACATTCATGATAAAATAAACAGAGGCATATGAAGTGGGGAGGAAAATCAAACCCTTCTTTGCTGCATGTCTGTTGGGGTTACTGCAGTCATTTGGGTGTGTGTCCTTCTGGTCTTCCTAACAGCTGTGTTGAGATGGTATTTTCAGTGTCCCCATTTCCCTGGGCATGTCAGTCATTTTGCGCTGTTCACAGGCCATGCACCATCCGCAATCCTTAGGTGAGATCCATATAGACAGCATCCCCACTTCCTAGGTAGGCCAGGAAGCCAGGTTATGTCACTGTTCAAGTGACACTAGGGTTCACACAGAGGCATGCCACCTGGACAGCCAGCACCTCGAGTGGGTTTTATGATTCGACATGAACTGGAAGGGTGTCCTGAGACCTAAGTGGATCCTAGCTGCACCATCTTCACATCAGAAATAGAGTCCCTGCTTCCACCCCGGCTGGTGACAGAAGTCCTGGTGGGAGGGCCCCCGAGTGCCTGGGGCCTGTCGGGAGAGGTGCCCAGTGGGACTTGGCCTCTGGCCTTCTAACAGGCTGTCTGCTGCAGTCACTGCAGCTGGCTGGCGTCTAGCGCTCCCAGGACTCGTGGGACATGGGAAGGAACTGTGGACTGGTACTAAAATGGCCTTTCTGCTTGCCTGACCAGGCCACCACAGAGGCCATCTCCACGTCCTCCATTCTTGGGACAAGACTAGACCTCCCCTGACCGCAGGTCTAGGGTGAAGTAGCTGCGTTGTGTTTGCCTAATCCACTTCCTCGCTCCTGGCAGCCTCTTCTCCACCCTTAACTCTGTTCCACTTAAGCCACCCCCCAGCCCTTTTGCTTTTCAGATGGGCTTTCACACTAACTTTACCCAGGGCCAGCCTCAAACCGAGATCCTGCTACCTCTGTTGGGATTACAGCTGTGGAACACCCTTAGCTCTCTTCCATGAACACCCCATTCGAAGAAGTACCCCTTAAGAGCAGAGCAGCCTCTCTAGCCTGTCCCCTGGGGCCTGCCCAGGGCTTGCCTCCTCACAGCCCAGACTTGGGACTCGAGAGCTGGCCCTCCCTTGAGAGGGCTTGGTGCCCTTATGTTACTGCACATGGAGCTTGGGGGGGCTGGGGGACAGTGTGTACCCCACACTTGCCACTGTCTTCTCCTCCAACAAAGCACCACGGACCAACTTCCACCCCCAGAACACCTCCCACTGGAGTCAGCTTAAAAGCCTCTCCACCTGCAAATCACTTTTCTCAACTAACAGTTCATCTTGGACAGGGAGGAAGAACAGCTGGGTTGGAGGGGACAGTCATCTTAAATTTGAGAGCAATTTGGAAATTGCTCTCCCCAAAGGTTATGCTAATTTAGTTTGCCACCCCCTCCCCCACGTATGTGAACATACCTTTCTCCATGGCCTAGGGACCCCACCTCCTAAACTCTCTAAACTGCTGCTCAGACAGATGAAAAATAATACCTCACGCCTAGTTTTCATGTTTCTCTTTTTCATTCTTGAAGTTAACAAGATTTTCATGAGTGCTTCAGCCTTTGTACAACTTGGCTTTGCTTCTTGTTTGCTTTTACGCTACAGATTTTTCTTTTCCCATTCTTTCCTTCCCTTCCTTCCTTCCTTCCTTCCTTCCTTCCTTCCTTCCTTCCTTCCTTCCTTCCTTCCTTCCTTCCTTCCTTCCTTCCTTCCTCCCTTCCTTCCTTCCTTCCTCCCTTCCTTCCTTGCATCCTCCCTCCCTCCCTCCCTCTTCCTTCCCTCCTTTTTTCTTTCTTTTTTTGTTTGTTTGGGGAGATTTTTTTTTTTTGCATAGAATTTGTTTTGTGCTCACATATGGTTTCTGCCTTGGTAATGTTGCCAGGAGGCCTTCCTGTCCTGCACACACTTTTTCTTTTCCAGCTGGTTTCTGGATCCATCTGCAGGAAGATTTGTTCCCACCCCCCACCCTGAGTTCTGAATCTGGAGCAGACTCATGTCTCATGGGTGCTCACACGTGCAAATAGCAGTTCTGTTTTCTGCTATTTATTTCTGCTTAGCTGACTTTCTACCCTTGGCCCCTCTTTTGGCAGCTGTGGGATACTTGCTCCTGTTGAGTTGGAGGGGTTGGCCATTTCAGGGTTTCTGTAGTCTACAACCTGTGTATGGTTATTTCCAGACTCTTCCTTCAAGCCCTTGACCTTGTCTCCTCTGTTCTGCTGGAGGTCCTGCCTCTCTGACACTCTCCCCTAGGTCTGGCCCTTGCCCCACTCTTCCCCCGCCCCCCCCCTCCGCCCCTCCATCTTCTGCTCCAGAGGCCTATTCTCCTTCTGACCAATAGGGCTTTGGTCTGTGGATTTTACTCTCAATTTTTCTTGCTCTGGTGTTCACCAGAGACTGGGCCCTTTATAGTGAACTGAAATTTATTGGCTCGCGATTCTGGATGCTGGGAAGGCCAAGATCAAGGGTCTGCCATGTGGTGAGGGCTTTTTTGGTTGTGTCAGCCTGTGGCAAAAGGGCAAAAAGAGGACAAGGGAGAATTTAAGAGAGAGATAGGATTTGTGGCCTCCGGCCCTTTTGTAATCCACAGTAATCCATCTGCAGAGGGTCCCCATTAGTCCACTTCTCGGCACTCTTGCCTCAGTTCGGTTTCCAACACGCAGCTTTTGGGAGACATATTTGAACCACAGCACCCACTTGCCCTTCTTGGCCCCTCTATGCTCTCCGACCCTCACTTCTCCCTCTCCTTCCACAAATAGACTCGCCATCCCACTAATCCTGACAGCCCCAGCTCCCTTCATGCTCCATGCCTGCACCTGAGCAGGGGAGACCAAGGACGGATAGCACAGGAACACGCTGTCTGTGGCTGCCAGGCTCAGGCCTTCCCATGCCCCAGCGTGCACCCTCCTGTTCCACTGTACTGCGGGCTCTCTCTCCCACGCCCACTGCCTCCTGGCCATCAGAGGCAGACGGAAGACTATCCCACACTCCTCAGCTGCCCACCTGCTGGGCCTGGGCCCTGCTGCTCACCAAGCTGCAGCTCGTCTCCCCTCTGCCCGTCGTGCGCCACCCCTCTGCTGCATGAGCCCAGCACACACAGTCCTGTAGTAACGGCTGCATCTTACACAGCAGCCCTTCTCAGCCCCGCTCCATCTGCCTCCTGCTTCTCTCTGCAGCTCCCTGGAGACATGGTCCCCACATCCTCTGCCCCACTCTCTGGACAGCAGGACTTGATGCCATTGTGGAAAATTCCACACCTGACAAGTGACAGGTCAAAGACAAAATGCAAGGCCTCTAAAAATACTGTGCTCAATGGTCTTTAGGCTGTGTGTTTAGGAATCATGAGTTACATTTGTGTTTAGACTTGATCCACCCCCAAGATACCTCATCATGCCTAGGCAAATATCCCCCAATCCAAAAAAAAATCCCCAATTAGAAACACTTCTAGTCTGAGGCACACTGGATAAGGGATACTCAGTGTGTATTTCTTGTTAATGATACCATAGCAGAAATGGTTGGATGTCCTCTTAATGTCCCTCTGTCTTTCTTTCATAGTCATCCATGCTCTTTTAGCTGGGCCATGAATTCTTGGTGGAAGGCATCTTCCATTTAACAGCTGTGTGTGTCCACTTGGTGGCTTCTAAAGCCCTTCCTTTAAGATGTGTCCTTGGGCCAGCAGAGTGGCCAAGTGGTAGAGCACCTTCCTAGCCGGTGTGAGGCCCTGAGTTCAAACCCCAGTGCCATCCAAAAAATACAAGATGTGCCCTTTCCCTTTCAAAGGTGTCCCCCTTGACTTGCCTGGGCAGCCCACTTTAGACAGTAAAGGTGCTCAGAAATAGTCAGATTTTGGAGTGCTTCTGGTCTCAGATTTTTTGATTAGCAGTGCTTAACCTGTAGTTATTTATTTTATTTTTTTCTGGTGACAGGGACAGAACCTAGGTCCTCGAGCGTGCTAGGCAAGTGCTCTACCACTGTCACACCCCCAGTCTCAACCTGCAATTATCTCTCCACTTGGAAGACCCGTTCCTGGTATATTTGTTGAGAGATGATGTCCCTGCCTCCATTCCTCTATTTCATTTCCTCCCCACTGTGCCCCAGGTGTGACACCAGACACATGTTCAGGGAGCAATTCAAAGAGACCAGCTACTGGGCTGGGTGCGAGGAATAGGGGAAGGACAAAGATGGCCCTTAGCTGTCCCTTCCCTCTGGAAGGCCGGAGGCAGCTGGCAGGGAGGGGATGAGCTCAGCTTTCACAGCTGAGTTTGAGATACTTTCAGAGAAAGTACTGTTGCCCAACCAGATCAGGACATGGAGCAGAGCTGCTGCCTGGTCTGACTGGTCTGGGGCTGGTCCTGCTGGCTGGGGCCAGGGCCTCTCCCTCGCCTCCTCCTTCCCATCTCTCCTGGACCCAACAATACTGGGTCCAAATGAACTACCCTTCGTGTCCCCTTCACAGACAGCGCACAGGCTCTGAGCCCCCAGCTCAGCGCAGAACCTGTGGGGTGGAGGCTGTGGCCAAGTGGGCAGTATCTCTGAAGAAGCCCGCATTTACATTTGCTGAAGAAATACAGTCATTGTTTGGTAGCCACAGGGACTCTGCAGACCCCAAAGCCACGGGTGCTTAAGTGCCTTAAAGAACTTGGTGAGGTACTTCTGAGTAACCTGCACATGTCCCCCTGTGTACTTTATCCCTGGACACACCATAGACACCATGCACACACCAGAGACGCTGTGTGGGAAGCAATGACAAGAAAAACATCTCTACGTGCTCAGTGCAGATGCAATCTTTTTTCTGAATGTTTTTGATCAGCTGTTGGTTGAAGCTGCAACTATGGATCTCAAGGACACAGACAGCCAACAGTCTAACACAGATCCAGAAAGCTCACTGTGAGTGACATCGGCGGCCACGAAGCCACTACTGATTGTCCACGAGGGGCTGGGAACATGTCACCATTTCCTTTCCCACACGGGATCCACAAGATGATTGGGGGTTGGGGGACGTAGCTCAGGGGTACAGTGCTTGCCTGCCATGCAAGGCCCAGGCTTCCATCCCCTGCACTGCAAAAGAAAACAAAGTCATTTAACAAACACACCCTCCATGCAACCCTTGACGCCAGATTTAACAGAGCAATCAGAACAGGAATTATATTATGATATTGGAAAATTAGTCTCCCGAGATAACGTAGGATATGGCTGTAAAAATAGGAATTAGCTGTTATGAAGAAGAAGTAATTAGAGATTTGAGAAGTGAAAAAGTGTGATCGAGCTCAAAGGGAAGCTTGTCCACAGGCCGCACAGCACACACCAGGGAGTGGAACCCTCAGCTGTGGCAGCTCGGACACCAGGGTCCTGTGAAAAGCCCCCTGTGGACCCTGACTCATCACCTCCTGCCACTGACTGCATCCATCTCCAGCTGTCGGGACTTGTGGGAATGCAGCAGAGGCCAGTCCTGGCAGCCTGAAGCAGAGCCAGGAACCGCTTAGAGTCCTGGGGTGGCCAGGCTGGGAGAGGCCTGCAAGGGAGGAGGAATTGGGCCTCACCCTTTCTCTTTCTCCTAGGAAAGGGTGCTCCTCCCAGACGAGGCCCACCTCGCCCTTCCTGGCTCTCTGCCTGGCTCTCACCTCCTGCTCTGCTGGCTCCTGCTGGCTTCCACAGGAGCACAAACAGGTCTCCTTCCTTAACATACCAGCCTGCCTCCCACCCCTCTCCTCCTGCCCACATCTGACATCAGCCTGGAGCATCAGCCAGTGCTCACCCCACGCCACCTCCTCCTCATGGCTCCACTCCTCTCCAGGGATGACGTTGTCAGTAGACCAAGCCCAGGCTGAGGTTGTGCTGGGGGCCAGAGGAGCCTGCTTTCATCTCTCCTGGAGCCCTGCACGGAGGGAAATAACCACACTGTGAGACGCTCCACACACCTGCCTGCTTTAGTTAGTAGAGGATCTTGCAAGCAGAGGAGATTCCTTAGGACAAACCCTATGCACATTTTTATTCAATGGGCCTGGCTTCCCCAAAAGTTATGCCACCTGATGTTCATTCCAGCAACAAATGTGTGTGTGTGCGTGTATCCATACCTGTTTTGATTTTAATTTCTTAGGCCAATTCTCCACTTGGCTTTTACTAAAATTATTGGTGACGTGGAACGGGTTCTCTTGTTTAGTGGTTATGTTTTTGTGAGGATTTCAATCTTCCCAGTAAATTTGCTTTTCCTAATAGGTTCCAACCTTTGTTAGCTCTAATACTGCCTTAGTGGCTTGAAGTCTGTTTTGACGGGCACACACATAATCACAAGTGGCATTGACTTCTCTAGGTTGGAACTTAGGCCTCGGGGGTCCTCACAAGCCCCAAGTGGCTGCATGTTGCATCCTGAGTCCCCATGTGGCCCTGCTCTGACCTCTGCTGCTGAGGCGTTTGCACCTGACACTTGTGTCCAGTGGCAGCTGCTCCAGGATCTGAGGCACCCGTGGTATGGGAGACACTGCCCAGAGACCCGGGTTAGCAAATAACTTTCCACCCCTCACGGCTGCAGAAGCAGGGCGGTCCTGGGTGCTGAGTGGCAGCCCCACTAGTTCTCTAGCTGTCTTAAATAGATGTGAGCTAGTCACCAGGAAGGGGCCCTTCCCTACCTCCACCCCTTTCCCACCCCAGCCCCCAATTCTGCCCAGGTTGTGTACTAAGCCGGGCTTTCAGGTCACAGCCTCTCAGTCTGCACATGACTTCAGGTCCTTAGACTGTGCACCGCTCACCTCAGTCAGGGTGACTATCTGAGTGGCAGAGGACCACGCTCACCGACACAGGCTCTGCCCAGGGCTGAACCTCAGTTTGCAGGGAAGTATTGTCCCTGATTTACTGAACTGCAGCTGCTAAAGGCCCCACACAGCTTGTCAAGTAGGACGACCTCCAGGACTGAGGCTCCAGTCTTCTATGGCCTCTTCGTCCCTTTCCCCTCAGCTCAGCTGTTTTACCATGGACATCTCCAGAAGGGGGGACGTGGACAGAGGGACAGAGGGAGAGCTTCAGGGGTGTGGGTGAATGCACCTGTTTATCAGTCAGCTGCCATAACAAAATACCATGGAAAGGTGTTTGTTATTGTCCTGGAGGTGGGGAGTCCAAGATCGAGGTGCTGGAGGGGCAATGTCTGGCACGGCGTCTCCCCTGGGCTTGCAGATGGCCTCTTTCTCCCTGTGTGGTCTTCTGTGCAGACACCAGGTGGGGACTGACTGCTGCGTCTTCTTATGAAGCCACTAAACCTGTGGGACTAGGACTTTACTTCACCACTTCATCCCATCTCAGAGGACCCATCTCCACGTGCAGCCACACGGCAGGTCAGGGCTCTGATGCATGAATTTAGGGGCACGTGATCTGTCCTTGGGGTCACAGCAGGAGAACAGCTTGGCATTCCTCAGGTCGCATGGACAGGTGTTGCCCAGATGCTGTGGGAGCTCTTGGTTCCCTGTGAGAGGGAGTGAGTTTCAGGCCCAAGAGCCCCAGCCAAGTGGCAGCAGAAGCGATTCAAGCACTGAGCTCTGCCCTGCTGGGCCAGGCAGGCAGGACCTCTGTCACCAGCGTTAGGCCTCCATGCCTTGGGGGCCCCAATCTTCATCTGCCGTCCACTCTAGGCTTTGGCTTTGGTGTCCCCATCCAGCTCTCTGGCCCAAGTGCTATGACTCAGAAGCTCTGACCCTCCCTCACATTCTCACCCTCTCTGAGCCCCATCCCACACCTGTGCACCTGCCCCGTATTTTCGTCTCTGAGCCTTACTCTCTCCACCAGGAAAGCGGGAGCAGCACCTGCTATGGCCCCCCCAGAACTCTGGGAGCCGTGCTACAGAGTGCCTGGGGCAGTGTGCACTCGGCTTCCTCATTATCCAGCAGGCTCTGATCTCAGGTTCCCTCCTCCCAGTGCAGGGTCCCCAGGGGACACCAGCTTCTGACTCCCAGCATCTGAGCAGGGGGAAGGGGGAGAAGACCTGCCAAGGAGGAGGGAGCCAGCAGAGCAGGACTCTGACCAGGCAATTATTTTTAATGAGTCCTAGTCTCCCGCAGGCGATGAGGCCTGGGGCATAAGTGCTCAGCCTCAGGAAAGGGGACTGTCAGAGACTTCCAGAGCCTGGGTCAGCATCCCCTTCAGCCTCCCCTGGCATTTTAAAGGGAGATTCCACACGACTGTTGTTCGCGGAAGAGTGACATCAACTGCCCCAGGGATAAAGAAGCTCCAGATATAAGAGCAAGGTCTCAGGGCCATGCCCTGGCCTGGGCAGTGGGCAGAGCTGGAGTGAGGCTGCCTACCAAGACTCAGCTGCCTAGAGCTGGTGCCTCCTGGGCTGTACCTTCATCCAATTTGCTTAACCCTTCCTCTCTGCTCTTAGAAAAGGAATTGATAAGGGGTGGGAGGCAGAAGGACAGCCGGGGCCCCTGAGCTGTTCTCCCAGATGTGAGAACTCTCTCGCCCAAGGACTATTGCTCTGTGCAGGGCCTGTGAGTTGCCTGGGTTTGTCCAGTGCCTCCCCATGGCTTGAATCCCACATGGATAAGAGAGCAGTGCTAATACTGAGGGGACCAGACAGAGCTTGGAGGTCAGGGAGAGCCCACGCTGCCTCTCAGGGTAAAGAGGATTTCTAGGTCAGGGCCAGGGAAGCTTCTTGCCGCAGAGAACACTGTAAGCCCAGCTGGGGAGGAGAGGAAAGCCGGCCACTCCTTGGACTGGGGCAGGGTCTCCAATGCCCATGCTGGGTGTGTGGAGCTATGGGTTATAGCTCCGCAGGAAATGCTGTACGTGGAAAGGAGCTCCCTGGATGGAGAGAGCATCTGGCAAAGGTGGGGTGCAGTGGGGAGATCCTGGGCCTGCTGAGCTGAGGTGCAGTGGGGCAGCTGGAGCTGCAGACTGTGCAGAGGAGGAGGCAGGGCTGGGAGGGGAGGCAAGGAGCAGGATGAGGATGATAGGGGACCCCTCTTCCTCTTTGCCAACAGCTCTGCCTGACCTAGCTCCACGCCCTCCCTGTCCACGCCTAACCAAGCTTCCTGGGCCATCTTGCTGCAAGCCAGCTCCCATTCTCATCAGAATGGGCTCTGCTGTCCTTCACCCACACTCTTTCCAGTACCCTGATCACCACTGGAGCCACAGGGTAGGGTGGGCTGAGAGGCTCGATTTTCCATGGAGGGAATTCATCCTCCCAAGGTTTTCTGGCCCCACACTGACTCCTGAACCCAGATTTGCATAAATCTCTATGCTGAGCATGATCCCAGCCATGCTCTGACCCTTGATCCCAGCCTACATTGACCCATTAATTTTACACCCTGACTTCTGGCACTGGGCAGACCCTGCTGGCCAGTCCTGGTCCCAGCCTGAACCACAACTGGTCACTGTCTGACTAGTCCTTGCCGTGGCCTCACACTGCTCCACAACTCACAGTACAGCCATTGATGTTCCCCTCCGCAGACTGAGCAGGTGCAGTGGGCTCCGGCCCCGTGCCAGGCCCAGTGGGAACACCAGGCATAGGATCTCAGGATCAGTGTCACTGTGCCTGTTGGCAGAAAGCTCCTTGCTGCCTAGGTGCTGGGAGACCACGGGCAGCAATGCATCCTTTCTGGAGCTCAATTTGCTCAAGTGTAAAAACCAGGGTGTGGAGGATTCTGAAGAGTCTTACAAGGAAACGGGACGATCAATTGAGATAATGTGTTTAAGAAGCTCTGCACAGCGCTGAGCACCTGGTAGTGCTCCATAAATGCTGGTTATTAATGCTGTTAATAACCTGACCTGCCCACTTCAGACGCCGCACAGGCAGCCGAGAGGCAGATGGGAAGTCAGTGCCTTGGGCGGAGGACAGTAGCGAGGGGAAGCAGGAACGAAGCCCAGAGTCCCAGCGCAGGGAAGCTGTGGGGCCTCCCCAGGGCACGGGAACCATGTTGTCCTGAGTATCTGAGCCAGGTCCATCTTGGTGGAGGGGATGCTTAAGTCAGAAGAGAGGTCTCACCTCCCTTATCGTTGAGGCCACCGGCCATGGCAACAGCCCTCTGTACAGACAAGGACATGGGGAGCTGCAGAGTGCAGAGCTGTGCTCATGTGCGTGGCTGGCGGGAGAAGCGCAAAGCTTCTGCCCAGGGCAACAGAACTTTGAATGTCATGCTCACCCCAGGGCAATTTGGCAACTCAGGAGGTAGGTGGGGGGGGGAGGGGAACAGGACTGTGATGAGAGGAACAGGAATGAGCTCTCCCTGTCTGTCCCCTGGCCTAAGGAGGGGTCTGTGAGGGGCCTGTGCTAACCCTGTCCCCTCCCCAAATCCTACCATGAATAGGGAAGCTGGTACCCTCCTGCTTACCCCACTGGAGATTTTGCCTTCTCCTGGGTCACCCCCTCCAAGTCACCCCCACCCCCATTAAACTTTCTTCCTGCGGGCTCTGTTTGGACTGCTGAGAAAAGATGGCCCCACTCAGGCTCTGGGAGGATGGCAAGTGGCTCCTGTTTGCAGGTATGCAGTCCTTCCTGTGCATCGCCCCCTCCCCCCGCTCCCTGTCATCTGAGTCTCTGTCTCTGGTTTCCAAAGGGTGGCGGAGTCACCCCTGCAGCATGGGGTTGGCATCACAGGGAGACAAGTCTGAGTTAAACAGCAGAACAGAAAGGTAGAGAAGAGCCTGGGAGAGGACGAGGTGATGGCGAGGGAGGCAGGTTAGAGGTGGAGCTTGTTGCTGATGCAGGACACTTGGGGAAATGGTAGGAAGGGGGATGGACAGGCCCGTTTGGGTGTTGGGCACTAAGGGGGATGGCAGTGCCAGGGTTTCTGGGAGGCTCAGAGGTGTCGTAAAGGGAAACTCTTTTTCTATTAGCAATACATCTGATGCCAATGCATGGGCTTTCCACACCCAAGTTGGGGGCAGTGGTGTGCTTTTAATTCCAGCTCCATGGGAGATTGTAGGTAGGGGAATGTCACTTGAAGGTCAACACAGGCAAAACCCTGAAACCCTAGGTGAAAAGTTACCTAAAGTAAAAAAGCTCAAGAGGTAGAGCACAAGCAAACAAACAAACAAAAGAAATAAATAAAACTTAAAGGCAGGAAAGATTTCTTATGGTTCAGGTTGGCTGGCTCAGTGGCTTGTGTTCTGTGACATGGCAGAACACCATGGTGGCAGACGTGTGTGGCAGAGGCTGCTTACCTCATGGCAGTTGGGAAGCATAGAGAATGAGGGAGGGACTGGGGACAAGCATGTCCCTCACAGGTGCACACCCAAGGACCTGCTTCCTGATGGCCCACTCTGCTATGACCCCATGTACGTATGGACCCCCGGACGAGGTCAGTACCCTTCGATCTAATCACGTCTTAATAGTGCCACGAAGACCATGCTTCAGCACATGGGCCTTTTAGCCCATCCAGACCAGCACACAGGCCAACAGCCCACCTTGAGGACAGGACAGGTGAACTGAGATGTGCCCATGTACTGGATACTGTATGGCACTGAGAACCAATGATTTTCAGGCACACCTGTGACCAGCAGGTTTGAGCAGCAGGCAATTAGAGTTGCCATCTTGGGACAGAGTCCACTGAACGGATGTCATATGGGTAGAGGTGACGTCTGCCCAGCAAAGATGTGAGCAAAGTAACATGGTGCTTCCCAGACGGGGTTTTAGGATCGTCTGTCTCACACACGCTATGCTTTCATGGTGCCTTCCAAAACTCATGTTGAAATCTAGTTGCCGTTGTGACAATAGTCAGGGGTGAGACCATCAGAGGTGACGAGACCACGAAGGGTCTGTCACAGGAATGGATTGTGATAAAAGTCACTTCGAAGGCTTTCAGGCTCTTGTCCACTTGCTCTCACTCTCTCTGCCCCTTCCACCTTGTACCAGGGAAACTTAGCCAGGTGCCAGGGAGCACACTGGGGACCTGGGGCTCACACTACTGACTTTCTGGCTGCTTAGGATCCACAGACCTTGGGGCTAGGGCTTTACTGTACATCAGGGAGGGGAGATGAGGCATTTGGCCCATGGAGGTGACAGACTGAAAGTGGATGCACTTGGGGTGACCTTCAGTGAGTAGCCCAGATCTCCTCCTGCCCTCCATGAGGACTGGAATCTGGCTTTAAACTTTCCTTCATGGCCAAGATGCTGATACAGAGTTTGCTCCTGGGGTCACGAGACACCCATCCCGCCCCCAACACACGACCAGAAGAAAACCATGATGAAAAGAGGCTCGGTGACCCAGGTCCTGCAGCAATGAACTTGCTTAGCATCAGTGTCACAAGCGCACGGCTGCAGATGCCCTCAATGAAGGGGTTCCAACAGGAGGATTTGCTCATTCAGGAAAGCCGGACCGTGAGAAGTAGCTAACTGAAGACTCTGACAGAAATTCTAAAACAGGGCTGTCCAAAGTGATTAAAGAAATAAGTCCAGCTGGGCGCTGGTGGCTCACTCCTGTAATCCTAGCTACTCAGGAGGCAGAAATCAGGAGGATCACAGTTTGAAGCTAGCACTGGGAAACAGTTCGGGAGACTCTACCTCAAAAAAAAAAAAACCTAGCCCCCAAATAAACTTCATAAATCAGAAAGAAAGAGCACATGTCCTCTACAACACTAGGTTTAGAAAGGGACAAAACAGATTACTAAGGATCAATTATACTGCATTTAAGAGCTGACTGAATTTAGTAGAACACTGACAGATCAGAAACGGATCCAGGAAGCTGACCAGACAGTGGTCACAGAAACACAGAAATTGGAATTGTCAGATCCAAAACACACCTCTGCCGGGTTCTGGAAGGAGAGGAGAGGAAACAAGGCCCAAGAGCTCCAAGTCTGCCACTGCCCACTAAATATTGTGTTACTCAGATCTCTGTCCCTGTAACACATGTGTGACATAAGCAACCAATAAAGAGCAAAGGTTCGTTTGGTCTCAGTTGTGGGGTTTTCAGTTCATGGCCACTTGGCCCCAATGCTGTGGGCCTGTGGCTAGGTGGCCCGTCATGGCAAAGCCACTCAGCTCAGGTCCAGGGAGCAAACAGAAAGAGAGGAGGGGCCAGGGTCCCACTGTCCCCTTGAGGTCCTGCCCCCAGTGACCTAAAGACCTCCCACCAGGCCTTGCCTCTTAAAGGCTCCACAACTTCCAAAAGGCACCATCCTAGGAACTGAGCCTTTAAGACAGCAGCTTTTGGGGCACCCTTAACACCCAGACTCTAGCCAGGGCATACTCAGATAGAAGACTCTTGGTGAATCTAGAGAAAGATTTTTAAAGTCTTTCTCATGGAGGAACTTCTGAATGATAAAGACCAAAAGAAAGCTGTGAAAGTCCCCAGAGAGGAACAGTTTGCCTCCCAAGAGCAAGAGTGACTGTATCAACAGAAAAAGTCACCTTAGGTCACTGAAAGAAAATAGCCACCAAATCTCAGTTTATATCCAACCAGGTGTGATCAGGGAACAAAACTCAGGCCACTGAGGGAGCAGTCCAGACTCCAGGAAGGAGGCTCTAAGTGTGGTGTCACGAGCGAGCTGTGCCAGAAACCACAGATAGACTCACTCGTGTCTTCCCACACTGTCAGAATTTATTGGTTAACTATGAATCTAGAAGCTTCATCAATTTTCTTGGTTTTAATTTGCCGAGTTCTACCGATGTTGCTTGACGGCCTATGCTGTTGACAACACAGGTTTTTTATTTCAATCTTAGGTACTCCTATTTACTCTCAGATCACACATTGCACTCCACACAACCGTATACACACACATATGTACACATATGTAACAGGATGGTGGAGACGTGTTCACAGAGGCTGCAGAGCTCCGGGGACCGTGCTGGAGGCCAGGCTGATAAAAGCACAAGGAGACGTCTCTGTCGGGACCCGATAAGACGTTCTGGGAACCGCAGGCAGGCGCTTGGCCGTGCAGGGTGCTGAGTTGTCACAGGCAGGTCTGGGTGTCAGTGTCAGTCAGAAGCGGGCTGTGTCACAGGCAGGAAAAACTGCACTGGAGCTGGAGCGGGGGACAAGGGCACAGGTCGGCACAGATCCTTCACTTGGAGGTTTTCCAGGATGGGGCTCATGACAGGTGACCGGGTGGTGTGCCTGTCACATCTCAGTCTTGGGGTGCTCCTCCTTTTATAGTCCCAAGTGAGGGGAGTACGTGTGCGGTGATTGACCAGTTCATGTGTCTGGGGTTTCTGACATGATTTGATGTACTCACAGGTGTCATTGTTTATTGGCACAATAAATTATTGGTTTGCGCCTCACAGTGTGCTGGCAGGTGGTGGCTGTTATGTGTATGAAGTATGTAGAGTTGTTCTGTTTGGCGTTTATTCTCAAAATGGAGTAGGTTAGGTCAAAACTGTTGCTTCACAGAGTGGAGTAAGTCAAGGCTACACACGGCCTAAAGCTGCTGGTCCCCACGACGCAGAGTAAGCCAGAGCAGGCAGGCCTGTTCTCAGATGACACAGAGATTGCTTTTTTTCCCCTTCACTTCCTGCTTCTAGGAACTAGGATATGACATCTGGAGCTCTAGTGGCCATTTTGAATGGTGAGGTGACTGTGAACCTGGAAACCACAGACTAGAATGGATGACAAAATAAAAGACCCCAAAGCTGTCACATGAGACCTGGACTGCTGCCTCCACTCTTCTTCCATGCGAGAGGCAAATAAACTTGTGTTTTGTTTCATCCAGTGTTACTTATGCTTTCTAAATATGACCTTAATAGTTACCCGGGTCAGCTTCCCACATCCAGCACCCACTAATGGCACCCTTCACATATGGCCCATTGCAGGCAGGGTTGCTGTCACAATGCAAGGATACGTGCCTTTCCTTTTTAACTTCAAAAGACACTTTTGAAATCTATAGTTGAGAGAAATATTGAGTGCTAAGATCCTGGTTTTTGATTATCAACATCCAAAGCTCAAAGGATTGTGGGGAGAAAGCTTTGCTCCAGGAGAGGCACAAAGGGCTCCTTGGCTGTCCTGAGCTGCGTCCCCACCCGCTAGGCAGGTTGAGGTCCTGGGAGCTGGAGTGCGGTAAGAGAGTGGGCGTGGTGGGGTCTCCTGGGAGGGGCAGGACTGGTCCCTCTGTGGCCAGCGGTGGGTGATGGAGGGAGGAAAATGGCAGATTCAAGAAAAGCAGAAAAAGGGGACCATGAGTAGGAAGTCCTGCCATCTTTGAGTGGATTAAGTGGGCCTGGGAGGGCAACTTGGCAATGGGGCCTAGAGTGGATCTGGGGTCCTTACCCACCTGAGGGCAGGGGGCACCCAGGGCCCCTGGGAAGACCAAGCAAGTAACATGCATGCAAGGAGCAGGATCCTCTGTTGGGGTCAGGGCCAACACCTCTGTAGGACTGGAAGAACCTCCTGGTACCCCTGCCTTGGCAAGCCTATCCAGGGAAGTTAATAACTCCCTGCTGTGGTTTGAAAGTGGCTTGTCCCCTCTGAAAGTCATGTGGAAATAACACCCACAGGAGACATTAGGAGGTGGGACCAAGTGATAAGTGGATTACTCCATCAGGGGTCAACGTGTTAGTGGTTAAGTGAGAATGGGCCTTCTGTAAAGGCCAGTTTGCCTGGGTCTCTCCTGAGTGTCTTGACTCTGGCCAGGTGATGCCCTGTGCCACCTCGGGACTCTGCCAACACTGTGGCCCCGGGATCTTATCTTTGTAATTTGCCCAATTTGTCACTAGAAACAGAAAATGAGCCAAGACTTTCCCCAAACAAAGAGAAACAGGGAAGCACCGAGCTAACCAGGGAGCCCTGGAATTGGGCCCTTATCCCCAAACCATGACCATGCCATAAAATGACTGAGGGTGATCTTGAAGTGAGTCTGAAAATGTTTTCCATACTGCTGGATGGGGTGTGGCACCTGTGAGCCTCTGGTCCTCGGGGGAGGAAGCACTGCCCAGCCAAGGAAGTAGAAAAGTGGTGGGAGCTGGGGCCAGGGGAGGGAGGCATGGGTGCTGGGGCCAGGGAAGGGAGGCATGGGTGCTGGGGTCAGGGCAGGGGAGCAGCGGGTTCTGGGGCCAGGGGAGGGGTGTCCGTGAGATGAGCCCTGTGCAGGTCGGGCAGGACAGGGAGGAGGCAGGAAGAGTGAGGTGGGCACCAGGCAAACACCAGCAGCCCATATGGAAAGAGTTTCTAACATATGAGTTTCTGGAAACTGATAATTGTTCCTCCAGGACATGTGCCAAGGAAGTGTGTTGACAACTAACAAAGAAATAAAAGCAGATTAAATAAATAATATCAAAAGATACTAAACTTCATTGGTAGTCAAGACAATCCTAATTAGAACAAAAACAAAATAACATATTTTTATTGAAGAGATTGGCAAAAAATTACAGAGCACCAAGGATAACTACTGGGAGGGGCCCTGGTGGGACTTGGCCTTGACATATTTTATCTTCATCTGATAAAATATGGCCATATAGCTCAACCCGAGATCTTACGTTGGGCATTTATTTTTTGAAAAGAAAACCCTGTTGGTGGTTAAGACGAGTGTGTGGCAAGACATTTTTGGCTGTGTGAGCTGAAGCCTGTGCAGCAGTTGGAAAGATGCAGGTGACACAGTTGCTGCAGGTATGTCCCAGGTGCCGCAGGTGAGTCACCAACCAACCAACCAACCAACCGTGAGCTGAGATCAGCGACCCCGAAGACTCGCTCATGCTGGTCCCTGTGGTGTTCAAGGCCAGGTCGCCTCTGACCTCTTCACAGGGCCTGTGGACTCCCACGCCCGCCACACCAGTGTCACAGCCTCAATGTGACCCTTAGTGGGTCACACCCCAGTTGTGTAAAACAAGCCACCAATGATGCTTTCATGCACACACACGTTGAACAGGCTTGTGCCTGACACAGTGGAGACTTGGGCAGCACCTACCTTTTCTACTTTTTGTAATTTCTTTTGGGTTTTGGTAAGCATATTGATAATGAATGAAACTTTAACAAAATACTTGTAGTACAACTAAAAGCAAAGAGAATGATTAATTTACCCTTAATTAAATGCAGAAGGAAAAACTCACAGTGGGAAAATATGTTTTTCTTGGACATTTTCTCTTAGAAATGAATATTAAACCAGCTGGCCAACGCCGACTTCACAAAGTGCAAATGCAGTTCCTAGTGCCACTTTTATCAGGCTCTGAAAGAAGGGACACACCTTGTCTTGATCAAACGTATCCACCAGCGCCTGGCCTGCTGCAGGCGTGCTGGATAGCGGGGAAGGTTCAAGACTGGAGGAAGCGGTGGCCAAATCATTTAGTCCTTCTTTAGCGTTTTAAATGTGTCCTGCTTTCTCCTTGTTTCTATTAACTACCCCACGCCTTTTTTTGATTCATCAAATTTTCTTTGATCCTGTCTCTCCTCAATCTGTCTCCAACTTTCCATCCCATTTCAGCTCCTCTGCGGGCTCCTGATGAGCCCCCATCCTTCAGCTCAGAGTCTGGAGTTTCACTGTCCCACAGGTCGCCAGGAGCGAGGCAGCAACTCCAGTGCCTTTTACCCCTCTGACCTCCTCACCCTCAAATGCCATGTCAAAGCCCTGTGGCGTTTAGTGCCGGGTTATTTCTTATTTAGACTTAATGCACTTTACTAATTTCCTTGGTTTTCTTAAATCCCACTACCTCTTCCCTGCTTTTCTTGCGGGTTTTACAGCTCAGCACATGCTGGCTGAAATGGTGCTGTGGCTTGAATGTGACCCCAAAAGTTCATGTGTCGGCAACATGGGTTGCATGGAGAGCCCTCTGGGAGGTGGTTGGTCCTGAGAGGTCGGACGAGTGGATTCTTCGGGGTTGGCGGGTTCATGGGTTATAAAGGGAGCGACACTGTAGGAGCCCGCTCTCTGCCACTCCACTGTCTGGCCAGGGGCTGTCTGATGCCTCGATCGGCTGCACTGCATGGTGAGGCCCCCCCACATCCCGGTGCTGTGCTGTTAGACCTCCCAGGCTCTGAAGCCTCGACCTGAAGGAGCCTCCACCCCTTATAAGTTCTAGTCTGTGGTGCTGTGCTGTGGTCCCAGAGAGGGACTGAGGCAGTTAGGAGACCGAGTAAGCATGCAATGTTACAAGTCCCCTAATAAGTTCGGAGGAAGCTGGCGCTGCAGGCCAGGTGACTGGGTTCTGTCTCCTCCTTTTCCTCCCTCCACACAGCCTTGACCTTGGGCCTGCACTTCCCCCTGGAACTCTGTCTGATCGTTACAGAACTCTATGGCCTGAGGTTTTCCCCTGGAGGTTTCAGGGATGCTACCTCTTTGCTTTCTCCTTGTCAACAGTGGAGCCTGGTGAGGTTTGGGAATTTCTCCTCACATTTCATTCTTACGCCTGTGTAATTCTCCTGTCCCGCTCAGGATGTGCTTCTCCGGCTGGGGGATTATGAGTCACTATTCAGTGCACGTGGTTCCTTCCCAAATGTCCTGTCCCATCCCTCTCCCTGCAGTGCTGTGCTAGCCTGTGTCTGAACCTATTTTCACGGGGCCTCACCTGTCGTGCCCCTTTTTCCAGGTTCTGGGGCTCCCTCTGCTGCAATGTCTAGTTTCCTGGCTTGTTCCTCAGTCCCATTTATCTGCCCCGTGACAAGGCCGTCCACGTTATTCTGCATGCCCACACCCCCGTTTTCATCGATAACTGACTTTCTATGGAGCTGGCACTACCCTCTCAGGGATACACCATCACCCCGTTTCCCTCTGATTAATCCTACTCTGATAGAATTCTTCAATACTCTGTTTATTTCCTGTTTTCTCTCTTCCACGTGTCGTGTCCTTTCTTCTAAAAGCCCAGGGTGGGGGAATATGGTTGGGGGGCAGCTGATTAATTTTAACAAACATGGAGGGGCCCGAGGCAAGCAAGTCTTTGATAAGACAGAGGCCGTAGAGACCAGGGGACATGGGAAATGGATGGATGCCTGCCGGGCTCCTGGAGGAAGCCGCACCACTAGCACCACTAGATGCACAGGGCCAGGGAGGAGTGGGGCAGAAGTGGGGCTCGGGTTTGGCGGAAGGGGAGCAGTATTTCACAGAAGTAGGTGACAGGTCAGTGGGCAATGCGTGTGAAGAATACGGGGACTCCAAACACGTATGTACCATAGGAGGTCAGCGCGAAGCGCAGGGTGGAGCCCGCCAGGGGGCTGAAAGCGATGCAGGGGTAGACGGCCAAAGCCTGCTGCCCCAGGATGGCCCAGTACCCCGGGGTGGGAGGCAGCTCCTCCAGCCTCCATCCGTGGCCCAGTGGCCAGTTCCCATGCATGGCAGCTTCTGTGACAAATGGGGAGAATGGGCTCTGGTAGGCTTCGGACTCCACATGGTGGGCTAGCTCTTCGTGCTCATCCAGCTGTGTGTGCAAACCTGGTCTCTGAGAGTGTCCTGGCCACTCCTGGAGGCCTGTCCTCCTGCCTCCCCCTGTCCTCCGACTCGCTCTCCCTCTGTGGCCTCTTGGCACTCCCCGGCTTCTTCTCCTAGCAGGGGCTCTTTCTGAAGGCTGCACCTGACGGTTCTGAAGGACCTCGAATCTCATGGGTTTTATGTAGGCGATGGGCCTTGCAGGTGGGAATGCCTCTTCAGGGCCATTTGCTTCAACGGGGACTTCAGGATTCACATCTGGGCAGGTTGGCGCCCTGGGGAGCGCGTCTGAGGCTGGCGACAAGCAGAAAGTGAGGAGAGGGAAGGGCCTATCCAGGAAGCCTCTGCAGAGGGGCAACGGTGAGCTGCCTTCCAGACTCAGAGCAAGGGTCAGTCGGCACCTGCAGTGCATCCCCCGAGAGCCCTGTCTGCCCAGCCCACTCCCCACTCAGCACTCTGCATAAGGAGCTGGTGCTTCCTGTCAGTCTCCCTACAGACTTGCCAGTCGAGTGTTCAATCCCCACTCTGCTGGTGGGGAAATCCAGCCTGGGGTTTGCTAGAGAGCTTGAGTTTAGGGCCGGGCGCCCGTGGCTCACACCTGCAATCCTAGCTACTCAGGAGGAAGAGATCAGGAGGACTGCAGTTCAAAGCCAGCCTGGGCAAATAGTTCGAAAGACCCTATCTCAAAAATACCTAACACACACACACATACAAAAGAAGGGCTGATGGAGTGACTCAGGTGTAGGCCCTGAATTCAAACCCCGGTACCACAAAACAAAAACAAAAACAACAAAAAGAGAGAGCGAGAGCTTGAGTTTAAATAAAATGGACATCTGTGAGCTTATACACAAGGAAGAACACATAAACATGTGAGTGTACACACACACACACACACACACACACACACACACCGTGCTAATGGTTGATTCTCAGAAAGGAGGTGGCTCTGTAACGGGAAGGTTGGGGTTTGAGCCCCCAGGGCCTGCTTCCTTTTTCATGAATGCCCACCCAAGGTCATTACAAGGACTTCAAGTTGCCTCAAGCAAAGTGCCTAGACCAGGGCTCCTGGTGAAGTGTGGGAGGGGACAGCTGGAGGAGTTCACACAGGGACAGGGGTCTGCAAGGAGGCTGGAGAGCACAGAGAGGAATGGTCAGGAAACCTTAAATGGCTGTTGGGTAACAGTTGGGAGGGAGTGCTCACACAGAACTTTTAACCCGTATTTTATCCTGAGGTCAAAGGGATTTTGAAGAAGGAGCAAGGCTACCCCAGTTGGACTTGAAAGTGAGGGTTAGGCTACCAGAGGAAAGTGGACTTCCCTGGATGCAGGAGAGCCTGGGGAGGAGGCAGACTTCTGGAGAAGGTGTGAGCGGGTTCAGGAAAAGGCAATAGGAGTAGGGATCCCCAAAAGTCCCTAGTGGCCTGGTGACAATGGGTGAGGAGGAGGATCCAGGGCCTCCTCCAGACCTGTGTCTGCCATGAATGCTCCTGTCCACTCTTTCACCGAAACCTGTTCTCCCCTAGCAGGCAGGGGAGCCAGGTCCTCAGGGCAGAGCTGAAGCAACAAGGCACAAGCTTGGGTGACACAAAATATGCCCAACATTGGGCCTGCTGAGTCTGACTCCTTAGTACCTCATCCAAGCAGAAAGGAGGCCATCACCAGCTCTGAGCTTGGAGCTCTGTGGGATCTGGGCTGGAGGTGGACCTGGAGTCCTCACACAGAGGACCATCCCCACCATGGGGGTGGTGGAGATCAGCCTGAGAGAATGGAGCAGCAAAGGAGGCCTCAGAGGACGCAGTAAACTCTAAAGTAAGGCCACAGAAAGCCACCATCACAATCACTGACCCAGAACCAGAAGATGGCCTGGATCCAAGATGAAGAGAGAGGGAGGAAATGAGCAGCCAGCCATGGTCAGCACAGCAAGTCTGCTACGGGACCATTGGGGTTGGCCAAGGAAGGGTCGCTGAGAATTTGACAGTGGACTCAGGAGTGGGAGTGCTGTTGGCTTCCAGGGAGGAGAACGTGAGAGGGGGTGGACTGGGGGGAAGATGGTGAAAGGCAGGGCTGGGATGGCTGAGATGGGATCTCCACCATGGCGGGCCTAGGAATTTAGCATCTCAGGCAGACCCATACGGTGCAACAGTTGAGAATGCTTAAGAACGCACTCTCTCCACCCCCATCAAAACGTCACGATCCGATCGTCCGTGAGTGACTTCCCAGACTGTGGTTAGAACTCAAATCCATGTGACCTATGCTGTTAATCTTCAACCTGGTCAGCCTCGACAGCATTGGGAGGTGATGCCATCACACTGGTGACACATTAATACCCTGTTGGCAGTTCCTCTGTCCCCACTTTCAATCAGGGACAGCAGAGACAGAAAGATAGGGGACATGAGCCATGCCCAGTTAGAGCTTCAAAGACGAGTTTGGGGAGTCATAGCAGTCATCATAGCTAAAGCCTTTGAGGTTTTAATTCAGCATCAAAAATCAGTCCTGGGAGACCCAGGACACAGGAAGTCTATGCTTTATTCAGCAACCATAAAGGACTCGTGTGACCTTTCAGAGCCATTTACATCTGTCCTTCCAAATGCAGTCTCAGAGCTAATTGTGGCTGTGGAGCTACTGACCAGGTAAGCTAGAGGGTGGTGGTGTACAAGTGGCCTTCTGTGTAGGACAGAAGTTCTCAGGGAAAGCAAGAGTCAGAGGGTGGCTGTGTGGACCAAGAACCAACACACCTTCCATTGCATGATACTCTGCAACCCTTTCTTGGCCTAGATGTACCCCGGGAGTTAGGGGTTGGAGATGAGGAAAGCCTGGACCAGTGAACCCTGTGGATTTGTTAGCTTTCCTTCACTGACAGAACGCCTGACATAAACAACTTAAGGACAGGTGTTATTTATTTTAATTCACGGTGGCAAAGGGTTCAGTCCCTGGTTGCTTGGTCCCGGGCACTTGGGCAGAATATTATGGAGGTGGAAGGATGTAGCAGGGGGTTGTTCACCTCGTGGTGGACGGCAAGCAGAGAAAGGGAGCGCAAGAAGGGGCCAGGGTAAGATACAGCCCCAGGGGCCTTCTTCTTCCAACTAGGCCCCACCTCCTGCCTTTCACCTCATCCCAAGAATACCACCAGATATGAATCCATCAAGGGATTCATCCATTCATTAAGTCAGAGCCCTGTGTCTAATCCATCACTGGAAATGTCTTCACAGACATTTACTTCACAGTGCTTTCCTAATCTCCTAGGTGTTTCTCAATCCAGTCAAGTTGACAGTGAAGATGAACCATCACACCCCAGAAAAGCCCAGAACACTTAACACTCAGTAAGACAGACTAGAACAAGCACCGACAATCTGCAACAGGAGAAAGCCAAATGGTCCCTAGGCATCTGAAATGCTAAAATCCACATATAATAAAAAAAAATTGGGACATTGTTCTGCACCGAGCCAATGGGCAAAGATTAAAGACTAAGGGCACTCACTGTGTGAAGAGAAAAGAGAAATGTTTTAGAGAACTAGACAGAAAAACGTCAAGGTTGAGGGTACTAGGTTTATCATGGATGGAGGTAGTATGCAGTGACAGTCACGGAGACTATGGTGTTCGTACAGAAATGAATGACTGAGTGATGGTACGGAAGAGAAATTCCAGAACCAGCCACACATCTCTGGAGATTTTAGCAATGATAGAACTGGCACTGGAGATCATTGCGAGATTATTCCTGGAAAACTTGTGTGCCTAGGAAGTCCCAAGAAACTCATATTGGGGCTTCCCAACGCAACAGCCCAACCATGTAAATTCCGTGGACCCACAGTCAACAAGCCCATCATGGAGTCCCATCTCTCACTTGGCTTCTTCCTCGTTTTCAACACGCACAGCACTCAGGGATCAGAAAACATCAGAGGAAAGACAATAGCGTGCGAGAGAGAAACCAGTGGATCAAACAGAAGAGACCAACTTGGAGGAGACGGTTCACACCACAGATGAAACCTTCCAAATCCATAATTAATAATTACAGAGAAGTAAGAGAATACATTATGTCCATGAATCAATTACTGGATACGTTAAGGAGGAACATCGAGGGAGAAGTGCTGTTTGAAATTAAAATCATGAGAGCGGAGATGAGCATCTCCGTGGAAATGCTGGCAGGTAATAGTGGGCATTCTCCCAGAAAGGAGAGCAAAAACCTGAAAGGAGGAAATAGAAGAAAGTTAGAGGTTCCTCTATTGTCACCAGGGTGCTGGTGACAATTCTAAAGCTTCCAGAGAGAGAGAGAAAGAAAAAGAAAGGAGGGGGACGAGGACAGTGTCACATGGAGAGGTCAGGAATCAGAATGTCTCAACAATCAGGCATCTCAAAAATAACCATGGCATGTAGACGCTAATGGAGGGAAATGGGTTTTCCACCTGAAATTCAACACCCAAACAAAGTAGCCCTTGGGAATCAGACAGGGTAGGATGAGGATATTTTCTGACATGCAAGTTCATAATTTCCTACTAATGTGTGCTTCACTGGAAGGCTATGGGATGGCTTTCTTCAAAAAGAAAAAGTAAACAAAGAAAAAGCAACCAGATATAGGAAATGGGATGGAATGCAAAAGGAGAGGGTAATGGGAGTCCCCAGCTGATGGTGAAGTGAAGGGAGATCCCGGGGTGACAGGTGCGAAGCTGGCTTAGAGCAGCAATCTACACTGGAGCAAGCTATGAGAAGTTGATGGAATGCTTGATTGTGTCTGAATCCAAACAATTGGGGAAGAATTTGAAAATGGATTAGTGATAAATAAGCATAATAACCCAAGTGTGAAGTCCTGGAAAATTTGTTACGCACGAGGGGAAAGTAACCCCAGTTTCCTGCAGGGCCCCATTTGAACAGCAGGATTCCACTGGCCAGCAGACCGTGGGGGTGCTGTGGTGGGTGACGGAGGTGAATGGTGGTGGTGGTGGTGACCAGCATATATAAACTAGAGGTGAAGAAGATGCCTCTGCCCCAGAGGGGAGACAGTAAACAAAGCCTAGGATGGAAGCAAATGGGAGTTGATGCTCAGACCTGTTCACACAGATGTGAGGGGTTGTCCCTAAGGCGGGGTTGAGAGGGGGCGGGGAACGGTGAGTTTCGTAATATACCACATATGGATCTCTAACTTAAAACAGTTAATACCAACAGTAAAGTAAAAGCCGGGAAAAACAATGACAAGTATTTGACAGTACCTGGACTGGGAGCCAAGTAGCAACACCGCTTCCAAGGCTGTTCTTCCTCCATGAAGGAGCCTGAGGGGGGTTGAACAGAAAACAGATGAGTAATTCTGGGGACTTAAACCACCCCTCGTTCTGAGCACCAAGCAGCCATCCAGTCTCCCTGCGCAGTGCTTGCGGTGGACACCGGGGCCCACTGCCCGAAGCCGAGGCTGTCCAGGAGGCGTGTGCACACTGAGGGCGCAGGGGCCCGGTGGACTTGGACACCCTCAGCTGTTTGAGGGGGAGCCGGCAGGCAGTAGGGAGTGGCCTAAAGGTGGAGGTTGATCTCTTCCCTCCAGTTGGGGAAAGTTATCCGTGGCCCTTCTAGGGCACCGAGGATTTTGTCCCAACCTGGATGCAGAATCCACCTATCCCCAGGGGCCTGGAGTCACCTACCTGATCTCCTTGCTGCTGAGCTCTGGACGTCTGAGAATCAGAAGCTTCTGGGAGACCCTGCTAAGAAGCCTGCGGTATTGGGAGTCTGAAGTGTCGGGGTCAAGGCTGTGAGTCAGTTCCCCCAAACACATCTGCTCCCGGGACGCACAGCGCTCTACGCAGGCTGGAGCCCGGCCACCTTTTATAGGCGGTCACTGCTCCACAAGTGACTGGCAACAGAGGGCGTGGCCTGAACGGGGGCGGGGCCTGCGCGGGGCGGGGCCGTGGTGGGCGGGGTCGTGTCGGGGCGGGGCCTGGCTTGCCTCTGCAGTATTATTGGGCTTGTCTTCTGCCCGTCAAATGGGGCCCGGCCCATATAGGACGAGGCGGTCATAGATGCGTGTTTATTTGGTTGATGGATTGATTGATTAATTCAATCATTACGGGAAAACTGCATCCAGTAGCTGCAGTCGAGCTCAGAGGGGGGTCTGATTGTGAGGATAGATGAGTCTGATCAGCTCTGGGCGGGCGATTTGGGATATTGGGCTGAAGTGTGAAGGGTTTGTCCTTGACCCAGGCTGGG
The DNA here is from genome assembly GCF_047511655.1 of Castor canadensis. NCBI lineage: Eukaryota > Metazoa > Chordata > Mammalia > Rodentia > Castoridae > Castor > Castor canadensis. The sequence goes on along the minus strand of NC_133395.1, from coordinate 146,615,159 downwards.
TGGGGAGGGAGGGTATTTGGTGAAGGGCTGAGCCCCCCGGGTGGAGCCACGTGGGGGGACAGGGCAGGCATGTGGGATCCGGCGTTCCAAAGGACGTTGGGAACCCCTGGAAATGTTAGGTAGTGAGACGGGATGATGGGGTTCACATTTCAAAATGGACTACCTGGCTGAGATCCAGGGCCAGGACTGTCCCAGGAGGCAGGGTGGCTACAGTGGGCTTGGGTGGGGCCCTCTGTCTCAGGTGACAGGGAAGTTGGCAGTAGAGAAGAGGACCGTCCATGGCCGCAGGGAATGAAGAGGGAAGGTGACCCAAGATGGCGGTGGTGTGGATACACCCTACACAGGGCACGGGGTGGATGGCTACCGTAGTAGCCTGTGGTTAAGGGCTCCAGAGAGGGTGAGGAGCTGGGTTAGCACAAGTAGGCTGAAGGACGATTGGAGCAAACCGAGGACGTCCAGTGGGATTTTGTACAAATGTCTGGAGCTCAGGGTGTGAGATGGGGCTGGAGATCTGTGTGAGGCCCTAGGTGTGACTCAGTACTAGGGCTTTCCTAGCATCACCAGAAATAAATGGGAATAAATAAAACAAAAAAGCCACGGGTGTGGACCCAGTGGTGAAGGAAGAGTCAACCTAGAGACATGCCAGGACCCAGGAGGGGAGCCCTTGTACTGTTTCAAAACTGCTTCTCAAAATTAACATTTAAATAATGCTACTCCAGTTAGACTTTCAATGTTATATCCCTTCTCTTCTTTAAAAGTCAACTGTATTGAGACGGTTTGCACACAATAAAATATACCAGTGTTAAATCACAGTTCACTGAGTGTTGGTAAACTCAGAGTCCAGGGTAGCCTCCACCCTAGTTCAGATAGGGAGTACTCCTCTTGTCCTCCCTTTGCAGACAAGCCCTCTCCACACGCTGCCCCAGGCAGCTACTGATCCCATTCTCACCCCTGTACATTTTTCACTGTTGTAGAGAATTTCATATAAGTAGAATCACACACAGATACATACGGTGTGCCTAGCTGTAATTCCAGAACAAAGAGTCTAAGAAAGAAGGATTGTGAGTTCCACGCCAGCCTGGGCTACATAGCAAGTTCAAAGCTAGCCTGAGTTACATACTACACAGTAAGAACCTCTCATTCTCTCTCTCTCTGTCTCTCTCTCAAATTGAAAGGATCCCCGTGCTGATGGCTCACACCTCTAGTCCTAGCTTCTTGGAAGGCAGAGATCAGGAGGATGATGGTTCAAGGCCAACCCTGGCATAATAGTTCTTAGGACCCTGTCTCAAGAATACCCAACACAGCTGGGCACTGGTGGCTCACGCCTGTAATCCTAGCTACTCAGGAGGCAGAGATTAGGAGGATCATGGTTCAAAGCCATCCTGGACAAATAGTTTGAAAGACCCTATCTCAAAAAAAACCCATCATGAAAAAGGGCTGGTGGAGTGGCTTAAGGTGTAGGCCCTGAGTTCAAGCCCCAGTACCACATACACACACACAATCATCAACATAAAAAGAGACTGGCGGAGTGGCTTAAGTAGTAGAGTAGTTTTCATTACGGGAAAACTGCATCCAGTAGCTGCAGTCGAGCTCCGAGGGGGTCTGATTGTGAGGATAGATGAGTCTGATCAGCTCTGGGTGGGCGATTTGGGATACTGGGCTGAAGTGTGAAGGGTTTGTCCTTGACCCAGGCTGGGCGGGGAGGGAGGGCATTTGGTGAAGGGCTGAGGCCCGGATCTCAGGGCCAGGCCCCTGGTTGGAGCCACGTGGTGGGACAGGGCAGGCATGTGGGATCCGCCTTGCAAGTGTGAGACCCTGAGTTCAAACCCTGGTACACCAAAAAAAAAAAAAAAAAAATGGAGCTGAGTCTGGTGGAACCGATCTGCATTCCCAGCTGCTTGGGAGGCAGAGGCAGAAGAATCAAGAATTCAAGGCCAGCCTGAGCAAAGTTAAGGAGACCTTATCTCAAAACCAACCAACCAAATAAAAAACTCCAAAGGCTGGGGGCATAGCCCAAGTGGTGCAGTGCTTTCCTAGCATGCGTGAGGCCCTGGGTTCAGTCCTCAGTACTGTAAAGAAAAAAAAAATGGAATCACATAATCACACACTTTGCATTCATATGTCAGGTTTGAGGTTCCTGTTGTAGGGTATTTCAGTAACCCATTCATTTTTAGTGCTGTGTAGTATTTCATTGCACGAACGCAGACAGAATGTTCATTCACTAGTCAGAAACATCTGGATTGTTTCCAGTCTGGAAGTAATGTGAATAAAATGCCTTGAGAATTCGTGTCACACGTCTTTGGGTAGACATGGCCTCATTTTACTTGAATAAATACCTGCGCGCAGAGCTTACCGGTCAAGCACCACGTGTGTGTTCTTAGCGTTACGCAGCACTACAGAGTCGGAAGGAGTCGTCCTGGAAGGGGATTTGATGCAGTCCTCCAGCAGTACGGAGGGCCCCGGGGGTCTCCCCTGGCAGCACTTGGCGTTACCCGTCTTTTTCTTTTAGCCACTCTGGTGTCTATGCCATGGCGCCTAATTGCGGTTCTGGTTTGTATTCCCTTGATGACTAATGGTGCACTTGTTTTTTTACATACAATTTTAATCTCACAGAAAAGTTGTGGAGACAGAACAGAGCTGTCATGCATCCCGAGCCTGTGTCACTATTGACCTCTGACGTAAGTTTGCGTATCTCCCATAATTGGCAGAGAAGTGTGAGATTAATATGAGATTAGGTTCACAGTCCGTCTGGCTTTCTTTTGATCTTACCAAATCAGGATCTACCCAGGGCACCACATGGCGTCATGACTGCTCCTCAGGATGTGACAGGTTCTTGGACTGTCCTCGTCCGATGTCCTTGTTTCAAGTGCTGATCAGGCATGTGATAGGATAGCCTCTCCTGGAATTTCTCTGATGGTTTTCTTATTGCTGGACTGGGATTATGTGTCTTTGTGGGTAAGACCACAGGGGTAAAATGCTGTTCTCGTCACATTCTACAAGGTCACATGCTGCTCATGAGACGTGTCACTCTGGCTGCTGACCGTGGCCCCTGGCTGAGGTAGGGTTTGTTGAGTGTCTCCTCCATAAACTTCATCTCTTCCCCCTTTCTGTGCGCCGTCTTTGGAAGTCACTGCACACAGCCTTCCCATTAGGCCAGAGGAGGGAGCTTGGGCTCCTTGCCGGATAGCGTGGAACCATCTCTGTGGGCAGGCCACGCTGACCGGATGCCCAGGAGTTCCCCACGGGGGAGGTGTCCCCGCTTCCCGTGTACCAGGTACCAATCATCGCCTCGTAGTGTGTGCGCTCCTGGATCTCATTTATACTTTGTGCTATCATCCAGCACTTAATTGGATAAATTATTTAGCTATTTAGTTAAGCGTTTTGTTAAATATTTAAGCATTAATTATTTAGTTGGCCATTGGAGCTCTTTCAGTTGGTGCCAGGTGCTGTGGTTGTGGCTTTGTGTTTTGTTTGTTTTGTTTTGTTTTGTTTTGCTCCTCTGTACTCTTCCCACACCGGTGCAGGATGGTGCATGCTTTATTGCCTAGTCCTTATCAGTGTTGGGTTTTCTTTCTTTTTTTTCTCCATTATTATTATTATTATTATTATTATTTTTGCGGTGCTGGGGATTGAACCTGGGACTTCACGAACGCTCTTCCACTTGAGCACCCCTGCCCCCTTGGGTTTCCCGTGCTCTTTAATCACACCCGTGTGTCCTGTGGAGGACGTCACCCTTTTATTACTGGGCTGCGTTCTGTCAGTGCACCGCTTTCTGCAAGGCCTTGGTGCACACGAGCATCTTGAGTCCGTCCTCCCAGGCCACGGCTGCTCTCCCATGCTTTATGTGTCATTCAAGAAAGATTTAAATTTCGGTGGAGCCCAGGGTCTCCTGCTGGACTTGCAGGACGCCAACGCTGAGATGGAGCTTAGAGTGCTGAGGTCTCTGGGAGCCTTTCTGAGGCGTGGGGGAAGGAGGCAGGACAAAGTGGTGTCCATGTGAGGATGGTTTGTTGACAGGGTGACCTGCTAGATGCTCTGAGTCAGGGCAGCCGAGCCAGTCCCCTCCTCCAACTGAAGAGACAGATGCCATCTGCCTGTAGGATGGCGTGGGTGGGGACGGCTTCCTCAGCTAGGGCCACCTCCTGGGGATCCAGGCCCATCTGCGAGGCGTGAGGCTATCTGTGGTGGCCATTCCCGCTGCTGGGGTCATAGTCGCTTACGTCTGAAGAAGGATCTGGGTGGCAAGTCACAATGCCCACTGCAAACATGTCATCGACGGTTTCTTGTGCAACTCATGGCTTTTCTTTTCTACCACTGAAGAAATCTTTATCAACTCCAAAGTCACAAAGAATTTTAGATTTTCCTCTACAAGTTTTACAGTTTTAGCTTTTGTTTTTCAATATACTGGAGCTTGAACTCAAAGCCTCACATTTGCAAGGCAGGTGCTCTATAACTGGAGTCAAGCCCCCAGTGTTTTCATTTGTTTCTTTCTTTGTCTGTATTTTTCAGGTTGGATCTTGTGGTTTTACCCAGGCTGGCCAGGGTCAGAGATCCTCCTACCTATGGCGTCCTCAATAGCTGGGATTACAACTGTGTACCACCACACCCAGCTTATGGGTTGAGATGGGTCTTGAAAACTTTTTGCCTGGGCTGCCTTGAATTGAGATCCTCTTGATCTCTGTCTCCTGAGAAGCTGGGATTGCTGCCGTGAGCCGTCAAGCCAGGTCAGTTTTAGCTCTTACCTTTAGGTCAATGGTCCATTTTTTGCTATTTTGAAAAGCATACGGTACCCAGTTTGTTCTATCACCATTTGTCGAAATCAATGCTGGTTTTTTTCTTACATGAAACTGGATGAAATAGTATTCAATTTTACATGAAAGAGTAGGTTCAGTTTTTTAAAAAACCATGGAAATTATGGGAAACGAACACAAGTGAGTTGGACCTTCTCCAGCAAACAAAATAGTGTGGGATTGGCAAAGGAGCAAGAGGATAAGTGGATAGAAGCAGATTGGAGACTAACAGCAAAAATGACAACTAACATTTATTGAGCACCTACTGTATACAGCCCAACAAATTTGGGGTGTAGTAACAATACTGTCTCGTTCTACATATGAAGAAACTGAGGCAGAGGTGATTCAGTTGCTTGGCCCAGGTCTTGGGCGGAATCAGGACTTGAATTTGACTCTGTGATTCGAGATCCCAAAGTCTTAGCCTCTGCCACCCATAAGAGGTCGTTAATACCCACTTAAGGTCACGTTTGTCTCAATTGGAAACTGAACGTTTCCTAATTTTCTTATTCATGACAATATCACTTGATTGTGCTTATGAAGTTAAAGCTGACATTTATTGTCTGCCTATAAACAACATCAAGTCCTCAGAAAAATCCCTGTCACGTCTTATTAGCCAGCTTTGCCTCACTACAGCAAGACACCTCAGACAACTAACTTTATAAAGACAAAAGGTTTATTTAGCTCACAGTTTTGGAGGCTGAAAGTCCCAACTGCACCAAAGTGCGGGCTCTGGTGAGGAGCCCATGGTGGCCAGCGATGGTGGGAGCGCGTCAGGCCAGGCGGTCATACCTTGGTGTTGGAGGGGTGTGTGACTGTTTGGCTTGCATTACCAAATGGGAAGTCGGACAGGGTCTAGGATCCCACAGTCCTCATCAAGGGAATATCTTGTCCCTAGTGACCTGAAGGACCCCCTGCCAAGCTCCACCTCCAATGGCTACAGCACCTTCCAACAGTTCTCCCCTGGCACCCTGGGGACTGATCCCTCAATCTCAGTGAACTCCACTTGAAGGTGGAGGCCATTACTAGCCTCCATTGTGCAGGTGGGCAAGTAGAGACTTAGGGTCATTGAGTGACTTGCTGAAGAGCCTATCTAGTGGGTGGCGGGCTGGATTTGCAACCTGGGCCCAACAGGTGTTGGTACCTGCCAAAGGAATTATGATACATTTCTTTAAAAAAAAAGTACCTTTTCATGTGTGTATTGTTTAGGTGACCAAACACCCCAGAGCATCCTCCAGTGCAAACCTCCGGTGGGATGAAAGTTGGTCCAGACCAGTGTCAAGGTACCACTTTGCATCCCCAGCCTCACCTGCACTCAGGCAGAGGCCATGTGACTGGAGCTGGCGGGTGACACGGGAGTGAGCGTGAACACCATGTGGTCCAGGTATGGGAGGCTACAACTCACACTGACCTTACGTGGACGGGAAGTGAACCTTGACTGAGAAGAGCCACTGGGACCCAGATCGTCCTGTTTCCCCCTCTGTCTCTGCTTTTACCTGCCACTTTGCGGAGAAAATAGGAACCACTGGGCAAGGGCCACATGTGGTGGCTCACGCCTGTGATCCCAGCCATGCGGGAGGTGGAGGTGAGAGAAGTGCAGTGCAAGGCGGCCCCAGGCAAAAACTCAAGATCCTATCTGAAAAATAACTAAAGCAGAAAAGGGCTGGAGTTATGGCTCAAGTGGTGGAGAGCTTTTCTAGCAAGTTCAAAAAAAAAAAGAAAGAAAGAAAGATAAGAAACCACTAAGTGACAACTCCAGTGACAGATGTGCAGACCCCATCTTCCCACACATCTTTTCCTTCTTTCTGGTGGCAAAAAGTGTCCCTCCTTTGACCCAACACCGATCCTTCCAATGCTGCATCTTTCTACCACCTCGCCTCCCCTTCGAAGAACCGGATGGCTTCACCTCTCTTCCTGTGCCTTTCATCCTCTTCCCTCAACTGGACCCTTTACGTTTCTTTTGTCTTATTTAAATATCCTTCGGATGGTTACACTTTCTTTTAACTCCTTACCTTTAGAAATACATATTGAAGTATTTATGATTTAAGTGGGCTAGGGCCTGGGATTTTCTTTAAAATGACTAAGTATTGAGGGAGTAGATAGGTGGTGCACAGATGGCTTGAGCTGGGAGCTGTTGGCACAGGGTGACGGGTGGCTGGCAGCCATCACACCTTCTTCCTCTCTACTCTTTTTTTGGATGGTCCTGGGGTTTGAACTCAGGGCTTCACGCTCACTAGGTGGGCCAGCCCTTCCATCCATGGAATTTTTCATAATTTATGCCCTCCCCACTGTGTAGCATTGCCCTTGTACTCCACATTTGAGACCAGAAGGAAAATTTCAGTTAAAAAACACAGAAACTGCCCTTCAGCAAAAAAGGGGAGTAGGATGAATCTGTCTAGAAGGCCCAAGTGCAAACAAAAGAAATTGAGATGTACCCAAGCTCAGGGGAGAAGAATTCTAGATTCTTTAAGAATGGTTTGCAGTCCTATTTTTGCTAACCTTATGTCACAGAAATCTCCAAAACAAGATAGTGATTTTTAAGAATCTCACCCAGCGCCTATGCAATCTGTGAGGTTCGGTAGCTAAACAAAACAAAACTCTCCAAAAGAGCTTTCACAACACAGAGCACGAGAAAAAGTCCTTGTGAAGATTAGCTCATTGTTGAAAAAAATGCATCTGTGCCCTCTTGCCCCTCAACGCTGGGCTCTTTTGAAGTGTCCTGCCATTTCAGCAATAAACATTTCCATCTGTATCTCTCTGTAAAGGTGATGAAGCCAGCCTCTGAAGTGTGAGTGACACAGAGGAGGCACAGGAGGGTCCAGCATGTCCTCAACAAGGAGGAAGACACCACCCTGAGAGAAGCCGGCTAAAATTCTCTGGAATGGAGGCAAGACTTGAAACTCAAAGGCGAGAATTACAAATTGCAACAAGGGTAAAAATAAGTAATTTTATACCCAAACATCATGTGGGTGAGATGGCCAGAAACAAAAGGCAAAGAGGAGCGTCTAAAAGCAACCCAAAGTAAAAGAGATGAAGTGCCTGGAAAACTAATAGGTTGACAAAGACTCCTTATTGACAGCAAGGGAGGGAAGCAGGCAGCGTGACAAACTCTGCACAGTGCCGAGAGCACACATTGTCAACTCAGCTCCATGCAGCCGAGACTGAGAGAAGCTAAAAGAAGAAATGCTTTTTAAAACGAGGCAGAGACCGTATAGCTACATCAGACTCTTGTGAAAGAACTTCTGAGCAAGTTTCCAGAAGAAGGCGTGAGATGCAGGAAGCAAATGACGGAGAAGCAACCCATGAGCAAATGTAGGAACTCAAGTGAGACTGCGGGAAAAAAATAGTTCCTGACTTACAAATAAGACTGAACTAAACTGACTAAACGCCCTGGCATTGGTCGGGGTGAGTGAATTACACCCTGAGGCGGGGGAGGGGAAGTGGAGATTGGTGGGACTTGGGCATTTGGGAATCCCAGTGACCAGGTTGTCCTGCACACCAGTTAAACCAGACTATCTGTAAGTGGGAACCCAGAAAACAGGGTGCTTTATCATTTCCTGGGCAATGGGCCTGCATCTGTGTTCAAAAACCAGTCCTCTGAACTGGCACTGCTTCTTGACCTTGACGGTCCTTAATCACCTGAGTTGTTAAAACCGTAGATGACTGCTCCCTCCACTCCCCACCCCCAGCTCCTGGTGGATTGAAGCCTTGACAACACTCACAAGGAAGAAGCCACAAAAATAATGCACCCCAGGACCCTGGAGACTTGGAGACACCTCTGTCACTTACCATTCAGATTGAAATCCCTCACTTCCAGAGCCCACGGTGCAAGTGCAGTGGGCTTGCTGCGGTGACATGGAGCTCTGCGTCACGCAAGGGCTGCTGAGTAGTCATTTGGTCTGCCACCAACCAGGAAAAGGATAAAGACTTTGAGAAAACAAGGAGCAGCTTTCAGCTGCTAGACGCTGCAAATAGGATAATTAATGTTTTCCCTAAAATGCTTTAATATCCTTTCAATGCACATATATGAAAAGTACTTAAATGCTTTTCTCCCAATTTCTTCTCTGTAAAACTGGCATGTGGAAGGCTGTCTTTTGGCTCTAGATAAGATGTCAAATTACCAAGGGACACTATCTCCAAATACAGCCTCAGAGATGCACAGAAATAGAGGGAGGTTTATGGAAATGTCACACCAACACCGAAAACAGTGAGAACCCCCCCCCCGGGGGCAACTGGTCATGGTTGGAGCCCGTAAGATAGGTGACAGTCCTGAGTGGGCAGTGGAGGGCCCCTTGCATGGGAAAGGGTTTTGTTAAGGGGGAGCTTGAGTACACCAAGCCTGTGATCTGCATGGTAAGGCAGAAAGGCCTCCTGCAGCCAAAGGACTATGGGATATGCACGGGACTCCTGCAGACCAGAGAGAAAAAGGCAGGACATCTAATAGAGTGAGGAGCAAAGATGTGAGTGGGAATCTTTGCTCCCAACAGAAAAGCTGGAATGGAGAACAGGGGGAGAGAAGAGTGCCTAGCCGTTCATAATGAAATGGAGGTGTCATGTCACCCAGATGCGACTATGGGCCCGTCAGATAGGCGGAAGTGAGAAAAGTAGGGAATGCCATTGTTGGAGAGAATGAGGCAGTGGGGGCCCAGGCACGCCTGGCTGCAGCCTCCACCCTTCAGTCACCCTGGAGAACAAGCTGGCAGTGCTTGGTGACAGCATTCACAGGCTGTGACCAGGACCCCCACCCCGTCTCTCTGTCCTGACTCATGCTGACCACGGGAAACGTGAACATGGATTCTGACATCACGATATTACTCGTGACACTGAGAAGCTGGGAGCCACCTACTCGCTCATTGCCTGGGGAATGATAGACGAAGATGGCGGACGTGCAGCATGGAACAGTGTGCAGCAGTCCAATGCATAGACTGGAAGCGCGGATGGAGATGTGGGTGGGCGTGAAAGTGCAAAGAAATGCAATGGGACCCGATGGATATTACCGGTTAGGTCAACGGGAAACTAGGTTTCAGTCAACAACAGACCAAATATTTGATGATGGTCCCATGAGATTATACTGCCTAGTGACATCATAGCCGTCTTAGTTTGTACAATGCACTCTGCCATGTTCACACAAGGACAAAATTGCACAATAATGTATTTGTCAGCATGTATCCCCATCGTTAGTCAATGTGTGACTCTGTAGCCATAAAACAACACTATCTGTTCTTCAAAAATAATTGCATTTCTTAAGACATTAACCAAACACCTCGGGCTGGGTGCGGCGGAGGGAAAGCACAAGAAAAGGGAGAATGGGGGTGAATATGGTGTTGTGTTTTGTATCCATTTATGAAATTAGAAGAATGAAACCTGTTGAAATTGTTCTACGGAAGAGGGGAGGAGGGGAAGATGGGGAACGATGGAGGGTAAATGTAAGACACATGGAAGGCACATGTGTAAATGCCACAATGCATCCCCCCGATGAAGTTTTCATGGGGGGAAATTCTACCTGAGACTTGGAATTACATTACAGCTACTAAATTGGCTAAGGAAGAGTTGACACATTTTTAATAAGCTTTTATTTTACAATAGTCTTTTATTTACAGGAAAATTACAAAGATAGTAAAGAGAGTTCCCATGTACCACACATCCAGTTCCCCTTAGGGACATGTTACACTTGTTACACTATTGTGCATTGTTACAATTAGCGAGCCAATGTTGATGAAGTAAGCACCATTAACTGAAATCCATCTGGATTCAGGTTCCCTAGCTTCAACATCACAACCCTTCTGTTAACCCAGGATCCCATGCACGTCTCATCCTCCATCGGGGTCGTCTTCTTGGGCTCTCTCAGCTGTGAGGGTCTCCGCTCACCTTGTCTTTGATGACCTTGATGATATGGGGAGTACAGTCAGGCACTCTGTGATATGATTAGACTGGGATCGTGCATTTTCAGCAGAAATACCACAGAGGATGGCTTACCACGTCCTCTCAGGGCTACATGGCGATGTTGACCTTGACCACACGGCTAGCAGGTGTGTATCAGTTTCTCTCCTGTCAGGTGATATCCCTCACCCCCACTTTCCACGCACTCTTTGGAAGGATTTGCCACATTTAAGGTGTGCTCTGCTTCCTTCAGGGCAGGGTGTACCCTAAAGGATCGGGAGCTCTGCAGATTTCTGTGTTCTGCACCCCATTTTTATCACTATGAATTCATGGATGCTTATTTTGCACTTTGGGTTGTAATCCAGTATTGCACTATACATTTCGTTGCTCAAAGGCTCGGCTTTGTCCAGGCTCTATAGTTTGCTCCTGTGTCCTTTTAAGTACTTAGGTCATTTTTTCAGCACTTCCTTATTTTCTGCCACTGTGTCTACATTTCCTTTCCCAGTTCTAGAAGCAGCCATTTCTCCAGCGAGTCCTGTTTCCTTTTATTGAAGAAAATGAGAAACCAAGATCTGACGTGGCGAGTGCTAATTGCTATGGTAGTCTCTACATCCACATTTCCCTAGCCGGTGGAGCAAGGAAGCGCGTGTGGTATGTGCAAACCCGTGTGTGCATGTAGGCTATCTATCTATCTATCATCTACCTAATTTATATATCTAACCCACCCAACCATGCATCCGTCCATCTATTATTCATCTATCCATTAATCCATCCATCCATTCACCTCTTCATTTATTTACTCTATATATTCATTAATCTATCCGTCCATCCATCCATCCATTTTCCATCTATCTATCTGTCTGTCTATCTATCTATCTGTCACTGATCTGTTCTGTCCACCTGTAATTTATCTGCATATATGTATTTCTCTATCTATAATTACCTATATCTATATTAAGTTACACACAAGTTCGTGCTTACACCTCCAGTTCTTATCGACTATCACATGGGTCACTCTGGCCCCCTCCCCTCACTTGTCTGCAACCTCCCACTTCAACAATGAGAAACCTGGCTTCCGCCCTGCACGGCTCACTATCCTGATTGATGAGTTCTGGTGCCCACGCACAGCAGTGTGGGAGGACCATGCTGTGCCCCCCGGGAGGCACACTGTCTCCAGAGCACAGTGCTCTCATGGTTCTTGGGGTTTGGTTTCTCGGCCTCCACATTTCTAAGGCTACTGGGTCAGCACTCTTGCTGCACACATTTGCACACAGTTAGAGTGCTCTGTCATGTTGCACACAACCATGTTGGGATCCCTCTATCTCCTAAATGATTTTTGAATTTGAATGCATTAATGCTCACTCTTTGTTCTGTGAAGCTATTTGGGTTCTGAGCACACGCATAGTGTCATCTGTCCTCTATTGTGGTGTCACACAGAATGGTGGCACCACTCCGCACTTCACCTGCTCCCCCAGCCCTCACACCCTGAGACTGGCTCTTTCACGTCACAATTAAAATGAATCCATGTGCTTTTGTGGCTTTGATAATCATTTATTTTTTTCCTTTTAATGAATGGCCTTAGTTTTTAGAGAAGCTTTAAGTTTACCGAAACACTGAGCAGAAAGTGCAGAGTTTCCAACTTACCCTCCTCACCCTCGCAGTCTCCTGTTATTAATATCTTGCACCAGTGTGGAACGTTTGTAGTGAATGAATATTCATGCATTATAATTAACTAAAGTGTATAGTTTACGTTAGGATTCATTCTTGGTGTCACGCAGTCTATGGATTTTAACAAATCGTACAGCCAACATTACAAAACAGTTTATGAGAAAGAATAATCCATCACATAGAAAAGTTTCACTGCCCCAATTATCCTCTATGTTTTGCCTTTCCCTCCCTCCTTCGCCCTAAGCCCTGAAGTTTTGCCTTTTCTAGATGGTCTACTGTTGGAATCATGCAGTATTGAGCTTTTTAGACTGGCTTCTTTCACTTAGTAATATGCGTTTCAGCATTTAAGGTAGTTTTCATGTCCTTTCCTTTTTGTTGTTAGTGTTTTTTTGTCTTCGTTTTGAGATGGGGGTCTTGCTATGCAGTTCAGGCTGGCCTTGAACATGAGATCCTCCTGCCTTTGCTTCCTGAGTGCTGGGATTCCAGGCACGCACCACCACGCCCAGCTCCCATGTCTTTTCAGAGCTTTACAGCTCACTTCGTTGACTGCTGAATAATATTTCATTGCAAAGATTAACCATATTTTACCCACTCACTCACTGGAGGACATCTGGGTTGCTTCTAAGCTTGGGCAATTGTGAATAAAGTTGCTGCAAGCATTTTTTTGTGTGTGCATAAGCTTTTCAATAATTTGGGTAAATACCTAGGAGTACAAAATTGCTGGGTGGTACAGTTGAGCTGTGTTTAGCTTGTTCATAAATGGCCAAGCTGTCTTCCAAAGCGGTTGCACCATTTTGCATTCTGGCCAACAACAGCTGCGAGCTCCTGCTGCTCCCGTCCTCCCAGCAGTTGATGGCATCCGTCCGTGTTCTGGGTCAGCCCAGTGGGGTCCTGTTGCCGTCCTAACTTTCACTTCCCTAATGACAGATGCCAGTGAGCATCGTCCTATGTGTTTAGATGCTGCAGGCACGTTTTAAGACGCTAAGTGTTCTCATCCAGAAATAAAGCCCTTCATTTATTTTTCAGCAAAATCTAGTCAATTCTTTACAACATTCTCCAAGATTTTTTGGTAAATGTTACTTTAAAACGTTGTAACATTTCTTGTCTATGCAAATGAGATCTTTTGCAATGATGCTTGTTACTTATGCTACACAGTAGAATCATCTTGTATTTAGACTGAAGTCTCTTAATTAATTCAGTTATTTTTTCCTTTAATGCTCTGGGGAAATATAGATCTATAAACATATCATTTGCAAATAATTATAATTTTGTTTTTTCACTTAGAAGAATGACACCTCTCATTTATGGTTCACATGTAATTGAAGCTGCTGGAAATTTCGAGGAGATGGTGAGCAAGGTGACGGAAACCAAGACCCAGGTTGTATTCCTGATTTGTGTTAGACTTCGGAGTGATGACTCTGATTCGAGGGTGAGATTTTAGGCTGGATAAGAAAGAATCCTTCCAAGTACCCAATTTCTCTTAGGGGATTAAATAAACTACCCAATTAGGCACTGACAATGGAGCTGTAGAATTTATCTGTTTGGAAAAACGCTCAGGAGGCAGTGTCAAGTCAGATTACTCCTTCCCTGGGTGGGAGGGAGAAGTCACACGCACACTGCTGTGGTGTGCCCATGTGTAAAAGGCATGGTCCCGCAGCCTGAGTGCCATGGGCAGGGTGGGACCTCTAGGAGGTGGGGCCTACTGGGAGGAAGTGAGGTCACGGTGGGTGTGCCCTTGGAGCGGCTTTTGAGACTCAGCACTTCCTGTCTCTGTCTTTGCTTCCCAGTGGTGAGCAAACCTCACCACATGCTCCCACCATGATGTGCTGTGCTGCCACAGGCCCAAAGCAGCAGGAAACAGAGCCCAGACACACCTTCTGTCCCTGAGGTTGGAGGTTGTTCATCAGATAAGGTGTCACAGGACATTGTAGGTAGGCAGCTGCTAGGGCTGTGGCCCGGTCACTCTCACTACCAACCCCCCAACACACGTCTGGTCTTTAGGAACGAGAAGAGCTGAGTCTCAGCTTCGCTGTGAAACGCTCCAGGCAGTTTTTCATAGTTCAACTGAAGCTTTAATCTCATGTACAACTTAGAGCTGCCTCCTTCCCATGCCTGGGCGTAATGCTCTCACCCAGGATCAGTGACTCCCACCAGGTGTCTGGATCCTCGATGATGTGAGGGAAAGGGTCCAAGGCCTTCCACCTGCTGGTGCTGCTGTGGCTCCTCTGGACCACCGTGGGCTGCTCCCCGTGGGCTTAGCAATACCTGTGCAGGGCCCCTCCCACTGTCAGCCAGCGACACCCCTTTGCCTCACTCCTGCTCCCGGCACCTGTGCCCTGGGGGACTCCCTCTGTCCCTGGGTCAGGAGTCACATCTGCCCCAGGCAGTCTTTGGCCTTGTCCTTGTGAGGTGCTCATTCTACATGCATGTGAGTAGAGGACGTGGAGACATCAACCATCCTTGCCCTGACAGGCCAAACTCCCTCGTGGCTTTCCCAGTTTCCACCTGCCACCATGGGCAGCTTTGCCAGTCTCTTGTGAATGGTCAGGCCCCTGCCCTAAAGCCCACCTACCCTGAGCTCCCAGTGACCTGGCTGTCCAAGTGCAATGTGAGTTTCCACAGCCAGGCTGGCATCCAGTCATGGAGGAAGACCTCAGACTACCACTGCATGCTCCCCCATAAACATTATTTATTTATTTACTTATATTTTCAGTACTAGGGATTGAACTCAGGGCCCTGCGCTTGCTAGATGGCCACTGTACCACTTAAGCCACATCCCAGCCCTTTTTAAAAATTTTATTTTATTGTTTTTACATTGACTTACATGTGACTACATTGTTTGGGCCACCTCCCTCCACCTCCCCCCCACACCCTTTTTACTTTACTTTGTTTTGCAGATAGAGTATCTCCTGCTTTTTCCCAAGCTGATCTGTAACCATGATCTCCCTACCTGTGACTCCTTCAGGGCTGGGGTTACAGGCATGAGCTACTTACTATACCTGGCTTTCTCCCAATTTTTCTTTTTTTCTTGATGGTAGTAGATTTGAACTCAGGGCTTTAAGCTTGCCAGGTAAGTGCTCCACCTCCTCCCTCAATTTCAACAGGGTCTCTCTTGGGGTGTGCTCACAGCTCACATGGAAGGACACACCTCCGTGGCTGTGGAAGGGGGGTGCCTGCCTATGACTAATTTTAGGTGTCACCTTGCTGGATGAAGGACGGTCTGGAAAGTGACTGTCTGCAAAGTGTTTCCAGAGTAGAAAGCTGTGAGTGTGAGCAGACCAGGTGGGAAGATCTGCCCTCAGGCTAGTCAGCCTGAGCCTGGAGCAAATACATATGAAGGGGCATTGACCTCTCTCTCTCTCCTCTCTCCTGTACTGAGGTTTGAACTCAGGGCCTCATGCTTGCTAGGCAGGAGCTCTACTACCTGAGTCATGCCCCAGCCCTTTTTTGTTTTTGTGATTTTTTTTTGGATAGGATTTCCCGGGGTCCCCCGCACCCACACCCAGGGCCATCCTCAGACCACGGTCCTCCTACCTAAGCCTCTAACATAGATGGAATTACAGGTGTGAATCATATGCCAGCTCTGAATTGGTCTTCCAGAGCTGGAATAGACTCGTTTCGCTGCCCCGGACACCAGAACTCCAGGCTCCCTGCTTCTGCACCTCAGATCTTGCACCAGCGGCCCCCTCCCCAGGTTCTTGGGCCTCATCTACAGGCAGAGGTTCACCATTGATTTCCCTGGTTCTGAGCCCTTGGGCTTGGATTGAGGGTCTCTTTCCTGTAGGTAGCCTGCCTGACCTGGGACTTCTCTGCCACCATGACCCCATGGGCCAATCCCCTGACTAATCCCCTCTTCTTCACACCGGTTGGGTCCAAGTCTCTGAAGAACCCTAATTAACACACCTAAGAACTTCCTGCCCATAACCTTGACTCTGCTGAGCCTTAGGCCTCTTCTCCCAGCAAGATAACAGCTGGTGGTGAGGAAGGACCCACTGACTATATTGGCTATGGTTCAGCCCCTTCTGGACATGCCTGGCACCTGATTTTCAAATATGGAAGACACTTCTGACACAAAGCCTCATCACTGTCCAGGGGAAATTGAAAGACAGCACACCACAACGTTATCTTTTAGAAGCAGATTCTGGTGTCTGCAGGTCTGCCCAAGCCAGGACTCCTTTCCTCTGGCAGCCTCTGGTGTCGACTTCTTTGCTTCCAGTGAATCAGAAACCACAGGACAACAAGAGGTGGCCACCATGGGGTGGGGGAGGGGGACAGTCCATCCCTGTGGACTCTATTTTTAAATTTCAAATCACATCGCTAAGTGAGCTTGGCCCACAAAGGGTTTGGAGAGCAGCTTCATGCTTGCAGCCATGGCCTCGTCACCAGGCCTCGTTGGATCTTCCCCCTTCTTCAGGGACATCTCAGGCAGGTGCCATGGCCTTTTTGATGCCCCCAAAAAGAAAGAAAAGTCTGGTGCTTTCCTACAGCCAAACTCTGGACTGAGGTAATTTGAAGCCTGTTCCTCCAGCTCTCATCTCTAGGAGGCTTTAATTGGGGAAGGAAGGGTACCTTCTTCACCCCTTCCTCTCTCATGGCGATTCCTGGGGCTCCAAATGCCACCTTCATTGAGAACGGTGTCAGGCAGAAGGCGTGACCTCCCATGGCCGTGATACCGCCAGGTCTTCTTGTGTGCTCCGTGACCATGTTTCCTGTGGACTGAATGCTTGTGCTGCACCCCCCTCCCCCTGTTCATATGCTGAAACCTTGGTCCCCAGTATGATGGCCTTAGGTGGACTTTAAGGGCATTTTAAGATCACAAGGGTGGAGCCCTTAAGTATGGCATTAGTGCCCTTACAAGACTGACCCCAGAGACATCCCCAGCCCCTTTTCTGCCATGTGAGGACACAAAGAAATGTGGGAGCAGTGTACACCTGTGGGCTCCCCAGAATCTTGCCATGGTGGACCCCCAACTCAGACTTCCAGCCTCCAGAACTGTGAGAATACATTCGTGTTGCTGGGAAGTCCCCAGGCTCTCAGGTTCATCGGCCAGGATACCCTGAGACACTGGCTTTTCTTCTGTAGCTGCTTCAAGCTCAGTGGCCAGATTCCTGGCACCAGCAAGTCTGTCTGAGGGGGTCACTCTTGCCTCTCTGGGCCTCTTCCTTCTCCTAGCATTTCATCCCTCCTTGGGGGTCCCCTGGGCAGGCTGTCTGTCATGGCTGCCCAGTCTGGAATCTCCCTCCATGACTGTCACTGGGCCTACAGGACACATGGTGATGAGGAGAAGGCCTGAGCTGCACTCGGGCAGTCAGCCTGCCCCTGACTCGTGGAGAAAGCTGGGTGTGAGTCAGGTCAGTCCTGGTGTCACCTGAAGTTTGGGGAGGGGGTGCTTGGCAAGCCCTGAGTTGGAGATGGGGGTGGGGGTGAAATATCTCAGTAGTCCTCCCCTCTCCAACCTCCCATCCCCCAGTCAAACCTTAGCCCAGCTCTGTCAGTCCAGCGTGGGGTCACACCTCTTAGGAATTGTGCTTGGCTGGGTTTGCAGAGCCCCCAAACAGTGGTCTGACAGCAGTACAAAGGGTTTACCTCACCTACATAGCTTGAAGTTGGGGCTTCCAGGCTGACATGGTGCCTAAAGGTGCCTGTGCTGCCTTCTGAGGGTCCCACCACATCCCAGGTCCTCAGGACAGTGGCCAGGACTCTGGCTTTTGCAGGAAAAGGGGAAGGTCAGACAATGAGTCAGTCCTCCTTTCTCTCCTGGTGTGTCATAGTGCGTCACATGAGCACACAGAAAAGACAAAGCAAGTGGCCTGAGAGCTGGCCACAGTGCCCAGTGTGTGAGTGGCAAGAATAGGGAAAGGCGTCCACTATGGGCAGCAGCCTTTGTCACAGAGGAGTTGGCATCTGGTCTCAGGAGACGGTTATAGGTACCGTGGCCCCTGGCTTCTCAGGCAGTTCCCATTTCATGTCCTGTTTACTACCATGCTGGATATTGCATGGACTGAGCCCGGTCTGCTCTCTGAAAGGGGGATTCTTCTCACCTGGCCCGGGTGAGAAGGAGGCATCGGAGGCTCACAGAACTGTGGCCATGGCCTCATACCGTCCCCCAGGCTCTGAGTGGACATGCACGTCCTCCATGCAGGAGATGGTATTCATAGTCCTCTTCCTTTACGTGGCTTCTCTCCAGGCACGAAAGATGGACCTTCGCTAACATCTAATCAAAATACTTCCTCACCTTAATCAGGAGACCAGTACACAAAATCTCCCACAACTTTTGTGTGCATCAAAAAGCAAAGCAAGATAAGTAAGATAAAGACTATTCAGAGCTGGGCACAGTGGCTCAAGCCTGTAATCCCAGATAACTCAGGAAGTAGAGATTGAGACAGTTGTGGCTCCAGGCCAAGCAGGGCAAAAAGTTTGTGAGACTCCATCTCAACTAATGAAAAACCAGGCTTGAAAGCGTGCACCTGTCATCCCAGCTATGTGGAAACCTTAAATAGAAGGATTGCAGTCCAGGCCAACCAGGGCATAAATGCCAGACCCTATTAAAAAAAAAATAACCAAAGCTAAAAGGGCTAGGGGAGTGACTCAAGTGGAAGAGCTCCTGCCTAGCAAGCACAGGGCCCCGAGTTCAAACTTCAGGACCAGCGAGTGAGCACACAAACAAAAAAGACTTTAAATTACAGCATAGTTTAAAATAAAGAAATAAATTCTGTCCAAAAGGCTGTTGGTCTCTGCAGAAGCCTGGCTCCCAACTGACTCTGGAGAAACACAGCCCTCCCAATGGGGAGGCACCTGGGGTGAGGAAGACTGTTTTGGGGAGTTTCTTTTCCTTCTTCCCTCAGCTTTAAAACAATCAGGCTTTATTTTTTTTTCTACACAAGTAGAATAAAACACTTTTCCCCAAAAATAATTTTATTTCCTCAAATGCATGGATCCAGTGTTGGTTTACTTATTTTTGTGTTTTGGATGCTTTCGTAAACTTTAATGTTCGTGCTATTGTGGGCAGAACACTTAGGCTGAGACCTACCCTCTCACACTGCCAAGTGACACTCGGTCACCCGGGGGCGTAGGCTGAGCAGTGGCCTCGAAAGCCAGAGACTTCTGTAATTCCTGTTTTCCCCTTTTTTCACTATGACAGTGCATTCCTTGTGTATTCACACACTTTTTTTGGGGGGGGAATGCAATTTGAACTCAGGGCTTCATGCTTACACAGCAGGCTGTTTACCGCTTGAGCCAATTTGCTCTGGTTATTTTGGAGATGGGGTCTCATGAACTGTTTGCCCAGGCTGTCCTCAAACCACAATCCTCCTGACCTCCCAAGTAGCTACGGTTACAGGCCTGAGCCACGAGCACCGGCTCATTCACACACTTTTTGAAAGAAACAGTTTGTAAGGATTCTATCACAGATGCATGTGCTCCAAGCCCAGAGGAGCCCATCTCCGTTCCAGAGCAGAACGAGGCTCCGTGAGGGAAGTAACCAGCCCTAGCCTTGCCCAGGACAGAAAGAAAACCAATGGCGTCTGGCCGACGAAAGATGACAAATTCTGGCTAAAGAAGGGAAGGAGTGGCTCCGTGGGGATGGTGGGGGAGGGAAGCTACCCATGGACACTTCAGAGCTGTCACTGAAGGTCACTTTTGCATTTGGATTAATGGATCAGCTTCTCTCATGGTTTCTAGCCTAGTCCATTGTTCTGCCTTCCCCTCAGTCCATTTAGAGCGTCTGTACTTTGAACATTTGCATTGTGACATTTCCAGGCTGTCATGTAGGGCTGACTGTGGCTCCTGGATCACTTCTCATTCCCGTGCTGTTACATTGTCTCTCCCTTGCTTCAGACTTTTCAGTGCTGAAGACGGGGAGCTCCGTTTTTCTTGTGTTCTCCACTAGTCTGTGAAGGAAGGAAAGACTATTTTTTTCCCCTGCTCGGTTTTCACTCAACACTCAGTGCTTCACTTCTCATGATGGATGTGAGGATCCCACACCAGGCAAGGGTCCAGCAGGCACCAGCTTGGCCTCATGGCTTGCCCACTGGTAAAGACCTGTCCCCAAGAGTGGCCCGCTCCATCCTAGGTGACAGTCACAGCTGCAGGCTGAGACCCAGACCTCTGGCTGAACTGCTGTGAGTCAGGTCCCCACCGCCCCCTCCAGGAGTTATTTGCTAGGGTGGCTCACAGAACTCAGAGATGCACTTTACTTACTATTTCAATTATTACAAAGGACTTCTTAAAGAATACAAATGAGCAGCCAGACGAACAGGCGCTCTGCAAAGCAAGGAAAGGTCCTGAGTGCAGGAGCCCGTGCCTGTGGGGCCGGGGTGCACCTCTCTCCCAGCAGGTGGATGTGGGAAGCCCAGTACCTCCCAGCACTGTCCTTGGAGATTATCCTGAGGTTTCATTATAAAGGTATGTTAGTCAGCTTTCCCTCACTGTAAAACAAATACTAGAGGCAATCAACTTATGAAAATTAAAGGTTTTCTTTAACTCAGTTTTGGAGGTTTCAGTCTGTTATCAGTTGAACCATTGCTTCAGCACAACATGACAGAGCAAACCCAAAAGAGGAAGAAGAACGGGCTGGAATTCCACTATCCCCTTTGAAGGCACAACCCCAATGGCCTAAAGACCTTTCACTAAACCCCAACTCTTAAAGGTTCCATCACCTCCCCATAGGACCACTCTAGCAACCAAGCCTTCATCACAGGGCCTACGGAGGACATTGAAGATCCAAACTGTAGCTGGGGGCCAATGGCTCACGCCTGTAACCCTAGCTACTCAGGAGGCAGAGATCAGGATCATGGTTTGAAGCCAGCCTTATCTTGAAGAAACCCATGGCAAAAAAAAGGGTTGGTGGAGTGGCTGAAGGTGTAGGCCCTGAGTTCAAGCTCCAGTACTGCAAAAACATAAAAAAAGAAACCCAAACTGTTAAAGTTTCCCCCTTCCAATTACGTATTTGCTGCCTCAGAGAACCAGCCCCACGCTGAGATTGCGTGTGTTTGTGTGGGGGGGGGCTGGCCACGCTCCTGTCACTAGTGTGCAAAGACACCTGTCAATTTAGACATTCTGAAGGGTTTTGGGTGTGACAGGAAAGTATGCATTTTTATACATTTCTTTTTATAAATCACACTATCTCAGGTCTCCTTCCCCAATCTTAGCTCCATGCAGGCCACCTCCTTCTGTGTTTCCTTGTCCTTTTATACTGATGGACTGTTAGTACTCACTATTCTCCTTTAAATCACATCACTCCTTGCCTGTTCTGTTCTCACGCCAAGTGGTGTCTTGAACGCAGCTAACACTGCCTGCTGCTGTGTTGGTGTTGAATCCCACAGGTTAAGTAAGGTTGAATCCTCCACAAGGCTGTCCTCACACGTGCCAGCCATCGAGTCTCAGGACCCAGTGCACCTGTGACTGGCCAGCTCCTCATGGGCCCTTGGGTCCAGATTCTGCCATTCTGTGACTCACTGCGCTCACCATGGTGCTCGTTACTACAGGGTCATTGTGAAGGACACAGATCAGGAGCAGGCAAGTGGAGAGACACAGGGTAAGCTGGGGATGGGGACCGGGGTAGGAGACACAGGGCCTTCTCCTCATGGAAACTGCATGTCACCTGCCAACCAGGAAGCCCTGCCGAACCTCTGTGCTCATTAACTGACTGATTGATGAAAGCATTGGCATAGGATTGAACTCCACCTCCAGCCCCAGTGATTTAAAAAGTCACGGGTGGTAAGACAGACAACAGCGTGGAAGGGAGACAGTCCGAGACGGAGGTGGGGCGCGCGGGAGGAACAGAACTTGAACACGAGCCACCGAAGGCTCAGCATTCTCTGGTGTCCGGTACTTCCAGCGATGCGTCCTCACCTTCTACATGTTGTCACCCTAGGCTGCACAGAAAATGATGTCACGACTGTGAGCCGCACCTCCCCATGCGCTGTTCCTCACTCACAGAGGGGGATCGTCAAAAAAATCAGGCTAGTTCAAATTGTACGATGACATCCTTTTGCTAGTTTCTTTTTAATTTTGTTTTGGTTTTGTTCCACTTGGTCAGAGATTCGAACAGTTATTCTGTTAGACAGCCAGGTCTTGCCCAAATGAATACCTTCTATGAGAAATGCACATTCGAGATAAAAACAGAGGGTTAGACGGAGAGGATGGGGACAGGAGCCGTTAAAATGCTGACCGGTTGCTGGAACGGTCAGATCGGCAGAGCTCTCTGAGTCAAGGTTCATGGAACCGGAGGCTGAGAAGTCAGGGCTGGGGGGCCACATCTGCGTGTGCTATGGAGGCAGGACCAGCGGGCACGCCAAAGAGGAGGTCCAGCTGCAACCGTCACTTCTACAGGAACCACTCCCAGGATGACTTACCACTTCCTCGAGAGCAGCATTAATCCATTCCTGAGGGCGGAGCCCGTGACCTAGTGACAGTTCCCAGAAGCCTCATTCTCAACACTGTTGAGCTGGGGACAAAGCTGCAGTGTGAGGTCTGGAGGCAGAGTCAACCCCTAGCGATGACACAGGCGTGGGAAAAACAAGCAGACGTCAGAAGGAAGGCGGACTCCGAGCAGTAACAGAGGAGTCAACCCCCAGAGAGACGGGCGGAGCTTGAAGCACACTGCTGTGGCCTAAGTCCCTCAAAGTTCGTGTGCTGGAAGCTTGGTCCCCAGTGTGGTGATGGTGGGGTGGCAGGACTTTTAAGGAGTGAAGCTCAGTGCAAGACCATTAGGTCATGAGGGGGTGTGCCCTCAGAAAGGGTTACAGCAGGTTCTCAGGGGTCTTCAGTCTTTCCGTCTCACCGTCGCCATGTAACCATGGAATCTCTCTCTCTCTCTCTCTCTCTCTCTCTCTCTCTCTGTCCTCGGCGGCTCATCCAAGGTACCCCTTACAAGAGCTGAGCTGACACTGTTGCCTTGCCCTTGAACCATTACAACTGTGAGCTAAATTAACCTCTTTTCTTATAAAGTTCCCAGCCTTAGGCATTTTGTTCTAGTAAAGGAATAAGGTCTAATACACACGTGAGCACAAACTGGGCAGATGGGAGAAGACATCAACAACCCTCTCCAAAAGCCAGAGCCTCAACAGCTGGCTCTCGGATTATTCTCACCTCTGATTTTCTGATTATTTTAATCCCACTTGAAGTGCTATTATTTCCTTCCTCCTGCTTTCTTTAGTTCTGCTTTTAAAAAATGACTTTTAAATTGAATTCTCAGTTTTATTTTCGGTTTTTCTTACTTACTATTCCAAGTATTTATGGCTTGAATATTTCTCTGAGGGAGTATAGTTTTAGTTTATTTAAATATGGAGTGTTTTCATTATGACTAGATTTTAGAGAAACTTTCATTAGAGCTCTACTTTTCCTGTGACCAAGGACTTTTCTTTTTCTCTCTGAAGACTGCAGCTATGAATCCAAGGACAAAACAATAGACATCAAGGAATTAGACACATAAAGACAGACTCGTGTCCCCGGATGGGAAGCCCAGAGAGCTCAAGTTGGCTGATTCCTCTTAGATTACTGTAACGACCGAGTCAAACTTGACAAGAAGTTCCAAAGTTTCCAATGAAGAGTCCGTGTGATGAGGACAAAGTCACGTGCTACCAAGTCACAAAAGTACTAAACAGCAGAGAGACAAGAGCTCATGCATGGAAGTGGACGGGGGTTCCAGAAGCTGACCCTCATTGACGGAATGAGCTCACGTGTGACCCGAGTTGAGGAGAACAGGGAGGGCTGGGGAGGCCAGGGGAGGCTTTGAGTGTTTGGAGCAAATGCAGACGGGCCTCAAAAGCGAGGTGGCAGTCACGCCAACATGGAAGGTGACCCTGCAGTGGAAGTAGAAGGATGTGAAAGTGGCCATTAACTTGGGCCAGATGAAGGGGACATCCGTAGAATAAAGGGACACAGTGTATTGTTTCCACCAGAGTGGAACACATTCCATGTAAAACCATGACACATCCACAGTTAAAATAAAAACTACCCACGACTCCACAACCGGGAGAGTTCCCTATTAACGATTTAACATAAAATTCCCAGAGACTGTGTATGATCTGAATGTGATCGTGTGTGGACATGAGTCCACGATGCCACCAGGTAATCTTTTTATTGATCTGTGTAGAGCACAGGGGCTCATTTGGGACTTACTGAAATTGTAATGACCTTTTTTTTTTTTAAGACCAGGGTTTGAACTTAGGCCTCTCACTTGCAAGGCAGGTGCTCTGCCACTTCGCCAGTCCTTTTTGCTTTAGGTATTTTTGGAATAGGGTCTCGTGTTTACGCTTAGGCTGGCCTGGACCACAAATCTACTATTTACTCTTCCCATGTAGGTGGGATGACACCTGCCTTTTTATTGATTGAGATGGGGTCACATGAACATTTTTGCCTGGGATGGCAGCAAATCTCCCCAGCCTCCACCTTCTGAGTAGCTGAGATGGCAGGTGTGAGCCACCAAGCCTGGCCATATAATGGCAGGGTGGGACTTGCAAGACAGACCAAGCCTGAGACTGGGCTGGACCCCACCCTGCCCTTTAGGACCAGGATGGCCAGAGGAGCCCTGGACCACTCGCTGCCTCCCAGGGCCCCATGGACCATGGACACCAGGGCTTCTCCTACCCACCTGAGAATTCTATCCATCCCACACCAAAACTGCAGCCCCCAGCTTCCTCACCCTAGCCTGCCTGCAATGTCACACTGGTCACCAGGATGAGGGGTATAACTTCATTGGGATCCCTGCCCCCCATCCCTTGTTCTTCCTCGGCCTGGGGCAGGCCCCATAGCCTGCAGGTGTCAGGGGTGGCGATGGTTACAGTCATCCTGATGGCAGTCCATGTCCTGTGCTACTTTAAGCTGCACTGTCACTTCACCCAGGGCTCCACATGTTCTCTCACAGAAGCACCAGGCAGTCTCAGAGCTGAGTCTCCTTCTTCCCACCCCAGGCCTGCTCGGTCAGGAAAGTTCCCTGTGCTCAGCTCCAACCTCTCTTCCTTTCCCCTCTTGCCAACCTTAGACACCCCAGTGGTGGAGCAGGGACGGGAAGAGTGTTCCTTGCCTGGGACTGGTGGTTGTTCTCTGGTTTCTGGAATTTTCCAGGAGTTTCAGGGTGACCCATTTAAAGTCCTGCTGGCCCGGCCCTTGGGCAAAGCGGGGCTCAGCTCAGTCCTCTCCAAAGTAATCCCCCCGTGTGTCTGTCAAAAGCCAATTACGGCCCTCTCACACCATTAGCACGGAGAGGGCTTAGGAACACATAAATGGGTTTTACCACTTTTATTGCTTTCCATATAAAGTCCTCAGGCTTTAATGTGCATTTAAACCACCTGGAGATCTTGTTAGAGAGCAGACTGAGTCAGCAGTTCTGGGGTGGGGCCGAGATTCTGCATTTAAACAGCCCAAGAGGACCCTTGCTGACCTCTGACCACACTGTCCTCAGCAGAGGGCCAGTATCCCTGGTCCTCACACCCAGCTGTACCTCGGAATCGTCTGGAGAGAGCAAATGTGCAAAGAGCCTGTGTCCAGCTAGGGGGCCTGTGGTCACCAGCCTGAAGTATGGCAGACGTCAGGGACTCCAGAAGTTCCCTGGTCCAGGCCTGTCCCAAGGAGGAGTGCGCTGCTCTGTGGCCTCCAGTCAGCTCCTTTCTGACTAGCTGGGGCTAGCAGGAAAGTCAGCCATGGTTTATGGCATTGGCTTATGTCCTGAAAGTTCCAGGGTTTTGCTTCTGAAAAACAGAAAAGAATGAGCCACACTGGAGAGGAGAAGAGACGGGAAGAAGCAGACATGATCTGATTTTAAATCTCAAGTGACTCGATTAACCCAGAAATGACCAGGTCAGTGAGCATCTCTGAAGGAGGGGCAGAAAAACGCAAAGTGCTACAAATGTCTGTTTTCTGAGTATAGGCTCAAAAAGGTCACATGGACTAGAATAGTGTCGCTGGGGTTACAGAAGCATGTCACACCCATGAGATAAAATGTTACATAAGTGTTAAAAATGTGCTTTCAAAGAATGTGTAATGAGGCGGGAAGATGTTAGGTGAAATGTATTAAAACCCCGTGTGCAGTGCGTTTTCAAGTTTGTTTAGAAGTCATGTCTGTGGATTCGTAGAACGGTTCTAAGGACATGCTTCCGGCCCGTGGGTGGATTTAATTTTGTTCTTTCTGCTTCTCTCTATGTTCATGAACCTTTCTCTCAATATCTCTCTCTCCATTCCCTCCTTCTTCCTTCCTTCCCTTTGATCACAGACACACATGGCGCTGCGTTCTGCCATCTCAGGCAACACACATGGCTGTCCCATAAGATTCAACCACCAGTGACATAGTGGCCGTCTTAGTTTGCTCTATGAGGGTCACACAGTAACAAGCTACCCAATGATGCATTTCTCAGAAGACAGCCCTATCATTAAGTGATGTGTGACTATTAACTTTGTAATCAGAAAATAATATCGACTAAAACCAAAACAAGGCAAAGGAAAGAGGACAAAGAGGAGCCGAAGAGAAGGAGCTGGATTCACAGAAAGAAGACCTTTTCTTACAAAGCAGGTGAAAATGCGGAGCAGAGGGGACCAAGAAAGAAGGACCCCCTCAGGATCGTCAGGACAACATGACCTGTCTCCTGGAAGGCAGCCACGTGCAGCCTGTTTGCCCCTTGCCTGGTGGCGTGAGATGGGGTCTGGGCCGAGAGCCTGTGCTGGGCTTGCGGTCTCTCGTGGGGACGCCTTCCTCACTGTTGCCTTGACTTATTCTTCTGGGTTTGCTCAGGCAGGTGCATCACAGGGCACCTGGTCAATTCTGCCACATCTGCTGCTGGTGGGAGAGGACCGGGTTCTCGGCCTCAGCCCAAGAGGGGCCCTCACAACAGAGCACCTTGGCTGCAGGATGAAGCCACTGACCACGGAGGTGCAAAGTTTGCTGTGGAACTGGCTGTCTCTTCTCCGTGGGAGCAAAGCATCATTCCATCCACTGTCTTTGTATGTCATGTTTGTCTTGGTGACTCTTGGGAACCGTGATACTCCTGGTGACAGGCTGCAGGTGTCACCTGCTTGGCAATTCTAGGGTCTGTCTGCACCTCCTCAGTACAGTGCAGTGCTTGGTGTCTGACCATCTCCATGCCTGAGGAGACCATGGTCCCATGGACCCTTCCCTAGTGTGCAGCTGGAAACATGCAGCTCTATGCATGGAGCCACCTGCCCCAGGCCAGATCCCAGAGACTAGACCCCAAAGTTTTCTAACTTGAGATCCCCAACCTGGAGCAAATCTGAAGCAATTAGTTCACCTCTCCTTCCCACAGGGCAAACAAAGATGCTTTTCCACAGCTGTGACCCTCCCTCGCCTTGCTGTCAATGAGCTCTGGAATTTCCTTCCCCAGGACACTCGAAGTGCCAGCATGGGGGTCAGGACAAGACGTGCAGGCCTTGCAGCCTGCAGCCAGGCATTCCTTACCTTCCTGCCCACCTTACCACACCGTCAGCATTAAGGAATCCATCACTGACTTAAACAGCTTGCGTTGACTATGACATGCTGGCTTCGTGGGGAAACAGTGGGTTTCATCACCGAGGTAAATAAACATCTTTACAGGGCACGTCTTCCGAGTACACACAGCTTAACAAATGAGGTGTTTCTTAACGAACATTCTCAATCTCAATGCTGTAAGTCAACACTTTTTGAAGCTATTATGACAAAAATTTCAATATTACGGGAAAATGAGTCTTCTTAGCAAACAGATGTAGGCAGAAACTCAACTTTCTGAAGACAAGGCCCAAAATAAGTATAGATGGAACCTAAATGTTATGGTAATTGGTATGCAAATATCCCTGCCTCCCCCTAACCTGTCTAACGAGACGTAATGGCTACCTTATTGCTTGTCTTCTCCAAGCATCTGTGTCAACAGACTTCCTTTTCTTTTTTTTTTTTTTTTTTAAGTTCTTCATTTACAGTTTGGCACAGTCCATAGCTTCTGCTTCAGTTACATTTTCTAGCTGAGGCTTAATGGAAGGTCTTGGGCTCCTTCTTGTCCATGTAATACCCAGGAGCTGCGCTGCAGACTCCCTCCACCAGCACCAGCTGGAGCTGTCCATGGTGCTGGCCGGGACACGGCTGTGGGCTGCCCTTCCTAGCCTTCATCTGACCTTTGATGCCCTTTGGCAGAGATGCAGCTGGCTTCTTAGTCATGGCCTTAACCCCAGTCTTGCCTCTACCCTGGCCTGTGAAGTACACTAGTTGCTCCTGTGACCCCTCCAGCTCACCCATCTGACCGCTGCCCACTCTTGCAGGTTCAGTGGAAGATTCAGGGGTCCTCTATGGCAGACCCTCCAAAGGCCACTCCCTTCCTTTATTAGTCCTCCCCACCTTTCATGTTCCATGAGGGTGGTCATTCTCCCACGTCCTGGATCAGAGCCAAAGCCTGAGTTAGTTTTGTGCTGTGTGTGTCATTTCTCAGGCTCACCGAGCTCCGAGGGCAGGCTCAGGTCGCCTCCTCTTCTTGCTTTCCTTGGCACAATGCTGGGCGCGCAGAAGGGGGCAGGGGGCAGGGCAGATTGATCAACCGATTCCTGACTAAGTGCTCGTGGTTAACTCTGCCCAGGTCCATGGGGCTGAGCAGGTACTGAGGTCTTCTCTGCCTCCCCCAACTCTGTGAGGGAGTCTCCGTCTGTCTTGAGCATGGATCTGTGCTGCCTGGGTGTGTAAATTAAGGAATAATAGACCTGCAGAAGCATAAGCCTTCAATGATGGGGAATGTGTTTGTCTGCTAAGAAGCAATTTCAGCGAAAATTAACTCCATTTCAACAGAAAGAGTGAGTCTTGGCATAAGCTGGCCAATCCCAGAGGACAATAAAATTACTTCTCCAAAGCTCTGCTTGCTTAAATTAACCAAGCGAGCACTCCAGGATCCTGGCTGGATACAGCAAGTAACTGGGTTTTAATGAGCAAAAATAGCTTCTTGGGTAAATGAGAAAAATCAGCCACAGCCTACCTCTAGCCCAAGTGCACAGGGATTGTCTCAAGGTCGTCTTCCCCCAAGGCACCTATGGCCACAGTTGCTGGTGCTGGCCCCGGCTGAGCCTGGGAGACTTGTTCTTGGCCTCCGATGCTCTCTCCATACTGCCCACACTGGCTTGTCCTTGAGGACTGTGCTTTGGCCATGGTGTCCTGCACCTCTGGATTTGAACCCACGACTGGTGGAAATTCCTCTTCCTCAGAGAGACCTCAACTATGTGCTTCCGGCCTTCATCTGACTAGCCTAGGCCCACATAGGTTGTCCAGGATGAGCGCTTTCACATAAAGTCACTTGCCTTCCAAGCAACCTCAGGTTCCAGAGCAGGGAGCCCCGAGGTCTCACTGCCCATCTGGATAAGCTCAAGGTGGCCAGCTAATGACCAGCTTCGGTAGCATGGCACTAGGCAGGACCTGGGTATGGTCAGCACCTTGCTCTCCTCAGCGTCTCTGTCCCTGTGATTACATGTGCCTGGTGCAGCTGTGGATGGAGGCCAGGGCCTGGTAGCACACATTCTACCACTAAGCACATCCCTCCTTCCTTCCCTCCTTCCCTTCCTTCCCTGTCCTTGCTTTCCTTCCTCCTCCTCTCTTCCCTCTTCCCTCTCTTCCTTCCTTCCTCCCTCCTTCCTTCCCTCCTTCCCTTCTTTCCCTGTCCCTGCTTTCCTCCCTCCTCCTCTCTTCCCTCGTCCCTCTCTTCCTTCCTTCCTCCCTCCTTCCTTCCCTCCTTCCCTTCCTTCCCTGTCCCTGCTTTCCTCCTGCCTCCTCTCTTCCCTCTTCTCTCTCTTCCTTCCTTCCTCCCTCCTTTCCCTCCCTCTTTCCCTTTCTTCTCCCCTCCCTTCCCCCTTCTCCTCCCTCCCTCCCTCCCCAGGCCCTGCATTAGTCATTGTCTTCCAGCCCTTGTGGTTTCTAATGCAGCTGATTGGTTGGAGCAGAGGAGCGTGGTCTGTCTTCCACACTGGCCCCCCATCCTTCTGTGCCCTCATTTAACTCCTGCATTCATTCCCACTGCGAGCACAGCTGGCTAGGCCCTGTTCCGGGCCTGGAGACCAGTGGTGAGCAGGGGAGACAAGGATGCCTGTCCACTCAAGTTCGTATTCTCCGGAGGAGGCAGACTCACAGACAGTGAGCTATGTGTGCAGATGACCACTGCTGTGAACAGCCATGAAGCAGGGGTCAGAGAACAGTGGGTCCTTGGGGAGCAGGCTTCCATGTGAAATGTGGGGGTAGGATGTATCTCTTGAAGAAGGCAAAGGGTGAGACCATGCGTCATGGGGCAGAGTCCAAGGCAAGAAGGGAAGATTGGTTTAGAGCCAGTGAAGTGGGAGAGGGGAGGTGGCAGCTGTGGGCAGATAGGCAGCAGCAGGTCACTGTAAGACAGTGGTCTGAATGCGGTGGGAGCCAGGGGAGCTGTAGACCTCAGCTCCTTTCTACCAGGCTGCACACATGACTGTCTTGGCTCCCACTTCCCCGAGACAGTAGCCAGGCACCAGGCAGGGGTGACAGGTGGGGCCCTCCCCTCATTTGGGGACAAAGCCTTCCAGCTCCAGCTCTTCTCAGGCCTTGGGAGAGAAGGCCAGCTCCCCATATGGATCCTCCCTGCTCCCCGTCCTCCCCGTGCCCACCTCCTCACAGGCGCCCCTCAAGGCTGCTCCCCTGGCCTCTCGGGCACATTCAGCAGTGGAGTCGGCCCGGGTCTGGTCGGCCCAGTTCGGAGTGGAAGAGGTGAAGGTCCCTGGAGGGCCGGCACCCTCTATCCTGGTGCGTCTAGTCTACACAACACGGGATCAGTCACCCAACTGGAAAACGGCCAGAAGATATGGATTCACTGACAAGGAAACAGAAAGGTCAGCAGACACAGGAAAGACCTCAGCCTTGCAAGTAATCAGGGAAACGCAAATCAAATCAGTCCTGACATACCACTTCGTTCAACCATGTAATTGGCAAAATTTAGTTTGATAGTGTCACGTGCTACCCAGGGGTGAAGGACAATGGCGAGTCTCGTGCCCTGGGCCCTCGGGGCCCAACAACTCCACTTTGGGGTGTGAGTCTCAGAGACCCTTGGCCAGGCACATCCTAAGACACTGCCCATGGACCCCAGAAGTCACACGCCCACCGGCTGGGGACACGTTTTAGGGTCACACCACAGCAACAACCGATGACTGGGCTTGGACCCGCCTGGTCAACGTGGACGAATGTTTTCAACAGTCTGGGAGGACACACATCCTTTTCCTAAAAGTAGCTGCCCAGAGCATGCTGGGCTGAGGGCTTGGTCAGGGGGAGTTCGGTTTTTCTGGAGTCTTTTGATTGTTTTAAAAGCGAGAGCATCTTGATGCATTTCTTCTGTAATTGGATGGTTTCTGGAGTCCATCTTTGCTGTGTGTTTCCCTCCCCTGCTATCCTCGCCCCTGTCCTAAGCAGGGAGCGCCCCACTGTCCATCGCCAGTTGGTAGACAGTCTTCTCACACACACTTCTCCCCCAAATCTCTCTTTTTAGTGGGACACTTGGGGGCCCCTCCCTTTCCACTGCTGCCTGATAAAATTACAGACTCTGTCTTTAGCCACTGGTGGGGACAAACCACCCCAAACTCAGTAACTGGGGGGCTCACAGTGACAATTCCAATTAGACTTACATTGTACATTAGTTACATCGTCCCCATCGTCTCTCCCCCTCAGCCCCCTCCCCACCCCACTTAAAGCAATGGCAAGAGGTTTTCTAGTTCTGTTACATATAGGTATATGAGGTCCACCAACCATATACTGTCACCTTAATGTCCTTAGTTAACCCTCCCCCTCCCACTATTACCCTCCACCCCCCACACACACACACTGTGCCTGTTTTACAGTCCTGGTTTTCATAATTAATATTTGAGTTGAGGTTCAGAAGGGCGTCTCAATGCATGCCCTCTGTGGGTTGCTTTACTTTGGTCTGTTCAATCCCTTAGAGTGCTCTCTCTTACCCTTTACCTCCCACCCCCCATTTTTCAAAATCTTTCAATACACATCCTTATATCCACTCTACCTTCACATCTTGTGGCATGCAGTATGACTGCTGCTCTTATCTTTCTCTTTTCCTTTCTCTCTTTCCTGGAGTTCCGTAGAGTAGCTTAAAGCCATTACTATTTGGTTTTGCCTCATAACTTGGGGGTCGCTGGGAAAAGCTAGTGGTTTGGACCATGTCCCACTGAACTTGGCCAGGCTGTCTGTCTGTCTGTGGTCAGCAGGCGGCTGGGTGACTGGCTGGGCTGGGTGACCTCCCTCCCATTGGCGGGAGCAGGAGGAATAGCACACCGTAGATGGCTCACTCCGCAGTGGGATGGCCCAGGGCTGTCCACGCAGCAGGACAACCCAGCTCAGAGCTGGCACATCGTAACTGCATAGCATGCTGAAGGCTCGATCTGAGACTCAAAGGGGAGCTGCAAAGCCACATGGCTGCAGGTATGAACGAGGGAGGGACAAGACAATTTACCACCCCCTCAAGCAAGCGCACACAGCGCACTTAAAGGGTCTTCCTATCTCACTGCTGCTGACTCTCTGAAGGGGCCGGAAGGACCTGAAGGAGCCATAGCCCACCCAGAAGACCTGCCAGGATGCCCAGGGCTGGTGTGAGAACTTTTTGCTCTCCTTTAGGTCCCAGGCAGGTGGCCGGGACCTCTGCCCTGTTGCCCACACACCCCTCACAGAGCTGTTGGGCAAGCCAGAGCTGCCCCTGTGGATGGCTGCTTCTTCGTGCCAGCTGTGTGGCGGGTCAGCTGCTGCCCCAGAAGGACCTGGGCTCATTATGGCTGGGAACCTCCCCCCAGCCCTGGAGTTCATCCTGGGCTTTCGGGGCAGGCCAGGGGTGGGGGAGAATGGGAGGTGGAGAGCGGCCATGCTGCAGGCTCCTTGTTGGACCTCGAGAGTCCATAGCTGGTTCCTGGCCCATTGCCTTGGGTTTCCCCAGCTCCTCCTGCCATATTCTCAGAGGCCATGGACAGGTTTCTAAGGTCAGATCCAACTCACTTTATCCAACTCCTTACAGGGTCAGGGAAAACTCCAGGCTCCATTTTTCTGCCATCCAGCCTCCAATCCCTGAGCCTGCCCAGCTCTGCCATGGAATTGAGTGGAGTATCTCAAAGTCCAGCCCAGAAAGGAACACCAAATGCCCTCCCCCTTCTGGGACAAGCTCCATCACTCCCCCTCCCATGAGTAAGGCCTGACTTTGAAAGTCAGGTCTGAAAGGTATTGGAAAGGATGCCTGGGTCTGGATGTCCAGCTACCCCACCTCTGCCACCGTCCTCAGGAGCCTTGGGTTGGCGTGAGAGGCAGTGGGGCCTTGTAAGGATCTTCCTCCTGTGACTTAGAAAACAATCCTAGGGATGAGAGCCAGGACTTGGGTTCAAACCCCTGTTTTATCACTTGAGCTGTGTGACCCTTAGCAGCAGTTATTACCTCTCTGAGTCTGGTAAGGTTGCTGTGAGTGAAAAGAGCCCAATAAATATTTGCCACCTTTATATGTAACTGCAAACGCTCCATTTGCTATGACTTTTTTTTAAACCAAGGTTCCATAACTTCCAAAAGTTTGGGAATCCCTAGAGTAACCCACAGTTGTTTTTTTTTTTTTTTAATAAGTTCTTGGCCAGCTCACTGTTCAACATGAATTGCAGAAAGGAAAGCACAGAAGAGACATAGCCCAGAGGAAAAGAAATTCTGCCCATTAGGGCAGACCGCTGGGTGACAGCTTTGAAATGAAGCCACAGGGCCCTAATTGGGCTTGCTCTGCCCCGGGCCCGTGCACCTCGCTCTTCTCTGGACTGGATCAATGTGAGGGATGGCGAGTGGGATTAAAGAAGGCAGACTTTGATGAGGCCATCAGAGGCAAGAAGGTATCGAGCCAGCTCCGTGACTGGTCACTAGATACAATTAGCTGTCCTCTCTCTCCCCCCGGCTCCCTGTTCCCTTAGCCCCCATCATATCTTATTTCATAAACGTGTGCATTCACACAAAAATCCCCTATGACTCCTGTCATAATCCAAGCTTCAAGGCATTCCCAGAGTGACACTGCAGACCTACTGTGTGTCCAGTGAATTCCACTGGTGACCTGGCAGAGTGTTGCCCACCAAGAATAGTGCCCTTGGATATTTCTGCTCCCCTGAACACAAATAGGCACTTAACAAACAAAGGGTCGCTGTTATGGTTTGGCTGTGAAGTGGCATTGGGGACTGATGGGCTTTGGGAAGTGACTGGGTCCTGAGGGCACTGACCTTATCAATGGATCAATCCATCAATGGATTTGTAAATTGATGGCATCATTGGGAGGTGATGAAAACCTTAGGAGGTAAACCTGGCTGGACAAAGAAGGTCATTGGGGGCTTTCCTTTGAAGGGGGCGTCTTGTCCTCTGTCCCTTCCTCTCTCTCACACCTCTCTCTGCTTCTTGCCTACCGAGAGGTGAGCAGCTCTGCCCCATAACCGCTCCCACCATGAGGCTCTGCCTCACCGCAGGCCCCAAAACAATGGTGCTACAACCATGGCCTGAAAAATCTGAACCTGTGAGCAAAACACACCATGGAATTGGGTTGTCTCCCTTCAGTTGTGTTCTCAGCGATGTCTCAGTGACAAAAGTCTGACTAACACTGCAGCCATTTCACACCTGCAGACAATGACACAATGAAGACAGTAACTGGGGAGACGTGGGATGTGGAGGGGAAGCTGCCTCAGGTTGGGGTCACTGAAACCACAGCAGGTCCAGCGCTAGTAGAAGGGGGGATTCCAGAAAAAAGACATGGCCCTGCCCTCTGGCCTTGAGGGAGAAGCAGAGCCCTTGCACCCGAGAGAGTGGGAGTTCTGGGATGGGGCACCAGGTCCAAGGGTGTGAACTGAATGGATGAGGACAGTAGACACAGGAGAGGAAAGTCAGACTCACACATTCTAGGTCAGGCGGCTGCAGAGACAAGCAAGACAGATGGAAAGATGGGGTGCTTTCTCCCTTGGGGAAGGGTAAAGGGAGCTGGAAGCAGAGGGGCCCAGCACGGGTGTGGAGGAGCAGCAGCAAGTCTGGCCTAGCCTTGGGGTTCAGGGGATCTCAGTGGATTAGCTCTGCTCGTGCCTGACGATCACTGAGGGACCAAACTAGCAGTTCATGCACACAGGTGCACCTGGGGGTTGCAGTTCTTTAAATCTGTTCTAAACGGTGACAGCCTTAGCTGGCTTAGATACGGGAGAGCCTTGTCAGAGACAACCCACATGTGATCTCCTAGTCCTCAGAATAACTGAGGCTTGGAGACACAGCAAACTGGCCCTTAAATCAGAAGCTGTCGATTACTTCCAGACACAGCCAGCAGCACAGAACTGGGACTCAAACCCAGGTCTGTCTGGCACTGGAAGCTCTGCCCTGGTCCCTGCACTCAGCCGTTTTTCACATCAGGCTTCATTTTTATTAACACAGCAAAAGCGTGTGCTGAGCTGTGCTCACAGTGTTCTATATCATTTCTGTAGTGGGATCACAGACACGAACATTCTATGGCACACAGCTAAATTACGTGACACGGGGAACCTGGTGGGGCAGCCTGTCATACAGTGACACACCACCTCCGTCCCCTGCAGGCCTGGTGCTAGTGAAGACACCACGCTTCTGGGTTCTCATACCTACAAGGGGGTGACAGGTATGTGCCTGGACCTTTCTGAGACAGGCACCATTCCTGATGGCATTGGTAGCAAAGTGGCGTGCTCAGGAAGAACAGTCCCCTAGTCAGCCACACTGAAACTGGAGCAGCATGGCAGGCTTAAGAACTTGTTAAGTCCCTAATGGAACAAATAAAAACAGTAAGAACTAGAGAGGAAAATCTCAAAAACACAGTGAAATGAAATGTGTGAGGAGTGACCTATAAGGAGGTAGAAAGGCTTGTGCTGCAAAAACATGCTTCCTACCTGTGCTCTTGTACATGGCCCCACTGACCTCTGTCCCAATGAGCCCTAAGCAGCCCTATAACCTGCCCCAGCCCCTCTGCTGTGCTCAGAGCAGCCTGCCCACTCAGGGACCTGGAGGGAGTCCCCACCCGGCATCCCCAGAAGCAGGCTACAGACTTGACCCAGGCTGTGCCTTTGAAGCAGCCCTGGGCCTCAAATCCAGCCCCTTGGTCTAGAACCAGCAGTTCCTGCCCAGGGCCCCACCTGTGACACAGTGGGAGCTCTCAGGACCCCAAGAAAGCCACACCCATCCACGCTGCTGAGGCCCTCCCCTCCAGGGACTCAGAAGCAGACCCTCAACCCAGCACCAACTCTGCTGACCAGAGTCCAGGAGGCAGAGTCCAGGCTCCCAGGGACCAGCCAGGATCCACGTCCATATCTGCACGACCCCTGGCAACAGGTCTCCCGACTGAGACCCCACGCGTCCACACGACTCAGCCTAGACTGCACTCTACAACCCTGTCCGGCCGGGGCTCAGCAGAGGTTATCACATGTGAGTCAGCCCGAGAATAATTCAAAGTAATCATCAATCAGAGGCAAGAAGACATAGACAATGAAACAAAATAAGGAAGCTTAGTAAAGAAATAACAACGACAAAGCTCCCAACAAATACTGGAGCTGAGAAATACACCAGCAAAGCTAAGAAATACACCAGAGAGCTCCAACAGCAGGCTGTGGTGAAGAAAAATGATTAGTGACAGCCAGGTGCAGTGGCTCATGCTTGCAATCCCAGATATTTGGAGGGGGAGACAGATAAGAGGATCCATTTGAGGGCCAGTGCAACCCTGATTTTGCCGAACAAGCTGGGTATGGTGGAGCATGCCTGCAATCCAAGATATGTGGGAGGCATAGGTAGGAGGACTGTGGAATAGGCTGGCCCAGGAAGTGCGAGACCCTATCTGAAAAATAACTAAAGCAAAAAAGAGCTGGGGGCGTGGCTCTAGCAGCAGAGCTCCTGCCTCACAAGCACAAAGCCCTGAGTTCAAACCCCAGTACTGACTGCCAAAAAAATAAAAGACACAGGATGGCTGATTAGATCAAAACAAAGGATTCAAGGACATACCAATGACAAGAGACTGACTTAGCCTTAAGGACACACATGAGCAGGTTATGAAGGGATTGAACTGAACGAGGACAGAAGTGTCATTAAATAAAATAGACTTCTAGTCAAAATCTGTCAGAGACAAACAAGGTCACTATATGAAAAGCAATTATAAACACAAATGCACCAACACTGGGGTTCTGAAATGTAAGGCAAATTCTGATAGAACTAAAGGGGAAATGCATGTGGCTTTAACCACAGCTAGACCATCCAGACAGAAAATCCACAAGGAAACTGCCACTCGAGTAACAGGCAAACCAGCGGGACCCCGGGAGAGGCAGACTGCCCCCACCACGCCTCCTCCAGAAGGATCAGGGCCTGGCTGCAAGACTCAAGAAATTTAAGATTTAAATCATCTGTGCATCTTCTATGATCACATGGCCTAAATCATCATCATCAATGGCAGGAAGAACTTTAGAAATTTCTCAGATATGTGAAAATGGATCAAGCCACTCCTCAACTAAAAATGCATCAAAGAAGAAAACAGAAAAGAAACCCCAAAATATCATGAGGCAAATGAAAATGGGGTGCAACCCCACAACTTATGGGGTGCAACAAAAGCATCTCTAAGAGGGAAGTTTAGAGTGCTCGATCTCTACCTTAAGAAAAAAGAGCAAAGTTTGGCACCAGTGGCTCACACCTGTAGTCCTAGCTATTCAGAAGGCAGAGATCAGGAGGATCACGGTTGGAAGCCAGCCCAGGGAAATAGTTCGAGAGACCCTGTGTAGAAAAAAATAAATAAACAAAGAAGTCACAAAAAAGGGCTGGTGGAGTGGCTCAAGTGGTAGATCACCTGTCTAGCAAGCGTGAGGCCCTGAGTTCAAACCACAGTACCGGAAAAAAAGAAAAGAAAAGAACAATAGCAAACAACCAAACTAGCTTCCAACCTCCTGGAACTGGACAAAGTAGAAAATAAGACCAAAGTCAACAGAAGGAAGGAAATTGGGAATTAGAGATGAAGTAGAGACTTGAAGGGTGATAGAAAAAGATCAATGAAACTAGGAATAAGTTGTACTTTAAAAAAAGATAAACAAAAATTGACAAAAGGAGTCAAATAAATAGAATTATAAGTAAAAAATTTCACAACTGATAGCACAGAAATATGAAGATCAGAGGCACTGACATTCAGAATTCTGTGCTATCGACTTTGCTAACCTAGGAGAAATGGATGAATCCCTGGGAACTACAACCTACGGAATCATGAAGAATTAGCAAATCTGCACAGATCAATAAAGTGTAGGAGGGGCAATCAGTGATCCAAAACCTCTCAATAAAGAAAAACCCAGGACCAGATGGCTTCATGGGCAAATTCCACAAAGTACTTAAGGGAGAACTAATGCCGATCCTTCTTGCAGTCTTCCAAAAAATTAAAGAGGAAGGAACACTTCCAAGCTCATTTTTGGAAGCCAGCGTTACCCTCATAGCAAAACCAGATAAGGACACTCTGAGAAAAGGAAAAAGAAGGGCGATATCCCCGGTGAACACACATGCAAAAATCATCACCAAAACACGGCAGACTGCGTTCAGCCATGACAATGTGGGCTGATCCTGGGAGGCAGGTGGGAGCCAGAGAACACGAGACACCCCACTAAGTGAGACACCACGTCAACAGAAAAGGGTGCAAGTCACGTGGGCTCTCACGGGCTTTCCAAGCGTCAGGCAGAATTCATGACTCTCTCTTGAGAAACGCTGTCGGCGAGCTAGAGGAAGGTACTCAGCACACCAGGGGTCATGCCCGACGAGCCCCGGCTGAGACCGCAGGCAGTGGGGAGAGGCCAAAGGCTTTCCCTCCAAGATCAGGAACCATGCCACTTCTATGCAAGTCCTGGCTACAGCAATTAATTAAAGGCTTCCAAGAGGGAGAGGAAAACCTTAATTGTCTGCTTCCAGATGAAATAATACCGCATAGAGAAAATCCTCAATGGTTAGCTTAAACAAATTCGGTAAAATTGCCAGCTAAGAAATTAGCATACAAAGATCAGTCACGTTGCTATACTAATGATAAACTATTTGAAAAAGAAATTCTGAAAACAGGCTGACTTATAACCATTTAGGAATAAATTTCACCAAGGAGTCAGATGCTTTCTACACTGAAACCCATAGTACGTTGAGAAAGAAATGAAGACAGAAATAAATGCAAAGAAATCCCACATTCATGGATCGCAAGAGTGAGTGTTGTTAAAACGTCCACACTACTCAAAGCAACCTACAGACGCAGTGTGACACCCGTAAAATTTTCACAGAAATTGAAAAAAAAATCTTAAAATTCATAGATAGTATCATAAAATACCTCCAAAGAACTGAAGCAATCTTGAGTAAAATGTACAAAGCTGGAGACCACAGTGCCCGACTTTAAAATCAACCATGAACGATATGCTCAGAACAGCTTTAAGTGACACAAACACAGACTCAGAGACCATGGGGCAGAACAGAGAACCCAGGGTTCATCCAGGCATTTCTATGGAACTGAGCTTTGACCAGGGAAGTCAATGAAACAGCGCAGGGAGGCCAAACTCTTCAATAAATGATGCCGGGAAAACAGATGGTCCCGTGCAGACGAATGACGTTGGACTTCACCCCCCACACAAAAATAAACTCCAAAGGGATGGAGTACTTAAATGTGAGATGCGAAACTCCAAAACTACAAGGAGAAAATGCAGGGGGACCCTTCTTGGCGTCATCAGGTAGTGATTTGAGGTATGACACCCAAAGCAGACAGCAAAAGCAGCAACAGACTAATGGAATTCCGTCAAGCTGGAACCCTTGTGCGCAGCAAAGGAAGCAGTCCAAACAGGGACAAGGGACGAGGCCACCTATGGAATGGGAGAAGCCATACATCTGACAGGGGTTCATAAGGAGCTCAAAAAGCACAAGAAAATAAATCTCTTGATTAAAAATGGGCCAGAACCTAAATAGACATTTCTCAGAAATGTCATACAAACGAGCAACAGGTGTATAAAAATACTCAGCGTCTCCAATTGTCAAGGAAACGCAAGTGAAAACCACACAAGTCACCCCTGGCACCTGGCAGAATGAAGGTTACCACAAAGACAAGAGCCAGGGAGAGCTGGAGAGGACGGGGAGGCAAGGGAGCCCCAACACCGTTGGTGGGAGTGTAACTGTCAGTCACTGTGGAATGCCTTCTCCCCAAAACTACAAATGGACCCCCATTAGATGAGGCAACCCCACTTCTGGGTGTACCTGCCAAGGACGTGATGGGGTACGATGACCCTCACCGCAGCGTTACTCGCGGCAGCCGAGACCTGGGATAACCTAAGTGTCCATGGAAGATGAATACACAATGTGGTGTCTGTCCACAACAATTCTTCTGCATCTTCTGAAAGATGGGAGCCCATTATTTGTGCAGCATGGGCCACCCCAGAGGACTAACTCTTACAGAAATCAGCCAGGCACCGAACGACAAATACCACACAACCCACTCACACGTGGAGTCTGAAAACACTGAAGGCACAGAAGAGAGCGAAATGGGTGGTGCTGGAGGTGGGGGCGTGGGTAGGGTGTTGGTCAAAGGGCCTGGAGACCCGTCGTACAAGATGGTGCCCGTGGTGTGCCATTAGTGTGCTGACTACCGATCCCCAGTGTGTGTACCTCATGTCCTCGGGCTATGGAGGGGTGGGAGAAAGCAGACGGGGAATGGAAAGACCCAGGACAGAAGTGAGGAGCAGAGCTGCCGCTGGCTCCCTGGACGCCAAGGCTCTGCTCCCTGTGGGTGTCCGTTAGGGCTTCCTGTGGCTGCAGTAACAAGACCAGCTGAGAGTGGCTGCGGAAGAGACCTTGCTAGCCACTGGTAAGGATCTGTGCACCCAGACCCTTGTGTCGTTGTTCTTGTCACTCTCAGCACACGTCCTAGTTGGCTTCAAGTCCGGACAACAAAATTCCTGAGGCAGCTCACTTACAAAGGGAAAAGGTTATTTCTAAGTTGGAGGTTCAAGTCCAAGCCCCGGCCACCCCATTGCTTTGAGCTCTGTTGAGGGGGGCAGATGAGCGCAGCTCAGGGCAAGTGGTCACATCTTCAACCAGAGCAGAGGGAGAGGAAGAGACCAGGGTCTCACAATCCCCAGCAAGAGCACTCTGACAGTGGCCTGAGGAACACACTACACCCACATCTCAAAGGCCCTATCCCCTCTGCACAGCACTACCCTGGGGACCAAGCTGGGACCTTTGAGGGACACTCAAATCACCCACCCAAAGAATAGCAGCTCATTTCCTTCAAGTTAACGTTCCTCATGACCCCAAGATGGATGCCAGTACTGCAGGCATCACAGAGATGACCTCACAGCTCAGTGGCGGAATCTGGTCAACTGCTTCTTCCCAACTCAGCCACTGGCTCAGGAAATGGGATTACCATGGGCGGCTTAGGCTATCGAAGACCCAAACCTCCCAAGGCCTCATTGAGGAGAGCGGACACCCAGACAGACGTAGGATGCTAACGACACCCACACCGGTGGCCCTGGGTGAGTAACCAGCATGCTCACGCTATGGCCAGGGTCTTTGCCAAGCATCCGAGAGCTGCATTTATGCACAAGGGAGGGTGGCCCGTGTGAGGGAGTCGGCCCAGAGTCTGTATTTAGGAGTGAGGGGCCTCCCCCATCTCTGTATTACTATTTGAGCTGATGGATGGGGTGGGGCAAGAGCTGGCAGCATGCCAGGGCCACTCGCACCCTGGGATTCCAGGAAAATGGGTCCCTCCCCTGAGAGCTGGGCCTTTGACTGCCCATCCCCAGCCCAGATGCAGCTGAGAGGCCCAGACACCAGTGGCCAGATCTTGGCCCTGTGGCTGACATGTCCACACCCAGGCATGCAGTGGCAGGGGAAAGGCCAGGTCAAGAGGATTGACCAGCAGCCACGTGGGCCCTGGGCACTGGGCAGCTTGAAGGAACAGCGTGCTGACCCACAGTCCCCAGGGTCACCCTGTGACCCAAGGCGCCCCCCTAACGCCTCTTCAGCTCCTCCCCTCCCCTTTCCTTCTCATTGCAGACTCTCTCAAATTAAGGTTTTCACAAATATTAGCTATGTTTAAATTTAGACCTAACTTTCCCTACTTAGCATAGATCCAATAGGAAACTTTATATCACTCACGAATGGGCAGAAGCCCGTTTCCCATCACACAAGCCAAGGAGACAGTGAAGTCACAACTTCCTCAGACTCACTGACACCGCAGGACGGACTCCAGCCCCAGGCTGCTCCTTCCTGGTGAAAAGGAGGGCTCTCGA
Organism: Castor canadensis; assembly: GCF_047511655.1. Lineage (NCBI taxonomy): Eukaryota > Metazoa > Chordata > Mammalia > Rodentia > Castoridae > Castor > Castor canadensis. The sequence continues at coordinate 146,572,581 of NC_133395.1, read as the reverse complement.
GTGTTAAAGGTGTTAAAACCTTCCCCCAAATCCAGCGCCAGTAGACGATGTAAAAGACAATTTGTAGGGCCTAAGATTCTCACCAGGAAACTCGATAGGGGACCAACTGCTGGGCTCTTGACAGAGGCGGAGTCAGGGACAGAGATGCTGTCCCTGCAGAGGAGATGGGCAGTCTCTGCTGCCACCCTGGACCTCAGCCACACTGGGTGGTGGGGTCAGTGACAGCCACCGAGGACAGGGAGGCGGCTGGGGCGCAGCACAGCAGCCACCCTGCACCCTGTTCTGAGGCCAATCCTCAGCCCTGAGTGGGCCCTTGAGACTAGAGACCAGAGCAGCAGGGCAGGCAGAGAGGAATTCACGTGGAGGACGGGTGTCTCTGTTGCCCAGGTGGGGCAGCAGGGGGCCACTGGAAGACCTGGCTCCACAGCACACCCCACTCTTCATCCTTTGAGTTTAGACACCCCAGGCACATGGTGGACCCCATTTCCAGTCATTTCCTTTTAAGAATCAGGGCACGCCTCCCTCACACCTTGTTTTGCACAAATAGAGAGCAGACACATTCACTCTACACACACCACACACACATTCACCCTACACACACAGCATACACACACACGCGCAGTGCACACCACACTCCAGATACACACATACAATACACGAACAGTGCACACCACACATACTCATTGTGTACACTACACACACTCCGTGCACATTACACACACACGTCCTGAATTTGACATAACCTTTTTCTTTCCACGCCCACAAACAGGTGGAAGACCCCACCCCGGAAGCCGGTGGGCGACAGCAGAGCCCTGACTTGGAGTCAGAGTTCTGGGATGGGGGACTCTGGTGCTTACCAACCCTAGGAGCCCAGCCAGGACCCTCCTCTCTCACCCCTCCCTCAACCCCAGTTAACATAAAGGAAGGCGGGAGAGCCAGTCCTCACAGCCATTTCTAAACAGTTAAGTCCTGTGTGGACGCACGGTGTTTAAGTTCTAGCCAAGAACCCATCGTAAGCCACGGGCCAGAAAATGAAATCTTGTTCCTCGACTGCATCTACTCAGCCAGCTGTTCAACTCCCATATGCTCCTTTCTCTTCCAGAGCCTTCGCCGCCAATTGGAAGATGAGATGAAAACACCATCTGTGCCCCACGTCCTTCCTTCCCTGCCCAGGACGACTCTGACCGAGAGATGGTTTCCTGGTTTCTTCTGGCACTGCTGGCTCCCTGGCGGGTGGGTGGACTCTCTGCCATGTTGGTGTGGCTCCTCTGTTCCTCAGCGAGCTGGCGTAAAGGTGGTGGGACCCTGAAGAGGTGGCGCCTGGAGGGGGGTCACTGATGACCTCAGAAGGGATCAATCTGGTTCGTGGGGGACTTCTGTCTCACCTGTGGTCTCCCCCTCATACACTCCTACCACTGTGGTGCCGTCCATCACGAGGGCCTCACCAGTGATGCTGACACCAGGCTTGGCCATAAGAACCATGAGCTAAATAAACCTCTTTACCAAGTTCCCAATCTCAAATATTTTGCTTTGGCAACAAAAACTGGGTAAGTACAATTCCCCACCAGAAGGTCCCCTAGCTCCGGGTCCCTGTCCTGGAGTGGCTGACTGCAGGACTGACCCCTCAGCCTTGTGGCTCTTTCACAGGTCAGTCCTGCCCCAGCTGGGTGCCATGAGCCTCTCATGCTGGAGACTGCACTGATGGAGGGACTGGCCACAGCAGGATGTCACAGGAGCTCCTGTCCTGGCTTGTAGGATGACCAACTGATGCCAGTTCTCCATCCCTCTCTGAGTCCATGCCTTTTCAATATGGCTGTGGCTCTTCCATAAAGGGAATTGTCCCCTCCCCCTCAGTCTGGCTGGCCTGTGACTTCCTTCGGTCAATAAAGCAGGTGCATGTCGTGCACACTCTGAGCTGAGCTCTCAAGAATCCCTTCAATCTTCTGGAACCCACAGCACCTGCTATGTGAGTGGGCTTAGGCTAACGTGCTGGAGAACCAGGAGTGAGGTCCCAGGCTGTCTGACACCAGCCTCCATGTGCTGACCTTCAACTGTGTCACAGGTCCCAGCATAGACACACAGAGCTGCAGGCTGACCCTCACCGGCTCCAGATGCACTAGTGAGCTCATCTGAGGTCAGCTTGCTTGCACAGCAAACAGACTTGTCAGAAATGATGTCTGCAGTTTAAGGTCACAGACCGGTTTGTTACACAGCAATCACTGACTGATACATAAGGAAGAGCCCATCTAGGAGAGAAGAGAAGGACTGCCCCAGTGGTTATTCCCACCGCAAGTGGACACAGCCTGGGAACCCTGCGGTGAGAGGAGCATCTGGTCCTTCTACTGAAGCCAGAAGACAGAAGTGAAGGGGAGAGAACCCCAGCACCACAGCAGACAGGTCCACACCAACCACTAGATGTTCTTGTCCAACTCAGCCCCCACTCTCTCCCACCCCCTCTCACCCACCTCGGCTCCTTCCGTTCCACCCTCAATCACTCCTACCTGATTCCCGCAATCAGCTGGGCACCAGTGTCTCATGCCTGTAATCCTAGCTTCTTGGGATTAGGAGGATTGCAACTCCAGGCAAGTCCGTGCAAAAGGTTATGTGTCCCCCACCTTACTGGAAAAAAACCGGGCATGGTGGTGTGTGCCTATCAACCCAGCTAAGGCAGGAAGCATAAAAAGGAGGATCACAGTCCAGGTCAGGGCAAAAAGAGAGACCCTACCTCCAAAATAATCCGAGCAAAAAGAGCTGGAGGTGTGGCTCAAGTGGTAGAGTGCCTGCCTAGCAAATGGGAAGCTCTGAGTTTAAACTCCAGCACCAAAAAGGAGTTCCCCCAATCTTCTTGGCTAGCTAACTGTACTGAGCAATTTAGCTGTCTCCTTCCCAGCCCTGCAGGCCATGCCTGGCTACACTTTCACACGGAGGCCGGCCTCGGTGTTCTGCTAACCCAGTAGCTCCCACAAATGTTGCTGTCACCACCAGTGGCGTGAGTTGTGGCTTAGGTGGTGCACAGACAAGCGCCTCCCACCTTGCAGTAGTTTCATTTCTGTTGGAATATTCCAGTGGATGCACACCTTAGTCCATTCTGGCTGCTATTTAAAAACAAAACAAAACTGAATTGCTTATCAACAAGAGAGATGTGTGGCTCCCAGTTCTACATGTTGAGAAGTCCAAGATGTGGTTGATGTGGTGACCCGTGGTGGCTTCTTCCTGGCTCATGGGTGGTGCCTTCTTGCTGTGTCCTCAGTGGTGGGGGGGGTGTGGCCTCATCCACCTTCATAACCTGACATCACCCAAAGTCCTGCCTCCTGCTACCATCAGCTTGGGGGTTGGGACTGCAGTGTGCGAATTTAGGGGGACTTAACAGTCAGTGGGTAGCAACCAATTTACCAGATATCGCCAGCTAAAATCCACCAAGCACAGGCAACCTGGCTGTCCTGTCTCCTTTACAGTAACCTCGTCTGTGCAGCTGCATTCATTCTACTCTGGGAAGGTCTGAGTCCAACTTTACCCACAGAGAAGATGGCTGGGAGCAGAAAGGGTCACAACAGGAGATCAGAGATGGCAGAGAAGTGATTTCTGAAGAGGGATGTGAAGAGAGTGGAGCTGTGTGCCAGGCGGTGGCCAGAGGGCAGGCGGGGAGTGAGGGTTCCCTGTGCCTCTTACACAGGGTGGACTCCAGGGACAAACTTGGGAGGGACAAGTCCCTGAGTCTGGGGCGTGGGACTGGTATGTGATCGATTGGGAGCTGCAGCCACTGGGCCTCAGGGCAGAGAGGAGGGGTGACAGTGGGAAAGAGGCAGATCGTGGTTCTGCCCGAAGCTTACTGTGGCAGTCCCTCGTTAAGGAGAGTACCAAGTGACCTTAGGAGCACATGTCGCTATCCCCTCAAGGTCTGGGAAGGGCCAATTGGTGGCCTCTGACAGGACACAGCTACCCAGAAGGAGAAGGGGAGAGCAGGAGGGAAGCAGGGGTAGGGGAGACTCCCTGGACCTGGTGTGTGCCTGCCCATGGGATAGAGGCTGCAGGGCTAAGGAGACTTTTTGCTGCTTGGGTCTGGCCTCTCCTGATTACTGAGATGTGACTTAAAGTGACCGTGGATGCTCAGTCACTCATTGGAGAAGGCTCAGCACAAGTGCTGTCTCTCACACCTGGGCACCTGAGTTTAGCTTGTCCACAGTTCTGAGGACGTAGGCAAGTCGATATTTAAAAGTGTTTTTCCTGTCTGCGAGGCCTGCCACAAAAAAGTACCCAGCCTGAGACTCAAATGACAGTCAATCACTGTCAAGTCACAGTTCGCATGGATGAGACCAACAGAAAGACCGTCTCAGAGAGATGAGTGGGTTCATAAATTCCAACCTTCCCGAAAAGTAGTAACGGAGTTCTGATTATTGGCAAAGGTTTTCTGAAAAAAGAAGATACAGAGTAATACAATAAGTGAGCAAATTAAAAATTAAAAGTGGGTTTAAAAATCCCAGATCACACCTCCACAGTCCTGTGTGTGGGAGAGGCAAGGCTGGGGAGGAGGAAGGTGGCGAGTGCTAGTTCTGTCTACGCAGAACTACTTATCCTTTATTCTTGATGCTTATTGTTACAACGTATGTCTGTTTAAAAACACATGAAGACAAACTTGGCAAAAGCCAACCTGAGAGGTACCTTTCCCACTCACTAGAAGGAAGATCGAAGAAAGCGAAGTCAGAATAGCGAGTGATGGAAGCCAAAAGCAGGAACGCCACTGGAGCTCAGCGCAAGCGGGTGTGAGGACCTCATGAAGATAACCCCTCGGTTCAAGGATAAGAATCAAAACCCCAAGGTCATGCTGTCATTGAGCAAAAACGCCCGAAACAGAGTGAGAGGGGGGTAGTGAAGTCTGGTTGGACACAGTGATGGTGTGGAACAGAAGCCGACACCACGCAGCCGCCCTGGGTGGGAGGTCAGCTCGGTCAAGCCCAGCTCTGAGCCAGCACCAAGGAAGCCACTGTCCTCCTGCTCCACGGCACTGCCGAGGGGTCGCTACTGGCCCAAGTTAGAGCGAGGAAACCAAGGCCCAGCAAGAGGCCAAGGTTGGCACGAGAAGTTGGTGGTGGGCCTGAGCAAGGAGACTCAGTCCGGCCAACCCTGCCTGAGTCTTGGCTTTTTCCCACCCTTCTAGGAGGTGTGGGGCCCCTGACAGAGGAAGGCTCCGTGAGCCTGGTTCTCAGGGACCAGGGATTCTTGGCGCTGGCCTCTCACTGTAAAGTGCAGGGGCTCCCGATGGAGGAGTGCGCAGGCCCGAGGCGCTGTTCTCAGCAGGTAAGCCTACTCCGCAGGGGCCTGACCTCCACCCACCTGAGCAGAATCCAAGGTCGTCCTGCACACCAAGTTTGTCACCCCATGGCCTCAGGGGCATCGAGCCTCAGCGGGCTGTCTAAAGGCCAAGAAGACGCTGTTGCCAGGAAGGTCAATCTTCTGTACATCGCCTGTCTACTACTGTGCTGAAAAGTGTCACAGTGTTCCCACCTCTGAGTCACAGGACAAAAAGACTCGTGGGGAGAGCATGCAAGGGGGCTCATGGAGGGCCCCACACGCTGCCTGTCGGGTTGTGGATGAGGCAGATGGGCTCTCGGGGGCACCGCCTGGCCCAGTGCCAAGGGGAGTTGGGTGCTAGAGCCATAGTTCTGCAAATGACACACGGCAACCCCCCATGGTTTCCTGTCTAACACCAAAGATTGATGCTGGCCACACATCCACTAAGCACCACAGTGGCCCCAGTACCCTCCCTGAGCCCTGGATAGGTTGTCCCCAAAGGTGCCCTGTCAGGATTCCCATGACAGACGTCCTCTGCCTGGGGTTTTAGCACAGGGTCCTGTCATTCCTGGCCATGGCTGGCTCACTGGCTGGTGTAAGTGGACAGTGTGAGCCATGCCAGCTGACTCTCTGCTGTCCCAAGCTGTCCAAAGCTACTCCAAGAGACGCTGGGGGCTGCCTCAGAGGCAGAGGGAATAGGGGCCACTAGGCTGGGAAGCCAAGCCCTCCTTGCTGCTCCTTCCCACCTCACTCGCTCTCATGGAAGCCCACCTCTGGCTCCCATGACCTCTCTGGTCTCACCTCGCTCTCTCCACCATAATCACTGGCCTCCTGTTTCTTGAAGAAGCTGGGGCCCCACCTCAGGGCACCTCCATCTCCGGGACATGTTCCCTTCAGATGCTCCCTCCTCCTCTGCCGAATGGAACGGCACCTTCATGGGAGGTCCTGGACTATTTGCGTGAGGTGCAGTCCCCATTCCACCCCAGGCTCCATCTTCTTACTGCGTCACCGGACTCTTAAGATACACAAGGACAGGTTTATCCTGCTGTCTCCAGCACCCGGAGAAGAGCTGTGCACACAGTAGGTGCTCAATGAGTCCTTTTTGGCCGAGTGATTAAATGAATGATGGACGGATGGTGCGTTAGCTTTCTGTCTCTGTGACAGAATACCTGAGCGAGTCAGCTTTACCAAAGGTTTACTTTAGTTCACGGTGTCAGAGGTGTCAGCCCATGGTCACTCGACCCTGTTGCTTTGGGCCTGTGGCAAGGCCCAAAGTGGAAGTGTATGGTGAAAGAGCGACTTCCTCCTACTGGCCCCACCTCCTAGGGGTTGCACCACTTCCAGTAGCACCTCAGACTTGGGGACCAAGGCTTCAGCACATGGACCTTTGGGACCATTTGAGATCCAAAGCACAGCAGCTGGGTCAATTGCTCAGTGGACCGTTGTGTCGCTGGGCAGCCTGTTGCCCTGCCCTGTGGCTGTGTCTCGCCCCCTGAGGGCCTCGCTCACCCTCCCTGGGCTCATGCGTGGTCTCCCTCTGGCCTGTTCCAGCCTCGGCCTCTTTGTGGCTTCTCAGCCTTCTCGGAATCCCCCAGGACAGGCTTTCCTCTCCCACCTTACACCATCAGCCAGTATCCCAGAGAGGCACAGAGCGCTGAGTGACAGAAGGGAGCCAACATGGCAGGAGGGGCTGCTTCCTCCCCCTGCCCCGCAGAGCCCCACGGAAAGCTGGGAGGGGGAGACTCTGACTTCAGCTGCAGAGATGGAGGGTTAGCCTCAACAAAACTTAGGCTTGGCAGCTAAATTCAAGTCAAACATAATTTTGATATCAATTCAACTAGTCTAGGCAAAAGTGCAGGGGGATTTTCTTCTTGAAATCATAAAAGGAGTGCAGAAGACGTGTGGATTCTAACAGCTGAGAATTACTGAGGCGAGGAGAGATTTGGGGATCAGGAGGAATATACTTGGAGCGCCTCCTTCCCACGCTAGGCAATGCCAGTCGCTGCTGCCATGGTGATGCTGGAGCCAATGCCAGTCTAGAGAGCAGCCAGGGCCCCTCCCACAAAATGCCTCCATCATTGTTCTAGTAGGAGCAAGATCTAGTCTTGTCACAGGGATGGACAAACCAGGACAGGTGCCCCGTCACAGCACAATGTCTAAAGGCCCTCTCCATAGATGGTTGGTGGGAGCCTTCAGGAACTGGCGCCTGGCTCCCCCAGGACACACACACACACCCCATCTTCCTTCTGCTCTAGTTCCTAAAATAGTGGCTTCAAACAAGAGTCATTGATTGCCACCTCTCAGATGTCAGAGATCAGGAATTCAGGAAGGGCTGGCACACGGGGGCTGCTGTGGGGTGGGGGTGGGAGTGGCTGGAGCAGCCATTAGCTAACTGGGCATTGGTGTCAGTCAGCTTTCAGTCACTGTGACAAGCACCTGAGAGAATCAACTGAAAGGGCAAAAGGCTTATTTTGGTTCAGGGTTTCAAAGGTTCTCATCCACGGGCAGTTGGCTCAGTGCTTGGGTCCTGTGGCCGCACAGCAGGAGGAAATGTATGGCAGCCAGGAAGCAAAGCAAAGCAGGGTGTCCCCTTCAAGAGCACACCCCCAATGACTTCACCTCCTCCCAATAAGGTCCACCACCCGTTAGTACCACCAACCAGGGACCAAGCTTCAACACATGATTCTTTGGGGACGTTTGAGATTCAAACTACTGTGGCATCTGTCCTTATGGGTTGTCCTTCCTGGGTGTCCTTCCTAGCTTGGTCTTCCTGAGGGCAGTTCGAGTGCTGACCCAGTGGCTCAGGTGTCTAGGCACACCACTGCTTGAGGCAGGAGCTGCATGGCTTTCCAGACCTGGTCTTGACTTTTGCAGTACACTTCTGCCACAGGCTCCTGGGTAGGAGAGAGCCGTGGTCACAGGGAGATGGGACTCCACCACTCTCCAGGACAGAAACGTGTGGGACAGGAAGCACTCTTATGGCCACGCTACCCTTGCCTGGGAGAGAGGAGGAGAACTGGGGAAAAAGGAGGAACTCGCTAATACTTTGTTGCTTAGCTGGAGGTGAGTGACAGCTGCTGTTGACACTGAAGGCGCTTCTAAGAACGCAGGAATTCTCCTCTCCTGACCCAGGCTAGTGACAAAGAGAGCACAGTGGCAGTGCAAGAACTCAAGGTGAGGGTGCGCTGCTTGGGAGCAGAGACTCCATCCATACAGCACTCCCAAAACACTGGCCATGTCACCATAAACCTTTGACCTGTGACTAATGCAGCCAGGGAACTGAATTTCAGCTTTTATTTCGCTGTAAGTAGCTTTAACTTCAATATAGTTGGCTGTGTTTGCTAATAGCTACCACAGCAGACAAGACAGGCCTGGAATTAACTGTCTCAACCAACCAACCAAAACTGGCTGGAAGGAGAGGGAAGATAAGTGCAGAGAGCAGCCCACCTGCAGCCCATCTGCTCTGCGAGGACCCTCCGGTTGGCCCCCGCCCTTGGGGAGAAAGGAGAGAGAGATTCGAAGCAGGAACACTGATGCGAGCGAGGCCTCAAGGGCAGAAGTAGCTCAATCCAGTATTCTTCTGGAAGAGTTGGTGCAAGTGAATAATCGAACAAAGAAAGGTTGGGAAGGACCAGAAAGGAAGAGGCAGATTTAACATTGAAGATAGTGGTACAGTATCCGTGTTAGTCAGGTCTCCGTCATCAGGACAAAACACTTGATGCATTAGTTAGAATTTTCATCACTGTGACAAAATGCCTGTGACAATGACTTAAGGAAGGGAAGATTTATTTTGGCTCACGGTTCTGGAGGGTTCAGTCCGTGGTTGCTTGACCTCAGGTGTTTGGGTGGAAGATCACGGTAGCAAGAGTGTGTGGTGGAGCAGGCTCGTCCCCTCATAATGGCGGGAAAACAGAGCAGAAGGGACCAGGGGCCACGTCTAACCTTTAAGGGCATGTCCCAATGACACTAAAGTCTCCAGCACCTCCCATAGCCACATCACGACTGCATCAATGGATGAGTCCATTCGTGAGGTCGGAATGATCCATTCACTTCCCAAATATCGCTGCCTTGGGGACCAAGCCTGCAGCACATGAGACTGGGGACATTTGCGATCCAAATCACAGCAATATCATTGATCAAAGATACCAAATTATTAGAAACAACACGTGTGTGCACAAAACAGAAACAGCTGAAGCGATCAGGAAAGAAAAAAGATTTTCTCTGACTAGCAGGTGAAATATAAAATGCCTAGAAATAAAAGCTAAGACACATACGAAGCCCTGGCATGAAGAGAACGATTGAGCCCATCTCAGAGACGTAGATTAAGAAGATAATTGGGGAATTGTGCGTTCTTATGGAACAGTAAGACTAAAGTTGTAAAGACGTCAATCCTCTCCAAATCAAATTCTAATGGGTTTTTTTTTTTGACAAAAAAAACCCTCAATTGAACTTGACAAAAGTATTCAAAATATGAACAGAGACATCAATGAAAGAGAAAGGAGGATCCAGAAATAAGCCATGAAGACATGAGTGTTTAATAGCTGATGAAGATTGGGGAAGTGATGGATTATTTAATAAATGGTGGATGGATAAGTGTGTAACCATTTGGAAAAAAAATAAGCTGAATCTCTACTTTCTTATACTAAAAAAATCCAAAAGCATTAAAATTCAAATGTCAAAAACGAATCTAAAACTGTAATAGAAGAAAACGTGGGTGAATTTTTTTTTATCTTGGTGTGAGAAGAGTCTTTCTAAGCACGACATAAATTCCAGAAACCAGAATGGAGAGACTGACAGGTTTGACTGTGTAACAGTGTAAGGCTTCAGCTCAGAAAATACCCATTTAGAAAGATAAAAGACACACTGAGAAAATTATTTGCCGTCCAGAGCTAGACAAAGGTCAAATTTCCCTAACAGACAAAAAATACTCTTTCAAATCATCGAGGAAAAATCACAACACAATAGGAAAATTGGACAAAGTAGACGGACAGGTAATTTGTCAAAGAAGTCCAAATTGCTAACCCCACACCTCCCCAAAAAAGACATATGAAAAGAAGTCCAATTTCGCTATAAATGAGAGAACTGTAAATTAAAGCAAGAATATATTATCTTCACTGCCTCTGTTAGGAAAAGTAAGAGAAATTTTTAAAAAATGGAGTCTCCATCGCTGGAAAGGAGATGGGTGAAGTCCAAGTACAGACAAAGAGACGTTCCCATGGGGCCATTTGGTAACAACCAACTCCATTGTAATTTTCTAGGATTTTTACCTGCTTCTTCTCTCCTTCATGGACCTGGTCCCCAGGACTGTCCTTCAGGAACCCTGGGCTGTGGGCTGAAGGGGGCCAGGACATCCAGGGCTCCCTACTCTGAGCTGATGGAGAGGCCGTTTGAGGAGCCACACATCTGCCCTCCACAGATGGACCAGCATCACTGCAGATTCCAGCTAGGACTCGGTCAGCACCCAGCCCAGGGCCCCAGCACCCAGGGCTCCCCAGGCTGGCAGCCTCAACAATTGTCTCCCCATGCTCCCACCCCGGCCCCCGAAGGTGCAGACAGTCTGCTCATTGTTGAAGGAAAACTCCACATCTCAAGCATTTGTTAGGAGGGAATTAGATTGTCACCTCCCCACTAATGAAGCCAGGCTGTGCAAACAGAGGAAGGGGAGCCAGCAGGTTGCCAGTCTCTCGGGGAAGGTGCTGGCCCAGAAGCTGGTGCTGCAGGTGCCTACAAGGCTCCGTGCAGGAACGTGTGTCAGTGCAGCCCGCACCAGCTGGCTCAGAGCTGCCTCAGGTGCGTTGTGGGGGTGGGGATTCTGGCCCCCAGCCCAAGACTACAGCAGCCTCCGGGGCCAGGCAGGCCTCTGCCCTTAGCTGAAAGCAGCACAAGTCTTGGGGGGTGACCCCAGTCTCTCCTCTCTCCTCCCAAGCCTCTGCTCAGCCACGGGCTCCTCAGATGGGGACAAGGCTCTCTGTCCTCAAGTGTATCAGCCTCACTCCTCAACGTTCAGCCTGGGGCTCTGCAGACACATGGGTCTTCAAAGGGTGCTTTTATTTCAGATATAATTCGTGTCCATTTGTAAATGGACACTTTGGTGGCTTCTAGCATATTCACTATCTCCAATCAATCCCCAAGAAACCTTGCGTCCAGTCGGACATTTCCCATTACTCCTTCCCCAGTTGAGCCAGAGCCTCAACTCATGGCTCTCTGTGGGTGACAGCGCTCTGGGCAGCGTGTGTGGATGGAATCTTGGGACATAGGGTCACTCGTGGCCTCTTTCATGGCGTTTCCAAGGCTTGGTACTCGGGGTAGCCAATACTCCATTTCTGCGTGGACAGACTGGCCTTGGGTGTTACGAATGAGGCCATGACTACTCATGGGAAAGTCTTTGTGTGGCGGGTTTTATTCTCGGGAGTAGACACGGGACGGCGTGGAAACTCCGTGTCTAACCACTGAACTTTTCCAGTGGCTGTGGGTTTGCATTCCCGCCAGCAGGCATCCCAGAGGCCGTCACCGGAGGCCCGGAGCGGAGTCTCCTGGCTTTGATTTGCGTTTCCCTAGAGACCTGTGAGCCTAAGACACTCACTGCTCTTGCACTTCTGGCCATTTGCATATCTTCTTTGGAGAAATGTGAACCAAATGTTTTGTCCATTTTTAATTGAGTTATTCATCTTTTTTTTCTATAGTTGTAAAAGTTCTTTATAGAGTCTGCACATTAGGCCCTTACCAGACATTTGGTCCTCCCGTTCTGTGGGTTATCATTCCTTGATAATGTCCTTGGGTACCAAGAAAAAAAAGACTTTTCTTTTTGAATAGGCTTGAATATTCTCGTCACCCTTGCCAACCATCACCCATTAAGTTGTGGGTAAATGCCCGTAACTGTCAATCACTAGATTCTCAGTTCTGTCCACTGTCTGTGTGTCTGCCTGGACACAGCACCACGCGTGGCTTTGCAGTAAGTTTTTTTTTTTTAAGATAAACATTAAATAGCTTTATTTAAAGTTTCTAGAAAATGATTTTAAGTGCCAATTCCTAGACATGTAGAACCGGGTACATGCATTTTCCTTCCCAGATTGTCATAGTTCTTTCCACATGAAAGCTTTCCCACCATCCCCAATACCATGTTCTTTTAATCCCCTTTTTACACCTCACGATGCTAACACACCTTTGAAAACCCTAACAAACTGAATGAAGATGCACCTTTTGTGCCAAAGGGAACCTGGTAAAACAGGCTCAAGGTGATAACTAGAAACGATTTATATTCTTAACAGCCTTACTGTGTCCCTCTTTCCACCCAAAGTATACCAATCCATAGAATTTTTTTTTAAACTCTTACACCAACACCAAATCTCAGGGATTCTATTAGACACCGACTCCTTGTTCAGTTACTCGTGATGGGAATTGGAGTTCCAACCTAACCCATTTCTTCCTCTGTAAGATGGGAGAACAGCACCAATCTCAGGGCTGTGAGAATTAAACGAAGGGGTTCAATGAAGCACTTGACACATTGCCCTGTCACCACTAGCTCTGTCCCACTGTTCTAACTCCTGTGGCATTGTGGACACCTGGTTAGTTACTACATCTAAAACCATTTCCCCTCATTAGAGGCACTTTCTTATTGTAACTGTAGAGTGCTAATAGGTGAAATTGTTAAAATACCAGGAGATTAGTCCAGCTTCAACCGTTTGCACCTGTAGTTTCATCCTGCGCCTAGAAGTTTTGAAATTAGACGTATAACCCTCCAACATAGTTTGGGCTATCCTGGGTTGTCTGTAATTCCAAAATGAATGTGGCTCTAACAAGGGTCACAAACTCAAACACATCCAGGGACAAATGGGTTTCCAAGTGAGCCCCGCCCCCCCGCCTCCCACTCATGTTCTTTTGACACACACTACTTGTTTGGGACTGGGGTTTGTACTCAGGGCCTCATGCTTGCTAGGCAGGCACTCTACCATTTGAGACACTATGCCAGCTTTTATTTTGTGTGTGTGTTGGGTATTTTTGAGATAGTATCTTGTGAACTATGTGTCTGGGCTGGCTTTGGACCCAGGTCTCTGCCTTCCAAGCTGCTAGGATTACAGGTACATCTGGCTTTGCTTGCATTTTAAACATAGGAAGGTTTGCTTCCAAGTAGAGCTGTGTGTCTCCATTCTTTCTGGCACCACCAAGAATCTCCCTCTCCCAGCCTGCTTGCATTAAGTAATGGTAGAGACAATACTGGAGTTCCAGCCGGGAGAGGGAGCGATGCCCAGAGCTGGGCAGCTGTCTGGTAACATGAGGCAACAAAACTAAGGCCAAGACATTAGTGGGCTGCAAAAGGGAGAAAGGTGAGAGGCCGAGCCCTCAGTGATGTCATCAAGGGCTTCATTCTGAGGGACAATGGTGTCCCTTAAGATAATTCCTGAACCCCTTCAAGGTCAAGCTTTCTGGGTCTGGAGGCATGGCTTAAATGGTAGAGCACCTGTCTAGCAAGTGCAAGGTCCAGAGTTCAAGCCATCCCCCCACCACAAGAAAGAAAAAGTTGAGCTTTCTATTCCTTTCTGCCAAAAGCATTTCAAATATATTAATTTATGACAAGTAATATGGATTTTTCATGTGAATCTGTGAAACGTTTTTAAGTTTTAGAAGCAAGTCAAGGACCTCATAAAATAAAATGCCCCTCTGCTCTACAAAAGACACTGTTAAAAGAAGCATCCAAAGATAGGAAAAATATATTTACCAAGCCAGGCTTGGTAAGTCATCCTTGCAATCCCTGCTACTCGGGAGGTGGTGCTCAGGAGGATTGCGGTTTGAGGCCAGCCTGGGGTAAAAAGTTAGAAATACCTCATCTCAACAAATAAGATGGGTATGGTCCCAGCTGCACCAGACATCATAGGTAGGAGGAGCTTTGTCTGGGCAAAAAAAAAACCGAGACCTTATCTGAAAAATAACTAAAGCAAAGATGGGCTGCTTTCAAAAAAAATAAAAGGGGGTAGCTCAAGCAGTAGAGCCCCTGGCCCAGCAGCAGGCAGCACACACGAGCGCTATTTATACAAGTCGTGTTGGTCACACGTCCACGCTGAGTGGATCAGGAAGTGTGGTTCACACGCATCAGAAAGCCACTCGGCAAGAAGGAGCCCAAGGTGGCATATCCGCGGATGAATAGCAAGTGCGCTCTGTGACAGACACCAGACTCGAAAGGCGCCATCGATCGGATCGCCTTTGAGTGAAACCCAGCAGGAGGCAGAAGTGCAGACAGAGGTCAGCTGGGTGTTGGCTGGGGTGGAGTGGAGTGGGAGATATGGGTGCTTGGAGGAGGTGCCGGGGAAGACTGGGGGGACGGTGCCATTTTGTGCCTGGACAGTGGTGGCTACAGGGCTCTGTGCCTTTGTCAAACTCAGCTGTACTCCAAAAGGAGAATTCTCCTGTATATAAATTCTACCTCGACAAACCTGACTTTCTAAAACCACTAAAATAAGGCCGAGGCTATTGATCTGTTGAGTTACCCACGCAAACACCATATATAAACCATGAATGTTGGACCGTAAAATGAATACACTGTGGTTTGGGGTTTAGCTTGATTTTTTTTAAGGCAGCGTTATTCTAAACGGAAGAAGCCCAGCACAAAGACCATGTGCTGTCGGCTCCAATCGTATCTTGCTCTGGAAAAGGCTGAGCCATGGGGGCAGGAATCAGACTGGGGGCGCCAGGAGCTGGATGGAGGTAGAGGGCAGGACTGTCCCCACTGGGGCACGGGGCCGTTTGGGGATCTGCTCGCTCTGTGTCTTCAGAGCGGTGAGGGTTACCTGAGGACGGCCATTTGTTTTTTTTGTTTGTTTGGTTTTTTTTGTCATTTTTCTTTTATTATTCATATGTGCATACAAGGCTTGGTTCATTTCTCCCCCCTGCCCCCACCCCCTCCCTTACCACCCACTCCGCTCCCTCCCTCTCCCCTCCACCCCCTCAATACCCAGCAGAAACTATTTTGCCCTTATTTCTAATTTTGTTGTAGAGAGAGTATAAGCAATAATAGGAAGGAACAAGGGTTTTTGCTGGTTGAGATAAGGATAGCTATACAGGGCATTGACTCACATTGATTTCCTGTGCGTGGGTGTTACCTTCTAGGTTAATTCTTTTTGATCTAACCTTTTCTCTAGTTCCTGGTCCCCTTCTCCTATTGGCCTCAGTTGCTTTAAGGTATCTGCTTTAGTTTCTCTGTGTTAAGGGCAACAAATGCTAGCTAATTTTTTAGGTGTCTTACCTATCCTCACCCCTCCCCTGTGTGCTCTCGCTTTTATCATGTGCTCAAAATCCGATCCCATTGTGTGTTTGCCCTTGATCTAATGTCCACATATGAGGGAGAACATACAATTTTTGGTCTTTTGGGCCAGGCTAACTTCACTCAGAATGATGTTCTCCAAGTCCATCCATTTACCGGCGAATGATAACATTTCGTTCTTCTTCATGGCTGCATAAAATTCCATTGTGTATAGATACCACATTTTCTTAATCCATTCGTCAGTGCTGGGGCATCTTGGCTGTTTCCGTAACTTGGCTATTGTGAATAGTGCCGCAATAAACATGGGTGTGCAGGTGCCTCTGGAGTCACCTGTGTCACAGTCTTTTGGGTATATCCCCAAGAGTGGTATTGCTGGATCAAATGGTAGATCGATGTCCAGCTTTTTAAGTAGCCTCCAAATTTTTTTCCAGAGTGGTTGTACTAGTCTACATTCCCACCAACAGTGTAAGAGGGTTCCTTTTTCCCTGCATCCTCGCCAACACCTGTTGGTGGTGGTGTTGCTGATGATGGCTATTCTAACAGGGGTGAGGTGGAATCTTAGCGTGGTTTTAATTTGCATTTCCTTTATTGCTAGAGATGGTGAACATTTTTTCATGTGTTTTCTGGCCATTTGAATTTCTTCTTTTGAGAAAGTTCTGTTTAGTTCACTTGCCCATTTCTTTATTGGTTCATTAGTTTTGGAAGAATTTAGTTTTTTAAGTTCCCTGTATATTCTGGTTATCAGTCCTTTGTCTGATGTATAGTTGGCAAATATTTTCTCCCACTCTGTGGGTGTTCTCTTCAGTTTAGAGACCATTTCTTTTGATGAACAGAAGCTTTTTAGTTTTATGAGGTCCCATTTATCTATGCTATCTCTTAGTTGCTGTGCTGCTGGGGTTTCATTGAGAAAGTTCTTACCTATACCTACTAACTCCAGAGTATTTCCTACTCTTTCTTGTATTAACTTAAGAGTTTGGGGTCTGATATTAAAATCCTTGATCCATTTTGAGTTAATCTTGGTGTAGGGTGATATACATGGATGTAGTTTCAGTTTTTTGCAGACTGCTAACCAGTTTTCCCAGCAGTTTTTGTTGAAGAGGCTGCTATTTCTCCATCGTATATTTTTAGCTCCTTTGTCAAAGACAAGTTGGTTATAGTTGTGTGGCTTCATATCTGGGTCCTCTATTCTGTTCCACTGGTCTTCATGTCTGTTTTTGTGCCAGTACCATGCTGTTTTTATTGTTATTGCTTTGTAATATAGTTTGAAGTCAGGTATTGTGATACCTCCTGCATTGTTCTTTTGACTGAGTATTGCCTTGGCTATTCGTGGCCTCTTGTGTTTCCATATAAATTTAACAGTAGAATTTTCAATCTCTTTAATGAATGTCATTGGAATTTTGATGGGAATTGCATTAAACATGTAGATTACTTTTGGGAGTATCAACATTTTTACTATGTTGATTCTACCAATCCATGAGCATGGGAGATCGCTCCACTTTCTATAGTCTTCCTCAATCTCTTTCTTCAGAAGTGTATAGTTTTCCTTGTAGAGGTCATTCACATCTTTTGTTAGGTTTACACCTAGGTATTTGATTTTGTTTGAGGCTATTGTAAATGGAATTGTTTTCATACATTCTTTTTCCGTTTGCTCATTGTTAGTGTATAGAAATGCTAATGATCTTTCTATGTTGATTTTATATCCTGCTACCTTGCAATAGCTATTGATGATGTCTAGAAGCTTCTGAGTAGAGTTTTTTGGGTCTTTAAAGTATAGGATCATGTCATCTGCAAATAGGGATATTTTGACAGTTTCTTTACCTATTTGTATTCCTTTTATTCCTTCTTCTTGCCTAATTGCTCTGGCTAGGAATTCCAGTACTATGTTGAAGAGGAGTGGAGATAGTGGGCATCCTTGTCTGGTTCCTGATTTTAGAGGGAATGGTTTCAGTTTTTCACCATTAAGAATAATGCTGGCTGTAGGTTTGTCATATATAGCTTTTATAATGTTGAGGAACTTTCCTTCTATTCCTAGTTTTCTTAGAGCTTTTATCATGAAATGATGTTGGATCTTATCAAAGGCTTTTTCTGCATCTATTGAGATGATCAAGTGGTTTTTGTCTTTGCTTCTGTTAATGTGGTTTATTACATTTATTGATTTTCGTATGTTGAACCACCCCTGCATCCCTGGGATGAAGCCTACCTGGTCGTGGTGAATAATCTTTTTGATGTGTTGTTGAATTCGGTTTGCCATTATTTTATTGAGGATTTTTGCATCAGTGTTCATTAAGGAGATTGGCCTATAGTTCTCCTTTTTGGAGGTGTCTTTGCCTGGTTTTGGGATAAGTGTAAAACTGGCTTCATAAAATGTGTTTGGCAGTTTTCCTTCCCTTTCTATTTCGTGGAACAGTTTAAGGAGGGTTGGTATCAGTTCTTCTTTAAAGGTCTGATAGAATTCAGCAGAGAATCCATCAGGTCCTGGACTTTTCTTTTTGGGGAGACTCTTGATTGCTGCTTCAATTTCATTTTGTGTTATAGGTCTATTCAGGTGATTAATTTCCTCTTTGTTCAGTTTTGATGATCATATCTGTCTAGAAATCTGTCCATTTCTTTTAGATTTTCAAATTTATTTGAATATAGGTTCTTGAAGTAGTCTCTGATGATTTCCTGGACTTCCATGGTGTTTGTTGTTATCTCCCCTTTTGCATTCCTGATTCTACTAATTTGGGTTTTTTCTCTCCTCATTTTAGTCAGGTTTGCCAGGGGTCTATCGATCTTGTTTATTTTTTCAAAGAACCAACTTTTTGTTTCATTAATTCTTTGTATGGTTTTTTTGGTTTCTATTTCATTGATTTCAGCTCTTATTTTTATTATTTCTCTCCTTCTATTTGTTTTGGGATTTGCTTGTTCTTGTTTTTCTAGGAGTTTGAGATGTATCATTAGGTCATTGATTTGGGATCTTTCAGTCTTTTTAATATATGCACTCATGGCTATAAACTTTCCTCTCAAGACTGCCTTAGCTGTGTCCCATAGGTTCCGGTAGGTTGTGTTTTCATTTTCATTGACTTCCAGGAACTTTTTAATTTCCTCTTTTATTTCATCAATGACCCATTGTTCATTAAGTAATGAGTTATTCAGTTTCCATCTGTTTGCATGTTTTTTGTCTTTACTTTTGTTGTTGAGTTCTACTTTTACTGCATTGTGATCAGATAGTATGCACGGTATAATTTCTATTTTCTTATATTTGCTGAGACTTGCTTTGTGCCCTAGGATATGATCTATTTTGGAGAAGGTTCCATGGGCTGCTGAGAAGAATGTTTATTGTGTAGAAGTTGGATGAAATGTTCTGGAGACATCAAGTAGGTCCATTTGATCTATTGTATATTTTAGATCTTGGATTTCTTTATTGAGTTTTTGTTTCAATGACCTATCTATTGATGATAATGGGGTGTTAAAGTCTTCCACAACCACTGTGTTGGCGTTTATATATGCTTTTAGGTCTTTCAGGGTATGTTTGATGAAATTGGGTGCGTTGACATTGGGTGCGTACAGATTGATGATTATTATTTCCTTTTGGTCTATTTCCCCTTTTATTAGTATGGAATGTCCTTCTTTATCTCGTTTGATCAATGTAGGTTTGAAGTCTACTTTGTCAGAGATAAGTATTGCTACTCCTGCCTGTTTTCGGGGGCCATTGGCTTGGTAAATCTTCTTCCAGCCTTTCATCCTAAGCCTATGCTTATTTCTGTCGGTGAGATGAGTCTCCTGTAAGCAACAAATTGTTGGATCTTCTTTTTTAATCCATTTTGGAGGACGGCCATTTGTAAAACTTACTGAACTGTGAGCTTACAAGGGTAAATTTTACTGTATGTAAATTAATTATATGCAGCTGACTTTTTCAAATAGCAAACTGAGTGGAAGACAATTATTAGATAAATAATCACGCAGGTAGTGCACAGATGCGGCCGAGATTGTGGAGGTGGTGTGAGAGTGGACCTATCTGAGCAGCACATGGGCCCCGTCATCCCTCTTTAAAGAAAAGAAGAGTCATTGAGATCAGGATTGCCCCTCCCATGTGATCCTGTCCTTAGCATCTTGGTGGTCCAGCTTGGGCTAGTTTAACTGACATCAATGACAGCAAACCCTTTGGGATGAAGGACAGGAGCGCTCTGACCCCATGACCCCCAGAAATGTCTCTGGCCCAGCTCCGCCCAGCCAGCAATTGTCCCAGGCTGCCTATGGCCGGCAGGAGGCCACTACTCCCTGGGTGCAGAGCCTAGACTCACCCACAGCTGGGAGCCCTCTGTGCCTGGGCCAAAGTGAGTTCAGAATCCAAAGAAAGGACGGTGGAGAGACCTGCCATGAAGCCGCAGTCCCGCAGGTGGTCTGGAAGTGAACCCTATGCCTGCTGTCCTCCCATTCTGGGGCCTCCAAAGCCAACTGGGAGAGACCAGGCCAGAGAACAGGAGAGCCCAAGGATGCCAGGTCCGCACCTGACAGGTCCTGGGCCTAGAGCAGGTGAGAAAGGGAGACAGTGTGTGCAGGACACATGAGGGCTGCACTTCCTGCAGAGTTGTTTCAAAATGCAGGTTTTATTGCTGTTCAAATGCTGTGAGTTCAGCACACCAGGAGGTGAAGGCCACCAAAAGCCAGTTTCTCTTATTTCCCAGAGGAGGGGACAGCCCTGCACGCAGGAGCACAGAGAAAGTACAGGTGGGTCTGGAAGTGGAGGGAGGGGGTTGTGGGCAGTCTGGGTCCCAGCTGTACCCAGCTCCCTCGTCCTCACCTCTGCAAGGCCTCCATGGCCAGCCCTGCCTGCCCACAGCCCATGCCCTGTCCTGCCACCTTCCTCCGCAGTGCAGCTCTGCAGAGCACTTCGCCCAGTCTTCATCTTCCCACTCTTTGGTCTCCAATCCTGCTGCTCCCCCTCGGGGTGACAAAGGACCACATCCCCTTTTCCCTCACAGTTCACGAGGTAGCTTCCCTCCTGGAGCCGCTGGGAAACAGAGCTGGATAACAGGAGAGGTCTGCAGAGCCAGTGGGACTCCAGGACACAGCCAGGGCCCACCGCCCTCACTGGGTAGGATGAGGATGGGGACAGATGGGACAAGGCAAGAGGAGAAAGCAGGCCAGAGGACAGGCTTCAGGATGCCTGGGGTGGGGGCGGGATGGCAGGAGCTGGGAGAAGCCTCTTGGAAACACCCGGGCTGGTGTAGTGGCCGAGCTGGCTCCCTGCAGCAGGGGTCCTGCTGAAGCCCTGAGATGGCTGGGGCAGGATGGAGGGCTCCATTGTGTGCATATCCTTGAGGGCGGTTTGTCCTCCCCCTGGCGGTTGGGGGTGGTAAGTACTCAACTCCCCCACTACCCGGCACCCCCCACACCCAAGTTTAATCCTCCATTCATGGCGGTTCCTTCTGCCTGGGTGAGCTGCACACACCTCACCTCTCCCTCCAAAGCCGCTCACACACAGTCTGCACCCCGGGCTGTGGTTCAGCACACACATTGGGGGGCTCTCTGATCCCTCCAGCTGGGATGGGGGCTGTCTCCCCGACCACTTGGCTTCCTGTGTCTCCCCCAGGGTTGAACTTTTGGTCCTGTGTGGCAGTTGCTGAATCCTTCCCTCTGTCCTCTGTAGAATGGGTCTATGACAGTCCCGACACAAAGGGCGCTGCAGGCGTTAAAGGGACACAGGCATGCAGAGCTTAGGGCTGCACCTGCCACATAGGAGGCAGCTAGAGTAATGAGAGATCCTTATGGTGGCCCAAGCCTGTGTCCTGCACCCAGAAGATTCTGAGGTGCAGCCTCGCAGCTGTGGCCACCCCAAGAGCAGACTGCCCCGTCCAGTCCAAACTCACCGCAGTCTGTGACGTGGAAAGCAAGGTGTTGTGCAGGTGGCGAGGCCGTCACGGCTGCCGCACTGGGCACTGGGCTGGCATCGGTTCTGTTAATCTGCCTGACAGCCATGTTGGCCTCTGAAAACTGTCCGGGAGAAGGGAGCTGGGTCAGCATGGCCAGATCTGGTTCCAGCCCCCAGGGTCCCTGTGTGTGGCCACACCACCTCATTTTGTGCCCCGTGGTGACGCTGTGGCTTAGGGGTCCTGAAATCTCTCCAAGGGCTGAGCAAGGGGAGCCAGCCTTGGGCAATGGCGGTCCTGAGGCCTGGTGAAGTGGCTCCCAGACCTTCTAACTGCCCCCACTTCCCAAGTCCAGCCATTAACTCCCTCCAGGCTCCAGGGGAGCCACTACTCTCCCTGCCTGGCTTTTAGACAAACACAATTAGGAGTCATTATTTCTGTCGTGTTGATTCTTGAAAAATCATTTTAAATTGTCGCCCTTTTTCTGTGCTTTGGAAGAGGAAAGCACCAAAGAAGATGAAAACAGAAAAGCGTGCCCACACCCCCCGCCTGGCTCCTGGCACCCCCCTCGGTCCCCCCATTTCTCCTGACCCGTTCCCTTGGCAACCGTCAACTGGCTGCTGCCATATTCAAAGGAAATCTCACAACTGCACATCAAGTGGGACGCGGGGGGTGTTTTCAGATGCCTGAGACCGGCGGATGGACAGACAGATACCCAGCCACCCAGAGAAGACAGGTGCAGAGAGACAGAGATGAGCAGAGGAGAAAGGCCCCCACCCCCCACAAAGAGACAGAGATGCTGGAGTGGACAGGAAGAACGAGACAGAGACAAACAGACACTCAGAGCCACAGTCAGAGAGACAGAGGAAAGACAGATACCCAGGGCAATGCAAAAGAGCCAGACAGAGAAGGGACGGGCATGGAGCACAGGCAGGAGGGAGGACAGAGCAAGGGAAGTAGAGAGCCAGAGGACAGAGGAGATGGGGCAGCCCAGGACCTCCCACTCCTCCTGTCAGCTCCGCCACCCCCACCAGGGAGCCCCACTTTCCTCCCACCACGGCCAGTGGTTCTGCACAACCTGAACTGGCCTTGTCCCGGGAAGAGGGTGCGTCCTCTGGGTGCTTCCCTGTCCCTTCCTAGGAGTGGGAGGATGGCGCTGCAGAAGCTGGGGTGGGATTCCAGGCACCCTGGCCGACAACGGGGTGCTCTGAAAGTACTAAGTGGGGCCTGGCCACTCAAAGGGACTTTGGACAGGCTCAGACCCCCTAAGGCTGAGCGTTGGACACCCCACAGCCCCACAGGGGGCAGATGGAAGAGGGGGCCTCTATCCGAGGTCTGCCCCTGGTTGATTCTCACACCTCCGCGTCTGCCTCTGCCCCCACCTCTGGTCAGCCTCCACACCCTGCCCCACCCCAGTAAAAATGCTGAGGTCAGAAATTAGGGATTGGGGGAAAGGCAAAGTGCGGTACCTTGGTAGAGCATATGACAGGCAAATCCGTGTCCCCACACCTGTCCTGCCACGACCACAAGAGTCACTGGCCATGGCAGGCCTAGTTTATTTCATAACATGGGCAGATAGCTGGCCCAGTGAGGTTCTCTGCAGTGCTGTGTACATGGAAGTGGTGCCCACTTGAAAGTGATGACCATGAAGGAGAAGAACCAGTTCTAGCCTGGGTGGAGGTGTCATCATTGGCTGCCTGCCAGCCTGCCAGACTCTGTCCATGCGGCCAGCAGCAGGGAGCCAGAGAGCCACTTGCAATGTGAGTTCTGGGGAGCCTGGGGCCCCTCTCTCTGGAACTCCAGAGAGCCTGGGAGTGCAGGCCAGGGTGGCAAACTCTGCCAGGTTTTCAAAAGAAAGTGGAAACATGGGTTTTTATGGCAACTCTGAGTTTTAATTATTGGGGGGCCGAATCCATTTTTAAGGCCTTCTGCAGGCTCAACATGACATCCACACAGAAACTGGCTACAGGGGGAGTTTGTACTGGTCAGTGACCTGTGTGGTGCAGGAACTTGACCACCCCAGCAGGGGCCGCTGTGTTTGGACTGCTGGGGACCCAGAGCTCCTCAGGTGGAGTCAGCTGCATCCCCATCCAGCCCGGGAAGGGGAGGGTGTTCTGCACGGCTGGCTGGTCCCCAGGCCCCACAGGTCCTGCAGGCGTGCAGGGTCGAAGACCTCCATAGGGCATTGGGAGGGCCTTGGTCCTGCTGCAACTGAGGACTCCATCCCTGCTGTATCCCCTGCTCTCTGCAGGGCTTCTCCTGCTGCTAGAGCCCATGGGGAAGAGGACGACCTGACCCTCGGGCACAGAGAGTGCCCTAAGCCCCTCGCCCCAGGCTCTGGATGTGGGCACTGTGAGGAGGACATCCAAGGCTATGGTTCTCAAACTGTCATGTGGAGGTCAGTGCTGGTTGTCACCCCAAGGAACTGGATTAAAATGCAGCTCCCTGGGGCCCCACCCGGGACAGCTGAGCGGAGGGACCTGGAACTCTGCATTTGACCAAGTACCTGGGATTCCAGCAGGTGAGGTGTATCCTCCCGAGATGACAGAGACAGGGTCACACTGGCTCCCGCCAGCGCCTTCTCCTCCCACCGTGGTCCCTTGCTGCTGACACTAAGGAAACGTGACCCCTCGCTGCACTGTGGGGTGACTCACAGGAGGAAGCTATACCCCCAGGGATGGGGTCCCGGGCTGCAGCAGGATTGAGGTCCTCCCGTTGCCCAGTGCAGGTCCACAGCGTACACCTGCCTCCTGTGTGCTGGCCTCCCAGCTCTTTAACAACAAGGCCTGCTGTCTTCTCCCAAGACAGCAACCTGGGGCCGCCCTCCACACCCCTGGAGGTCTCCGTTTTCACTTCATTTTCAGCCAGGCTTAGCCCTTCTTGGTCTCCAGGGTGAGGCCCCAAGATGGCTGTGAGTCCAAAGTCCCTGGAGGGCTTTCAAACACTAGAGCTTCCTAGTTCTGCCTGGCCAGCAACACCCCCTCTGGAGGGAGCTGCAGAGTCCTCAGCTCCCTCCCTGTGCCCAGCCCAGTGCTCAATTTCACAACCCCCCTGTGACCCCACAGTCCTTCCTGGGGATCCTCCCAGACGGGTGGGGCTGCTAGAGCTCCAGCCGAAGCTGCGGCCTCACCATCAATTCCCCTTTTGCCCAAGCTGCTTGCGTTCTGTCACAGGCAGCCAAATCTGTCACCCAAACCTACTGACTCAGACGCTCCTTATTGTTAACAAGTTCCCCAGGTGATTCCCAGCTGAGCTGCGCTCAGGAACCACTGATGTGCTCACTGCTAATTAGGGTCGGGGTGCTGTGGACCCTGAGTCCTAACAAGGAATGTGTCCGTCTGTCTGTCCTGGTCCTACTGGCCTCCCCCAGCCAGCATCTGGGACAAAACTCAGGGAAGGAGAGGAGCCTGGCCCCGCACCCAGCTCTGAGCGACTAGAAACCAGGAGGCCCCAAAACCAAGGTCTCCTCTGCAGAGAAGGAAGACAAGACACAGAAGAGGACAAACGGTCCTGGTGAAGTGCCAGCTGCATCCCAGCAACCGCGCAGGTCGAGGAGTCCTGGGAGCAAGGCCGAGCGCCCCCACCCCACCCACGCTCTCTGCCACCAGGGCTTAGGAAGAGCAGGGTGACCGCTGGGTGCATTGCTGCAGCGGGGTATGGTCCCATGAGTGTCCTTACCAGTGGGTGTCTCTGTCTTGTGCTGCTATGACAAAACCCTTAGGCCCACAAAGTTATAAGCAGCAGGTGCTTACTGATGGCACTCAGTTCTGGACGCAGGGAGGCCAAGGTGGAGGCTGGAGATGCAGTGCCTGCTGGGGCATTTCTCGTGGATAGCGTCAGCCGCGCCTCACCAGGTGGAAGGGTCAAGCCTTTAGGCCCCTTGTATAGGAGCCAGCCTGTTGGGGAGGCCCCGTCTTCAGGGTGTCATCACCTCTGAAAGGTTCTGCACTGGTGGTTAGGGCTCAGCATATGGGTTTTGAAGGGACGCACGCATCAGGCCACAGCAACTTCCTCAGAAGTGTCCTGGGGTTGGAAACACAAGCCTTTCCTTGCTCTTCCTCCCTCCTTCTCACCGAATTGCAAATGTGACGGTCGGAGCTGGAGCAGCCTGCTGGGTGTTGAGGCAGTTCCATGTTTCACTATGCAATGGGACACCTGGAACTGGAGGCCACCACAGAGGCTCAGAGCCTCTCAGCTCTGCGCTTATTATTTTTTGGCAGGGGCAGGGCCAGGAAGACAGAACCCTTTATCTTGCTCAGCCCTGATAACCGTGGCCTGAGAAATTGTAACAGGGGACTCTTTGTACAGGGAAAAGCCTCTGCGAGGAAACTTCTGACCTGGGTCCCAAAAGATAGACAAGAGTTGGCCAGGGAGACCTTAACTGGGGAGAAAAACAGCTATTCCAGGAAACCGATGGACGTCACTGCAGCTGGGGTGCAGGGGGACCAGGGGTGGGGGAGGCAGCCATGGGAGCCCGTGGGCCTGGGGAGGTCTGGGGGGTGCCAGGAAACCCCAGAAGGATTTCATTTGTAAAGCATTCTGTGCCACTGAAACTGGCACCCCCTGTAGACAACAATTCTGTTCAATGCTTGCCGTCCTCCTCAGAGCCTCTGCGAGTTCCCACTCACAGCTGCAGGATCAGAGACGTGAGTGACAGGCTTCGCTGCCCAGCTTGAGTCACACAGGGCTTTGAGCCAGATCCACGATACCCTGACCCCCTCGTGCCCCCCATCTTGTGCTCTAGGCTGTTCCCCTCCCAAATTCCTCAGGTTTCTGGGGTCCAGCAGACCTACCAGGAGGGAAGGCTCTCTCAACCCCAACTTGGGAGTTCACAGATCACGGGCCCCAAACACACACTGCACAGAAGCGGGTCAAGGCTGGGAGAGGCGGGGTCCCCCACGGGCACATGACAGATTGGTGGATGGAGTGGTGGACGGAGTGGTGGAGCGCAGATCCCGGTTGGCAGCAGGGGCCCTGAAGGAGTGCCTGTCACCCACACCCAGACAGCCGCCTGGCTTCCTGCACGCAGGCGCCCACCATCTTTGGCCCCACGTGCATGTGTACCGCTGCCCTTCTCTCTTCCTCATCCCGGGCCCTGGCCAACCGTGGCCTCGTTCCAGGCTGAGGACGAAGGGGCTGCATGCTGGCCTCCCTCTCTCCTTCCCCCTTGTCCCCCTAGGGGCATCAGCATGGATCCCAGAAGGCCAGGGCCCTCCAGGGGACGCAGGGCAGCTGCCCATGTTCCTGGCAGGTAGGAAGGATGCCTCAGAAGAGGCTGAAGCCTCCCTTCTCTTGAGACCACGAATTGCCCCAGCCTCCCTTCCTCAGAGCCACCTGGCTGAGAAAGAAGGTGCTCTGAAAATTAGCCAGCATTATGCAAATAGGGCTGAATATAATTACCTACATGAAGTTGCAAATATAGAAAGCTTTTTGTGCCCCCCGCCCAAGTGCCTTATCCACGTCAGACCTCACCCCGACTAGTCATCCCTCCATTCCAGTCTCGCTCTTAGAATCCTGTCTGGAAAGTGCAAATCCCTGGAAATGACAAAATGTTGTCTTCTTGGTCATTCACACTGTGGTATGAACTCGTCTACGCACACCCTTTCTCTGAGGGGAGACAAACAGGAAAGAGAGTTGTATTCAGGAAGGGCAGGGGGAGAGAGAAATCTGGCACCGGGGACAGACCTGCTGGGGTGTCACTTCCAGAGGCTGGGGTCAGCCTAGAATGGCTGAGACCACTGGCCTCGTAAGTCCTGGGGGACATATGGGGTAGGGTGGAGAGAGGGCTGGCTCTCTCCTAGTGCTGTAGCCCTGCCATGTCTCCTCCACGTCAGAACCCTCAGGCTTGCCTGTGAACACGCCCAAGTCCTCCCATCCAGAAGGGCTACCGTTCGCCTTTCCATCTCCTCAAACACCTGAGCTTTGGGTCAGACCATCCTGAGTTCCATGCTAGCCTCTACACTTGCCCCCAAGTGGGCTCCATTCATCTTTGCACCTCCAGATCTGAGCACAGGACACAGAGCCTGGCACAGAAAGAGGCTCCACCTACACTGCACGTCAGTGTTCTCACCTGCACGGTCACTGTATTTATTTATGTTTATACTAAAGGGTGAATGACTGATAAGTCTCAGTGTTTTAAAAATGGACAGTGGGGAAACTGAGGATTAGTTGAGATCACTTGTTCATTAATTAACAAATGTGTAGTAAGCACCTACTGTATGCCTCACTCTGCTCTGTCAAGTATGACTCCATACTTGACAATCCACTGGAGAAGACTCAAATGGAGTAAGCGAAGGGTGGTCTGGGAGGACCTGGGAGAGGAGGTGACACCTAAGTGAATGAGCTGTGTAAAGACCTGGGGGGAAAAGGACTTCAGAAAGTCACCTCATTACCTTGGGTGAGCGAAGATGGCTTGAGCAAGATACAGAAAAGCATCAGTGGCAAGTATCCTAACTGCTAACCACCACAAGGACTTGCTGTCCCTCAGGAAGCCAAAACCGCAAGGTGTGAAGAGGGGTCCTGAGGACAGGTCTGTCCCGTGCTGACCTTGGCTCGCTGCTGAGATGCAGTGACATAGCCTTTCTCAACTGGGAATCTCCAGAGTTTCCTGCCTGGTACTGGTGCAGGAGGACTCAGACAGAGAGACAGAGCGCCAAAGCTTTACGGAAGCAAGTTTATTAAGCCGTCTGGCAGTGACTCGGAGGACTCACGTCCAAAGGCTGAGCCCCGAGAACAAAGGGGGCTTTCCTTATACACCATGTAGAGCAGGTTACAGAAATGGGGGGGAAGGTACAGCTTGTCCTATACATGGTCACATGTTATTTCATTGGCTGTGTTAACCTCTGTGAGGTGACCCTCCTCTGGTCTCCAGGTGACATTCCCCAACGCCGCTTTTCCTTTGTTTCACTGTAGCACTCACTACCTCCCTGCCCCTCCCTGCCTTCCTGCCACAGTGTAAGGCCAAGGGTGTAAGAGCAGCAGAAAGCAGAACAAATCTGGCAGAGGGAGATGACCCAAAAATGGAAGCACTCGGTGGTAACAGAGAGCTAAGGCAAGGAGGGGAGGTGCACGCCTCCCCCGAACACCCAGACTTGGGGAGAGAACTGGCTTTCCCAAGATGAGGCATCTCAGCTGAGGTCCAGGTGACACCCTTGTCACCCAGACTGCTTCAGATTGGAGAAATAGAGGGACTGTTCCAACCTTGTTCCATCCAACTGACAAAGCACTTGTAAAACCTCTGAAAACACACAGAACTGCTGAATGAAACCCGAGCAGAATGGATCAGGTGGACCAGGGGGAGAGTGCAGGAATGCAAGGCTGGTTCAACGAGTGCAGCTGTTGGCTTGGCCACCTTCATCGGCTGACAAAGAGAGCCTCGACTACGTGCATGATTGCTAAGAGGGAATTAAAGAACATTCAACATCTATTCCTGCAATTTTAAAAGCACTTTCAGACTGTTGTGTGAGTTGGCTTTCCGTCCCTGTGACAAACTACCTGAGGAAATCAACTCCAAGCAGGAAAGGTTTATTTTGCCCCATGATTTCCATGGTGATTTGGGCCTATGGTGCCACAGTACACCAGGGCGGCCAGGAAGCAGAGAGAGGCGGGCAGGAAGAGCTGGAGTCCCACACCTCTAGTGACCTCACTTCCTCCCACTGGGTTCCACATCCTAAAGCTTCCACGCTTCCCAGTAGTACCACTGGCTGGCGGCACCTAAGCTTTGTGGCACAATTAAAAAGTCCAGACCATAGCAAGTGTTTCTCAGAAATCAAGGCACCATGGTTGGATTTCATGGCACTCTGTTTTGCAGCAGTGATTTGGGGAAAACCCATCGAGCTGCCAAACACACTTTCATCAAACCACCTTTGTTTAAATCACACTTCTACCCCACGTAAATCAAGAAGCACTCCCACCCCCAAAAGGACAGAACCCCAAGGTGCATCTGCAGCTCCATCCCAGGTCTCCAAGTGACATTTCCCTGAATCTAGCAAGCCAGGCCTGGGTTGTGAACCGGCCCCCTCCACGCTCTGGCACTTGATAAAAGGGGCAGGCCTGACTCCTCTCCTTCCCGCTCGCCCCTCTTCAGTTCCACCTTCCTGCTCATCGGTCAGCCTGTCTACGAGTTTTGTTTTGGTGGTACTAGAGTTCGAACTCAGGGCCTTTTGCTTTCTATACAAGTAGGTGCTCCATTGCTTGAACCATCCCCCAGCCCCTTCTTCTTTCATTATTTTTCAGGTAGAGCCCCTCCCAGGGAGCTCCTGAGCCTCTGTCCCAGGTGCCTCATCACCAAGGAGTTGCCAGGGCAGGGCAGCTGTGGTGGCAGGTGTGGCTCTCTCAACAGAAGGCACTTAGGTTGAATCCCAGAGGTCGAGGAAACAGCCTGAGGTGACAGCCCTGCAGGAATAACCAGGAAAGAGCATCCAGGAACGCAGAGCTGCAAAGGCCAAGGCCCAAATCGGGAGGAACTGAGGGGCCATGGATACCCGGCCTCTGTCCTCAAGATGCAAGTAGCCAGGGCTACCTGGAGGGTACCCAGCAGTCACCTGGCTGCTTATGTGCAAGGTGCCCGACCTGCAGAAGCCGAATGGCTGCCAGCCTGGCAGAGGAGGGCACCCTGTGTATCTAAACTGCCTCTTCTCACCTGGGCCTGAGCAGGCAGCAGCCCCCAGCCCACCCACGCCCTGGGATGAGTGTGGGGGAGTGGTGAGCGGGTGGGTCAGGCCCCGGGCTGCCTGATTCTGCTGAGGGAGCAAGGCTGTCTCCCTGGGGACAGCTCTGGGACACAGCTGCTCTAAAATCACCCAGTCAGCCACTCGGAAGTCCTCGCCTCTGGCATTTGCATCCAAAGCTTGCACAGCCACTTCCTGCCGCTGTGTTTAATCTCTGGCGTGGCAGCTGCAGGCGGGACAATTAATTAAACATCCCAGGAAGCAGCCAGCTCTCATTAAATGCTGCGTCAGGTGGGGCGTTCGGTGCCAGCGCCCCTCCCCACACTGCACCTTCCCCTGAGCCCAGCATTTTCTCAGCTCTTACCTGCATCGATCCTGGTCGGCTCTGGGAGGAGGGATTATTATCTCCATTTTGCAAGTGCAGGGATGGGGACTCAGTTAAGTTGTGGGTCGGTCTTGCTGCTGCAAAGCGGTGGGGCCAAGACTCACCCCAGGCCTCTCGGCTAGGGAGCCCGCGGTACCCCAGCACCTCCCTATCTTCTGAGCATAGGAATGGCAGTGCTGGGGGTTGCTGAGGGGACCGGCCAGCTCTGGTCCCTAGGCTGTGGAGAGCTGTTCCCTGGAGGTCAGGGAGATGAGGCATGAATTCCCTGCTGGCTTGTGCTGGGGACAGAGCTGGGACCCCTCCCTCTGCACCTGTACGGACATCTCTCCAAAGCCTGCACCTACCCGAGCTTCTTACAAGTGGTTTGGTTGTTGGCCACACAGCTGTGACCCTGGCAGGCCACCCCACGGGCGTTGCTGTGGGCTGCATCTGCTCCTGGAATTTGGCCCTTTAAGCTCTGAGTCTCCATCTAAAGGGTGGAGGTCACCAGGCTGGCAGAAGTCCAACTAGCCCAGGTGAGGAGACCAAGGAGAGGCCCAGACACCACAGAGAGGACACGGCAGCCTCCAGCCACTCCAGCCTAGGCTCCTGCTTATCACCTCACAACAGATGCTTCCAAACTGCTTTTTCTGAAAAGCACTGATCCTCAACTGAGAAAAGCCCGGCACCCCTGTCTCCATTTTGTGTCTGTCTCTGCTCTGAGCCATTTATCTTGCAGCCACCTCGGAATCCAGGAAGGATAGGACTGATCTGTCACATCTTTACAGGGAGGGACAGAGCAAAGTGCCAAGGAAGGTGGTGACCACTGGCCACTGGCCAGTCAACAGTGACTTGTATCCTGACCAGGTTGCTCCCCTCATGTGATGACAGAGATAGCGATGTTGTGGACTTTTGTCATCATCCAGCAATAGAAACAGAGGGACAGAGGAACCAGGAAAGTATGATTCCAGAGGGAAGAGAAGTGTAACCATCCAGCAGGGCAGAAGGGGTGGCCAGGTAGAAGGGGAGTCAGGCACTGGGGGCTCCCAGGATTGGGGAGCAGCATGTGCAAAGGCCCAGAGGCAGGAAGCACCAGCGGCTGAGACTGCTGGTGAGTGGCATCCTGAGGGTGAATTTGGAACTGAGGTTCAGATGAGGTCACCATGGGGCTGGAAAGCCAGTCTGGGAGCTGGCCATGTCCCAAAGCAACAGGGAGCCTAGGAAGAGTCTCCAGCCTGTGACAGAGTCAGGCTCTTACTTCAGACAGAGCATTCTGATGACCCTGGGGTCAGGTGATGGAGGTGTTTGTTCCTTCCCTCCTAGGAAGCCGAGCTGGGCATCCAGGAAGTTCCTCAGTAACTTTGCAGCATCACATGGGCATGAGTTCCAGGACTGTAAATGAATTGCAGGAAGGAGGGTGGGGACTGGGGGGCTCTGTGGCCCCCCAGCTCCTGTCTTCATTGCACCTCTCATCCCCCTCACCCTGAGCAGTTCACCTCAGGGAGGAGAGGCTGAAGGCAGGTGTGGGGTCTCCACCAGTGCTCTGCTGCCCACCACCCCCTGGGAGGCAGGTGCTTGCTGAACTTAAGGGAGGAACAGAGAACTGAGGTTGGGTCCCAGGGGGCCAGGCAGGTAGCTGGGTCATTGCCATGGAGATGTTGGATGGCACAGAGGCTGCATCACTTTTCCCTCATAGTGCACCTGGGTCAGCTGACGTCACCTTCAGAGGTGGGCACATGACCGGGTCTGGCTAATCAGCGACAGAATGAGAGTTATTGACACGGGTCGGCCAATCAGGATCAGTTCTGGGGCTTTTGCAAGGACCCTGGGAACAGGTGCACTGCCTGTACTGGGATGGCCAGCATGGCAAAACCAGCACTGGATGATGAAATGTTTCACCACCTCAGAGGAGAGCAGAGCAGAAAGGAGAGAGCTGATGACATAGCTGGAGCACCTGGATCCAGCCATGCCTGAACTCTACATTGGGTTTTTCATCTTATGAACCAATAAATTCCTTTTCCTTGCTTAAGCCAGTCAGTGCAAGTTTCTATGACTTGCAAACAAAGAGAGAGAAGAGCAATTACACCTGTAATGGAACGGAAACTCTTTTCATCCCCAGAATTCCTCTTGGGGAGGGCTCTGTCTCTATTTGGAAGAAATATTTTTAAGAGCACTAGTGCTTGAAGGCAGGAGTCCAAGGGACCTGGTTGTGGGAAAAACGCAAGAAAAAGCGAGAGACATTCTTATTTCACCGAGGGACAGCCCAAGGGAGATCATGCCAAGGTCCGGGTCCCTCTTCCAGTCCCAGCCTCATGATAGACACGGAGGAGACTCACCACTGCCACAGCTCGATGGTGAGGCTGTGGCCTTGGGTGGGGACCAGCATTCTCCCAAATCAGGGTGACTTGTTCTTCACCTGCTGGTGACTGGCTGAATTCCAACCAGGAAGAGAGGCAGAGGCACCGCTGAATCTGCTCCACTGCAGGGAGACCCCAGTGATTCATGGCTGAGTTCCCAGCCATGAGGCCCAGCAGGGTCTCTCTCCTGTCATAGAGCCCCACTGAATGGCCAGTTGTCCTGAGCTCTGCAGCTCTGCAGCCTCCCATGGTGGCTGTGTGGCTCCAGCTGAGCCCCCGGCTCTGATGGCAGAAGAAGTGACCATGGCGTGCAGTGCACGGGGTGGAAGGCCCCTTTTGGAGGTGGCTGAGGGCCGCCCCATCTGCCCCACCGTAGGGTTCACATCTTGTGATCCCATGCCAAGTCCTGTCTGCCTAGGCAGTGGCCGTGGCTGGCAGATAGGGGCCTTGAGGTCTGAGGGGCTCACGGGAGAAGCTGACCTCAGCTGTGTCCTCTGAAAGGGTTAGGGGTGGCTTCCTGGGCAGTCTGTCCCCAAGCCAGTTTCCTGCATGAAGACTCGGTCAGTCCGGCCCCTGCTGCCTGACTAGTCTCCTCAGGGCCAGGACACAGCACCCTGCGTCCTGCAAGGAAAGGCCCAGTAGCTGCCTCCCAGGAGCACCCAAGCTGGGGACCTCAGGCGGGTTCTGGAGCCGAGGTTTGGAACAACTTCCTGTGCAGTGAGGTGGGACACGGGGGGTTCTCCCTTTCCTAAAGTGAGAGAAACATGTGGATCGTGTGGCCACTCCCTCCCAGACACCCCATTACGCACACGCGCACACATGCACACACCCTCCACCAATTCCTAAGCGAAACACTTCCCCAAAAATAAACACAGCAAAACTTGAACAGGCACGGCACACTTTGATGGTGCTGTCACATTTTCTTCAAAGTAAGATGGCACCAGGTAGCAATGCCATTGACACTGTCACCCTCTGACCCCACAGTATCACTTCTAGGCCTCATCTCGGAGAACCTTGAAGCGTGAGTGCTCAGTGCACAGAAACACCTGGGACAGAGTTGCCCGTGACAGGACAGAGGTGGGAACTACCCAGGACTAGTCACTAAGGCATGAGAGAAGAGCCTGTCACCTCCAGAAGAAGCCTGAGTAGTGGGCCAAAGAGGCCACTTTCTCTCCAGTCGCTTAAGTAGGCATGACAAGCAGGAATGAATGTAAACACCCTTGGGACCCAAATATTCAATTGAATAACTATAGGACAGCAAAGACCTCTCCCCCCAAAAAAACCCCCAGAAATCATACAAAAAATCCTAAGCGTTCACCAACCACACGCTAACCATAGAACCAATACAGAGACAGACAGTTGTGTCATAAGAATATAGTGACCAGAAGGAGGGAGGTGGCAATGACAGGCAGGCCTCATCTGCAATTCAGACTACAGGGCCTGCCTTGCTGGGGACCAGAGCAGGTTCACAGGGACTCTGGTTGGTGCTTGTTGCGCCCCTCCCCATCTGATACCAGCCAAGTACAGGGGTAAAAAGAGGCAAAGGGAAGAGCTGGCCAGGAGCCAGGAAGCTTGCTCCCTGCCACCGGGACTGTGTAATTGGGCTGATTCTGCCGTCTTGGTGCTCGGGCCTTTGTTTCCCTTTGTCTGTGTAACTCCTGATTGGACCATTTGCTGCTCCTTTGTGTGATCCCAAACCCAGCCTCTGGATAATGTACAGGAAAGTGCTTTTGATGGATGTTTTCCAGAGCCCTTTGTTGCCTCAATTAAGGGATAATGAACAAGAATTGTTTCTATTTGTAAAACAGCCCAGCCATTTCCCGCTTCCCAATTGGTGGGACAATGCGTCTTAATTAAGCATAAAGACTTGTCACTTCTTCTACCGTCAAGATCCCCAGAGAGCCACGCCAGGCTCTGGGGAGGAAAGGGAGGCCTGGGAGCTGTGGGGGCCCCTCTGGAGTCTGGGTGGCCCAGAGGAGTTAGACTGTCTCAGACCAGCGTGGGCTGTGTGCTGGGTATTGGTCACTAACTGCCCTCAGAAGCAGGCTGGGCTGTGGTCCCAGTCCCGCACTCACCAGCTGTGAGTCTATGGCCAGGGGTCCTACCTAGGGCACAGGAATGAGTAAATTGACAATGGCTCATCTGTCTGTGTCAGCAAGGATAAAGTTCTGGAAGCAGAGCCCTGGGCTTTCTGGAGCGCTCCCACCCCACCAGGGAGGCACAGCAAGAGAACTGGGTCCGTGTGCCACCACCCTACATCCTTCAGCTGCTGAGCCAGTCCAGGCCCTCAGATGGCACGGCACGTGACAGGACCTCCCTGGAACCTGCCTCAAATGATGCACTACTGATGTCACAAGTACCCAGAGGGTGAGGTCCCCAAACCCATGGTTATGACATGGTGGCAAGAGCATCGGCTGCGGAAGGGCCTTGGGCCAGGCATTCCCTTTGTGGGAGATTAAGGTGGTGGGGCAATGGTGGGAGATGTCTGTGCTAGGGGAAAAATCCAGAGTCCCAGGCAGGCCTGGCTCGTCCCCTGTGCAGAGCTTAGAAGTTTAAGGACAGGCAAGGCCACACTGTGCTTGGCCTTGTGCCTGATGGGACCCACATCGCCCGAAACCCCCCTTGCCACAGGGTTGGCTGGTTCCCCAGTCCAGCTGGGTCCTGGTCACTGTCCTCCTCTGTCCATCCACATTGAGCTGGCAATACCCAACCAGGGTTTCTGGGACCACGACCTCCTTGGGCTCTAGAGAGACAGTATTGCAATACCTCATGGGATCCAGCAGCCCCTGGAAGGACTTCCTGCAGGCCTCCTGCTTTGGTGGGAATTCCCTAACTTGGGCATCACACCTGGGGAGGAGCAGCTCACAGGACCTGAGGTTGGTGCCGATGACTGGGTATCCTCTCTGCAGAATGCAAAACCTATCAAAATGTGCCTACTGCACACCCAACACTGAGTTGAGCCTTAATAACATCTATTAAGAAATTCTACAGCACCCCTACAAGGCACTCGTCCTTACTGTGACTTCCCTATATTTATAGACAGGACCTGTGCAGCAGGAGAGGTACAGGAACCTGCCCAGGGTCACCAGGAAAAGGTGGAGGCGGATCGGAGCCCAGGCCCACCCAATCTCACCACTCCATTGGGGCTAAACCCCTCGTGTCCTCCCAGTCCACAGTCACAGCGTGACTCGGCCTCCTGTTCTGGCTGGGGCTGGCACAGGAGGCCCCTGGAGGAACTCCTGACTCCTCCCTGCACCCTTGGCCCCACCTGCCAGGTGAGTTGGGTGAGATACGTTGACTGGGGATCAGCTCTGAGGACAAGACAGGATGGGCAGGAAGAGAACCACAGTTTAAAGTGGAAGACTGCAGCAGCCCAATGGAGCTTTGGAGAGTATGCAGGTGTCCCACCTTTGTGGAAATGGCTGGGCCTTCATCCCTTGGAGGGCTGTTCCTTACAAGCCTGGGGGGTGGGGTTGGCTGTTCTGAAGGAGCTGAGAGTGGCTGCATGCAGGCAGCTAGGTGTGGGATGGGAAGAAGGCGCTGTTCTGCCTCCGTTATACCGCCTCAGAATCCAGCTGGCACAGGGCATTGACCCACCTGCTTAGTTGGCCTGGCTGTCCCCTGTTCCTCACCCAGAGCCTGCTGGCCCTGACCACACCCCACTAGCAGCAGCTTCCCCAGCACTCACCAGACTCTGCAGCAGGCACCACTCCTTTTCCTCCTCCTCCTGGAGGCTTCCCTGACCACCAGCCCTTCGTAGGTCCTCTACCTCTCCATTCCACTCAGAGCGGGACCAAGTCAGACCCACCTTGAAGGTCCTGTGTCCAGCCCAAGCACAAAACAGGAGAGACCCACAAGAGGTAGGAAAAGGTGATTGGGGTGGACAGTCACAGTCAGTTACCCAAGGCTGAGCGCTTAGGGACAAGAGTAATGAGGCCAGCAGGAGCTGACAGTAACCCTTGTGCCACCTAAGGGCACAAGCAACTGCCCAGTTCCAGCCTGCTTCTGGCAGGTGGAAAGGTGGACAGAGATGGCTGCATCCCCATTTTTCTTTTAATTTTTATTTTATTCATATGTGCATACAATCCCATTTTCAAGAGAATTCAGAAACCCACTTTTATGGCAAAGATCTTGATTTTTTAAAGTTGGCACTACCTGCAGATCTTCAACAATACTGGACTTGTGGTCCAAACCAAGACCTTTGGCTCTGGTGGACCCTGACTGCCTGTGGCTGCCCCCTCCCCTGTATCTGAGCACAGCTTCCCCAGTGCTCAGGCAGGTGGGCTGGGAGCCTCATCCCTGTCCCCATCCTCATCCTCACAAAACTCCTGCCCCTGCTGGCACGAACAGTAACAGTGGGGTCAGTGAGTGAACTGTGCCAGGTGGCGTAAGCTCTGGAATAAGTAGGGCAGGAAGAGAGGCACCCTAGTGCCTCACCTTAATGGGGTGAGTCTAATTGAGTAGGTGACATTGGGAAACAGGAACACCGTGGGCTCCTTCTGTGGGGTAAGGTGTGATGGTCACATGACTATAAAAACTTTGGGGTCCTTCTCAGCAAACTGAGGGGGTCACCAAGAAGTTTGAGCAGGAGACAGACCTGTTTCTGCTTGCTTTTCTCAGGGCTGTCTGGCTGTTGTGACATCGGCTGGGGCTGACGACTTGTCACAAGCATGGGGAGGCCGTGGATGGTGTCCCTGCTGGGTTGGCCATGAGTCAGGAGAGATGTTGCCACTGGGAGGGATTTTGAAGTCCCTGGGATTTGCTGATGGACCTGACCTGGGGTGAGAGAGGAGGTCACAGTTTTGGCATGAGCAGGGGACCTGGAGCTGCTATCCCTTGTGACCAAGAGGAGCCCACAGAAGGCAGCTTTGGAGAGGAGGTCCAGGCAAGCATGGTACAGTGAGAGTTGGAAGCCTCTGTGACCTCCCCTGGGACAATCCAGCAGGTGGCTGAGACAGAGGCTAGGACTGGTGGAGAAGCCCAGCCTGACCTTCCTCTAGCCGGATATATGAGTTCTGGGGACAAGGAACCCTTTCAAAGTGCAGGAAGCCGGTCAGTCCCTAGGGAGATCACGCAGGCGGCTCAGCTGGAGAGCTGCGGCAGACGCCAGCCTGAGCACTGCTGTGTCCATCCAGAGCGTGCACATTGGGGCCACTGAGTATGAACAGACCTTACCATCCAGATGACAGCTGGGAAGAGAGCGAGGCAGGAGCAAGGGGTGTCCCAGCCCTGCACTCGAACCTCCTCAGCAGATTGACCATTGACCACCAGTGCCCAAGGTGTGGCAGGTCTGTCTACTGCCTAAGCCACAGGACGAGGTGCTGTGGTGGGAGTGAGTGAGAGGTGTGCAGGTTGCCAGGACGACGGTGGAGATGCAGGATCCAGCCAGTCATCACAGGTCGGTGTTCCCCATACCCTCCCCGAGGAGGCCCTCAAGGTTCCAAGGAGCAGCGGGGCCTCCTCTGGGTCATGGTGCCAGGCAGCTTGTTAATGAGCCCATGTGGAGGACATGGTGACCAGGACTCGTCAGGAGGAGACCGCAGCAAGCCTTGTTGACAAAGGCAGAGGTGCTGCGATGCTGTGAGCAGGGCTCCTGTCCAGCCATGCTAGAGTTTGCAGCTGTCCTCTGCCTTCCAAATCTGAAGGACCGACCGAGGGACCCCTGGAAAGCCACTTAACCAATCTGGCCACTGCCTGGGAAAGGTGGGGGAGGTCCAACTGGACAGTATGGCTCCTCAGCCTCTCTTGAAACTGGCCTGAGAGCAGGACAAGGGCCTCAGCTCTGCCCCCACCTCTCACCACTGCCCACCACTGGATCCTATAACCTCCTGCCTGGCCTCTTTCTGTCCTGATAGACCCCTCCCTCCACCACAGCCTGTTCATACGAGCTGTCCCCTGATTCCTGGGAACAATGCTTTCCTTTTATAACTGTAAAAGGTGCTTTGGGACAGTCCAGCCAGGGAGCTGGGCGGGGAAGCTGGTGCCCAGGAAGAGAGTCATCTGTCCTGGTGCCTGGTTGTCTCTGCATGGCCTCTAAACATTTATCTTGCTCTCCCTCCCTCTCTCTTCAGCTCTGCCCTTCCCTCTAGCTGTATGAAACTCAGACCTGTGGTGGTTTCTGTTTGGGAGAGGGATCCAGACCATCTCCTCTGTTATAGAAAGGACCAGCCATATCCATCCAGGAGGGGCAGGAATTAAACAACATGTCAGTGGGAATGGTCACCTGGCTGCACTGGGCCCTGCCATCAGCTCATGTGAAAGACACTGGGCACACTTTTGGAGCTTATCCTCATGGAAAGTAAAGCACAGAGCTGGATGGCTCTCTGGGCAATCTAGATGTCCTCATGTTGGCATCCGCCTTGTTCTCAGCCCACGTGGCCTGGTGCAAAGGTGGGTCTCCTTCAGGGGCCTCTCACCTCTATAGCCTTACTCTGGTGGCCTGGCCCACCCAGGGCAGATCTGATAGCCTCCTGGAAAGTCCAGCAAGGCTCTGACCACTGTAAGGAAACTGTGATTCCCTGAGGACTCAGGAAACTCCTTAAAGAGACATGGGCTGTAAAGGCAGTCAAGTCCACATGGGGTCCTGGAGACCCCAGTCACATTGTCCTTACCATGTCACCCTGGAGAACTTGCCACCTAATCAGGGCAGCTAGAGAAGGGACTGTGTCAAAGAGCTGGGGAGCCTGAGGTTGCAAAGACATCTCTGAGGGTCTTGATGAATGGCGTCCCACATGCTGAATCTGGTCTAAGGGGGCCTAGCATCCCTAGGGACAGCAGCTCCTGTCCTTGGGGTCTCCGAATCATAGTGAATGGCTCTAACGTCCTGCCAGCGTAACATCGCAGAGGAAGGTGTGCATGTGGGGAGCAGGACAAATGGAAACGAGGTGCCATCTGCCATCTGGCAGACTTGGTTAACGCTGGCGCTGAGCGTTCCACGGGCCAGGCTGTCTGCAGCTGCCCTGCCTCTGTGGCCAGCCCCACCCTGTCCTCACCTGTGACCCTCACTGGGAGGATCACACTGCCACAGGGCCTGGATCCAGGTGCAAGCACATTGCTCCAGCTGGCCCAACCCACATGAGTCTTCCCAGAAGACTCATGGGAAGCTGGTGCCTTCAGGGTGCAGCACAGAAGCCCTGGCCTCCCACAGGTCACTTTCTCAAGGTGTGAATGACTCATGGCTCCCTGTGCCCACCCCACACCCACAGTACCTGGAACTGGTCCAGCATTACCTAATGCATTTCCAGAACAAAAGGAAAGCTGTGACTCTGGGAAGTGGCCAAAAGAGAGAAAAGAAGACCTTCATTGTCATTATGAAAGCATCAATGTCTGCCAGTTGTGGAGGCCAGGGCCCAGCTGGGAAAGCTGTCTCCTCATGCAGGTTGCAGCGTGTTAGCAGAAGCATAAGTCACATAGTCACCAGCAGCAGACACAGAAGGGGCGTAACGGAAGGATCTGGGGTAGCTGGACAAACAGGCCTTGGGCAAGACAGGAATTCTGGACTTGCAGCAATGAGGAGCAGTGGATAGCCTCTTCAGCATCCACTTTCCATGTGTGTCAGCCTGTAAGGCAGAAACCACCCCAGGTCTTTCAACTCAAAGGCATTTAGTACAGGGGATTGGCTACACCACGGACTGGGTACCCCGAAGCCAAACAACCCAGAGTTACCCTCAGGAAGCTGTCGCACTGCTAGGACTGGAGAGGCAACCAGAGAAGGGGTGGTTGTGGGCTCAGGGGCTGAGGCTGCCCAGCAGAGTGAGACCACAGCAGAAGCCCCTGGCGGGTCCTGCAGGTAGAACGCCACAGAGCAAGGGATACACTTGCTTTTCTCCTCCTTTCCCTAATTTACTTGTGCCTCCCATTGGATGAAGCTACCTGGAAGCCAGAGAAAGCCTGGGACATGGGGTCTCCCTGGGGCAAAGCAAGGGGGCCATGGCCAGCCCAGCACACTGTGCTCCTTTGGGCGGGTGGGAGCTCTGACTGTTCCAGATTGAATTTCATGACCATTGATGCTGATGGACAGACACAAGGGATCTTCTAAGGGAAATTGGTACTGTCACCAAGACAGGAGAAGCCTGTGGGGCAAGCCTGTGGATGTCCCAGAATCCTTGAGAAGCCTGCAGGGAAGTAATAACCGGGCTCAGGCACCTTCCTTTCTCAAGGTCACCAGGGTTTCTCAGGTTCCCTTCCCTCAGCACCTGCCCTGTGTGTGGAAAGCTCTTGGGCCTTCATAAGGCAACACTGGGTGGGAATTCTGAGTAAGACCCTGGAGCTAATTACTCACTGTGTGGCCCCTGACAGGGCAGCGCCCTGTGCCTCAGTCTCCCCCTCTGTAGAAGGGAGGGGCAGAAGCACTTCCTCCTCCCTCCCAAGAGTGCCAGGTACGAGGGGAGGGCAGACCTTACAGCAGAGAGCTGACACAGGCACACCCAGCCAGATGGTCAAGGTGAACATCACAGAGATGTGTCTTATCCCAGCAGGTGCTGTGACAGGAGGTGCCGAAAGGATTCTCCACCCCAGTCCTCCTCCCAGGCCCCAATCCCCAGGTAATCACCACCACAAAATGCTTAGCTGTCCCTCCTCAGTCCTGTCAAGGTCATCCAAAGCCAATGCTCCATGCAAGGGCAGCTCAGGAAACTGGGACAGCAAGAGGAGCCTGAGTAATGGGGCCTCCTGGATGGGGTCCTGGAACAGAAAGGGA
The DNA here is from genome assembly GCF_047511655.1 of Castor canadensis. Lineage (NCBI taxonomy): Eukaryota > Metazoa > Chordata > Mammalia > Rodentia > Castoridae > Castor > Castor canadensis. The sequence continues at coordinate 146,531,097 of NC_133395.1, read as the reverse complement.
CACTGAGGGAACACTGCAGGCATTTGAACTGAGTCTGTACTTGAGGTCATAACAGCACCTTCCCAAGGCAACACACAGACCACAGGGGAAACTGAGGCTCCACTGTGCCTCACACAAACAGGTTCTGTTTGAAACCCAGAACCGATAGCACTGACCCAGAGGGCTTGTGAGAATGCGCTGGCTGGCAGGACGCACCCACGTCACATCATGAGGACTTCTCTCTCACAACAGAAGACTTAGGCCTCACAGACACCGACCCCAGCCTCCGTCTCCACACATCTGTCCAGGTACCAGAACAAGGCCCAGAGACCTCTTTATAGGACCTGAGTCTGCCGTCCCTGCCTGTGTGGGGACTTCCCTGCCTCTGAGCTCAGGGTGGCCTCCTCCATCACCCATCACCACATGTGCCATGCTGGAGCCCAGCCCTCTGGAGCCCTGACTTCATGTGGGGCCCCCAGAAACTTGTGAGAGTGAGGATCCATCCTTACAGCCTGCCCTGGTTATTCCATGTCCCATGTCCCATGAGGCCTGTCCCAACTGGGGCCTAGATCCACAATACTGGGCCTGGCTACTCCATTACAGCATTCCAGGTTCCCCAAGTTCAAATCTCCAGCTCCATGTTACTTATCTCTGGGATATCCCACTCCCATCCCACATTTGTTTGCGCACCCATTGTCCCTGGAGGATCACCAGGGTAAGTGACCCTCAGTGGCTTTCCTAGGCTTCAATTTCTGGGGCTCCGAAGCTGTGGCCACTCTGTGGGAATCACTTCTGGCCACTGGAGTCACACCCCTGACTCCGGCCCCCAGGTAACCTTGGGCCCTGCCACCCTCTGCCAGGGAGAATAACAGCTACACCTACCGACTGTGTCTTCCGGCCAGGTCCTCTGCACCGGGCTGAGCCTCAGATAGGCGCCAATGGTATACATCCCTCATACACAGTGAGTCAATGACAGGCCCAGCCAGAGTGCAGCAGAGTCAGGTCTGAACCCAGATGCTCGTTTAACCTACGCTGCACAACCTAGAGCACAAATCTACACAGTCCAGAACACTCCAGGCTGGCATGATTTATTTGCTCTGGTGGAGGGAGGGTGCAGAGGCTGGGGACAGAAGGGACTGGCCTGCTCCCAGCACATACTGGGCACCGTCAGGTGCCTGCCATGGGGTATGGGAGGGGGAGTTCTGGCCCCAATTCTCACTCCCCAGGCTCAGCAAAGGTGGAGGACAGGGAGACGACATCAGGCAGGGCTCTACCCCATGCTGTAGGGTCCCCAGGGGAAAGGTTAGGCCACAGTGAGCATCATTTCCAGGCAGAGTGGCTCACACAGGGATTTGCAAGCATTCTGTGTGGACCAATGCTGGAAAGGAGCTAAGCTCATTCCATCTCTCACTCTTTCATGTCAGTGGGTTAGCTTTGCTCCTAACTGACTCTCCTAGTGGTGACAAAGTGGCTGTTGCCATTCTGAGCATCATATCCAGGTGTAACAAATGTTCAGTAGAACAGTTTCTTCCTTTTGACTTCTTTTAAGAACAGTAAAAACTTCAACAACATCTAAGCATGATTACATAAGGGCATCTATGAAAAACCTCCAGCTAAGCCAGGTATGCAGGCACATACCTGCAATCCTAGAATCTGGAAGGTGGAATCAGGAGGATCACAAGTTCAAGGCTAGCCTGGGCTGTGAAGACAGTTTGAGGTCAGTCTGGTTATACAGCAAGAGTCTATCTCAAAACACTAAAGAAAGAGAGGGAAGAGGGAGGAGGGAAGGAGGGAAAGAGGGAGGAAGAAGGAAAAAAGGAAAAGGAGAAAAAGAAAAGAAAGCCATCAAACACACATTTAATGAAAGACTGAATATTTCCCTTTTTTTTTTTTTTTTGAGGTTGAGTCAGAGGAACAGAGTAATTCCATGTATGAATTTGTTTTTGGATGGGACTGGGGTTTGAACTCAAGGCTTCTCCCTTGCAAAGCAGGTGCTCTACTGCTAGAGTCACTGAACACTTCCTTCGAAGATCAAGATCAAGGTGGAGTGTCCGCTCTCACTGCTTCTACTCAACACTGTCCTGGAGATCGGAGCCAAGGTAATACAGCAAGAAATAGAAATAAAAGGTATAGAGACTGAAAAGAGGTTGACAACACAACTACGTAGAAAATCCCAGCAGATGTGAAGAAGGAAAGTAGAGCTAACGATGAGCTTAACGAGACCATGGCTGTGAGGCCAGTGTACAGAAATCAATAGCACTTTTATTTGTTAGAAATAACACATATATCAATTGGCAGTTGATATGAAAAGGTCCCGCTTACAGCATCAAAACTATGAAATACTTCAGTATAAATCTTAAGTCTGCATGCCTCACACTACAAAACTGTTCACAGAAATCCAAGACTCAAACAAATGGGAAGATGTCTGGCACGCCTGGCCTGGAGGCTGGTATAGTGGTATGGTTCACCCCCGGCTGACCTGGCTGTATGTACGATGCTGTTCTGATGACTATCCCAGGGTGATTCTTGTGAAAACCAGAGACCTGATTCTAAAATTGATATGCAGGAGTAAAGAAGCTAGAATAGTTCAAGCAATCTTTTAAAAAGAGGAACAAAGACGACCCCACTACTTGATTTGAAGACGGAATGTAAGGCTGCCATCATGGAGAAGTGAGCAGGAGGAAGGACAGACACACAGATCGATGGATCATAACAGAGAGCCTGAAAATAGACCGGTGTTTATGTTCAATTGATTTTTCGCCGAGGTGCAGAGAGAACTCACTGGGGAGGGAGTCTTCCCGCAATCGGGGCTGCACCAATTGGCCACATGGGAAGGGAGGACAGGAGTGACTTCAATCCTTGTCTTGAACCACAGAGAAAACTCACTCACAGCAGAGCCAGTGCAGTCCTAAACCACGGGGCTCTACAAGGAAACAGTGACCTGAGCTAAGCAAACACAAAAACTCATGATTCATTTCATAAAAGATAAAACTGATGGGTCAATTCCATCAAAATTCAAAACTTTTTTACTCTTTTGAGAGTCACTGATAAGAATGAAGTCTGTGCTTGGGGCCCTGGCTTCAATCCCCAGCACCAGAAAGAAAAAAAAATTACTGGAAGAAAAATGTGCTCAAGTCATCTGTCAACTAAAAAGTCTATGTCCAGAATATATGAAGAACTTCTAAACCTTAATAATATAATAAACCAAATAACCCAACTTTTTAAATGGACACAGATTCAAATAGACAATTTGTCAAAAAAAAGCATGGAACATGGGGCAGGGCTCAAGGGATGCAGCACCTGTCCAGCAAACTCAAAGAGAATTATACGAGATAAAAATAAAGATGAGATGATAGCTCGTGAAAAGACAGTCAGGTTCATTTGTCCTTGAGGACTTGCAAATTAAAACTGCCACAGTGAGGTCCCACCCCACCACACACATATTAGAGTGCCTAAAATTAAAACAAAACAAAGCCCCTCCTAATAGCAAGTGCTGCTGAGGATGTTGAGTAACTAGACTGGGGAGGTGCGCAGTGGCCGGCCACTTTGGAAAATGACCTGGATGTTCCCATGAAGGTGAACAGGCATTTCCCTCGGGTCCCAGCAGCTCTGCTCCTAGGTACTGACCCGAGTTCTGAAACCTGTGTCCACACCAACCTACGTGGGCGTCTGTGGAAGTTCTGAGAGGCTCACCACGCGTGCCTCGCCTGGGGAGTGAGTAAGCCAACTGGGGCAGGTCCACACAACGAAGCTCCAGCCACCATCTCCCAGAAGGACATGTCACTAGGGGGCTCGGGGGTTGGGGTTTGTAGAACTCTCGCTGGCAAAGCGGGATGGGTAGCCTGCCTTGCTGGGTTTGCCCAGCAGGGTTCCCTGGGGTTGGGAGTCTTGACATCAGGCAGCAGGCTGTGGAAGGGCGATGGGAAGAAAGCCGTGTGGGAGACAGTCCTGCAGCCACAGTGACCCTGCTAGACCCTGAGGTTCCTCTGCACACATCCCTGCGGACACCCCTGCTGCATGCCTGTGGCTTCTGAGAGCAGCCCATGGGCCATCCCCACGGCCCCGCCAGGCTTCATTTTACAGGGACAGAAATGGCGGAGACAGGTTGTGGCATTGGACCTGGGTTGCCCAGAGGGTGAGTGATGGAGACGGAACCCAAGTGGAACCAGGTCCCCAACCTCCAAAGCTGGGCTTGCCCTGGGAGCCCCCCAGATGTGAAGGGTTACTTCTTATTCCCAGCCTGCAGAGGACACAGGTCCCCACCCTTCTCCAAATGGGAATCAGACTGCCTACTTCTCTGCTGCCTGGAGTCCCCTCCGGAGGAGAAAGCGCCCAGATGCAGGCAGCACACACATCTCTGTTGCTGGGCACAGTATTTCCAGGCAGCAGAATTAATAGGGCAATTCCCCATGCAGAACTTAGCTGGCTCCGGTGCTAAATTAGCATAGATAAATATTTTTGAGAGAGGAGGGAAAATAATGCATTTTGCAATAAAGCTGGAGCACAGCCCTCCGCAGCCCGGTCCCCGATGAAATGAATTTGCACCTGGCGTAATTGAAGGCGCCGTGGTCCTCCGTGCCTGGGAGCAGGACCAGCCGAGCGGATAAATTCCCTCCACTTGGGCAGAACTAACGGTTGTCAAGAGGCTGAGCCCTGGGGAGATCGGGGGGCAGGGGGGTGGGGGAGGCAGTACAGGGCAGATGATGGAGGAGAAAGACTCGGGGGGGCCTATGAGGGACACGTGCAAATCGGCACACACGCCACGCACACCAGCTCATCTCACACACACACCTCCCGATGCACCTCACACACACACCTCGTGATCAGCCGCACCTGATCGCCAGGGTTCTCTAGCTGATGGCCAGCACTTGGCATTACAGTCTGGACAGGTCACTCCCCAGTTAGCAGCCAGGAAGTTTGATGGTCACACTGCACTTCTGGCTCCATGGAGTCCGTGTGGCTGCTCAGTGAAGGGCCCCCGGGTCTGGCTTGGTGCTCTTGGCCTCCCCTGCAAACTGTCCCCCACATCTACCACAGGCTGAGCCCATCAGCCTTCACTCGGATCCCCCTCACCATGCCTCCCCCGCTTCAGGCCTCTCATGTGGTTGTCACAGAGGTCTCCTTGCTGGCATCCCTGCCCATGGGTCTCCTGCAGAGCCCAAGGTGAGGACTTAGGACCACCTGCTCTTCAGCCTTTCAGTGGGGCAAACCAAAGTGGCTGCCCTGGCTGCCCTTTAACACTGGCTGGCAGATGGCCCCTACCCCCCTGCTGCAGAACCTAGTTCTCCGAACCCAAGGACTCCTGGGGTTCTCTGCCAGTGCCTGACACCAAGGGTGTGGTCCACAAGCCCTTCAGATGGCCTGGACTCCTGTGGCACCAGTTACACATATTCTGAATATGTCCCTGGAGGCAGAGCTGAGACCCTGTGACCACCATCTACCCCTGCCCCAGGTCACACAGGTGCTCAGAAGGGCCCCTTGTTGCCCACGAGAGGCGACCCCTCAGCCCACATGGCACGGGAGGGGCCTCCTCAGTCCAGCACACACAGCTTCCTCCTTCCCTGGCCTTCAGGCCCTTCGACCTCTGGGGCCCACTGGCCTCTCTGGATGCTCTGCTCACACCCACCAGTGATGGGCAGTCAATACAGCCAAGGGGATTCTTGCCTGGGAGGTGTGTAGATGGTCACTAACCCAAAACCAAAGAGGACAGAGAAAAAGCAGTGCTCTGGGTCCCAGCATCCACAAGGGACAGGTGCAGCTGCCATGGCCATGCCTGGACCTGGCATCTGTGGATCCTTAACCTTGAGTCAAGAGTGGGATGTGCGCTCCGTGAGCCAGGTACTCGCTCACCTGGCTCGCCCTACTGGAGCAGGGGTGTGACCGGGTGCAGGCGCCCTGCTGGGACTCTGCCGGCCCCAGTGGCCCCCTTGTTCCAGATCTGGGGGCTTCTCCAGGGCCAGATGCCACAGCAGGCAGCTCTTCCTCTGATACCACATTCTCTCCACAGGGTGGAAATGAATCTGATCCTTTGAGGGGATTTTTGCTGAGTGCACACTGCAGGCCACTTCTTCAGACTTTGAAAAACACTTCCTGGGGCATGCCATACTGGGGGCAGTGAGGGAAGAGGATTAGAACCAGTATGACAAGCTGTAAACACCCAGAGGTCACATGGTCTTCCCCTTCCCAGGGACGGGGCAGAACCTATGAGGAAAGTTGGGTCCTTTGCCCCGGTAAGCCACCGCTTACCCAGTAGGACACTTGCCCAGGTGGTTCTTGCCTTAGAGGTCCTGGGGTCACACAGGGCTCCAGGACCCCATCAGTGCACCAGAGCACAGAGAAGAGAGCCCAGGAGGCTCTGTCAGCAAAGCCACACCAGCTCCAGTCTGCCCGGTGTACCTCTCCCTGCTATGGGGTTTTCATATCAGCGCCTCCACAGTGCCAGCATTCACTCACTTCATCTCCATAACAGCTCTGTTCCTAAAGCAGGTCCTACCTCCCGCCACTCATCAGATGGAAATGCTGAGGCCCAGCACGACTCCCAAGTGGCAGAAACAGGATTCAACCCAGGCTGTTTGGCTTTGTCAGCCTGCATCCCACCTCTGGGGGCTCCTTGGAAGGGTCCTGGAGCAGTGGGGATGGCCCCAAGTCTCTCTGCCCCTCCCAAGCCTGCTTCTGCCCCTACAGGAACAACTGTGTACGAACCACACCAGACCTCTGTGCTCCCAACTTCTAGGTGCCTGCAAATTAGCCAAACAGTAAGGAGAAGCCGTGTCCTGGCCAGGACGTACCTCATTAATGCAATTTACACACCCATGAGTTCAAGGGCCTTCTCTGCAGATTCTGCTCAGAGAGATGACCAAAAATAGCAACCAGCACAAGACCGCAGCTTTTGATAATCGCCTCTGACAACTTGAGTTCGCCTCCCCTCTCCACACTGCCCATAGTCTCTCCAGGGACACAACCAGGGTGGAAGATTGGGATGTGCCAGGCCGGATGCTCTGCACCCCAGCTCCACTGCACCTGTTTCACGGACTCCCCTTGGCACCAGTGTGGTCAAGTCTAAAAACAAGCACAGGCGTGTGCACCATGGTGCTGCCAGCTGGGAAGCCTTGCTCTTTCCGAGCCTCGACTTTACCATGTGTGCACTGGGCCTCCCTAGCTGTGAAAATCAGAACTGCCATGCATGGTGCTGTGGTGGAAATGGTCATCACTATCACTGTCCATCTAAGCAGCAGACAGAAAAGGGCACTGTGTGCCAGGGTTCCTGGGTAGGGGGGTAAGTGGGCTAGATGAGGTGAGCAGTTATTTGGAAACTTTCTGCCTCTTGGGAGGAGCTGTGGGGAACAATAGGGGCCCCTGAACTGACTGAGCATGACAACAGTTTCCTTTGACCTCCCAAGGTGTCCCCAAGGGGGAAGAAAGGTTCTCTGAGCACAAATGGCCTGGCTCCCAGCTGACACCCTGAACCCTGGCTGGCCTGGCTGGCTGGCCAAGAGTGGATGAGCCCCAGGGGGTAGGTAGCACTGGGCTGGAGGGAGCTGGCCAGCCGGCTGGCCTGGCTGCCCAGGTAAGCAGAGTCCCCGGGCTCTCAGAAACCGCAGCCTGAGGCCAGGCAGTGTAGTGACATGGGCAGGGAAGGGGCCTGGAGCCCTGCGAGCAGGCTGTGCCTGCCCCAGGGCCAGCTGCACGCCTGCTGGGCCTTCTCCCAAGCAGACTCCAGGGGCTGTGCCATTCCCCTCCTCCCGGCCTGCGTTTCCTAGGAGACAAACAGGGTCATGGTTTCCCTTTCCGACACCTCCTCTATCTGTAGTGAACAGTGAATGGGCTCTGTCCTCAAGAAGAGGGGGGTGGGGAGGGGGGATGGACAGTGCCCATGGCTATGGGGTAGGGACCTGGGAGGGAGGGCACCTCTGGGAGGAGGGGGCAGCTGTAGAGCTGGCGGGCACCAGCTGATCAGCCCACCCCAGGCATCCAGCAGAATGTGGTTAATTTGGGGTTTTGAAACCTAACAATAAAGAGATGCCTTAAAACTGTGGTTAAAGTGTTTCTAGTCACATGGAGAGGACCTGGATCCTCCAACCTCCTGGACTGGGTGTCATGGCTAGTCCAGCCCTGGGATTCTCACGGGTCCTGCCGGGCAGGCACCGTCCTGGACAATAGACCAGAAAACAGCTCAGAGCTCAGAGGTGGCAGTAGTGTCCCTGAGCCCTGAAGCTGGCAGGTGACAAGGCTGAAGTATGGAACCAGTGCTTTGAAATAGGGATTTTCTCTCTCTCTCTCTTATCCTCTCTCTCTTTCCCTCTCTCCCCTCTACCTTTGTACCTTTGGGATTTTCTAAATCATTATATAATGAGGTCAACTCTGAATGGCAGAATCAAGTGCTGCTCTTTCCCCCTTAGACACTGGGACTGGGGCTCATCCAAATGCCAGTGTCGCTGGCTTCCTTGTCATCCCCCTCCAGCTCAGCAGGACACCTTGGGGACTTAGTGAAGATGATAATGGGCAGTGTTCTCAGTGTTTCTCCATATTCAGCCTGACCATCTGGATGAAACCTTGGCCCTCGCTCCTTTGCCAGGACCCAAATCCCAGGCGTGATGAGAACGTGTGCACCCCTGACCAGCAGGCCACTGCCATGTCCATGTCTTTTTGGCTGAATCTCAGACTCTACTGCCAGGTTCCTGGACATTTCCTGTGAGTCAGGATGCACAGCAGGGGCTGGGGATTAGGAGACATCCTCAAACAGCCCCTCCCTTAAAGAGTTGGGCTGCCAGAAGAATGGACAAGGACAGGTTCAGACACATTTTCCATCTGTCCAGCAAATGGAAGGACAGCTGGGAAAGTCAGAGAGGGCTTTCCAGAGGAGGAAAAGACTCGCTGCCTCCTGAAGAAGCATAACAGCCAGAGGCCTGGTCCCAGCCCCACTGTCATGTGGGAGCGTGAGGAGCCAGGACAATTTGCCCCTCTCTTGAGGAAACAAAGTCTCCCTGGGCTGGAGAGGACAAGATGGGGGTGTATCAGCTAGCTTTTGCCACATAACAAAGCATCCCAAGCTTGGTGGCCTAAGTTAGCACAATTTACTATTTCTGTTGTGTGGGGGCCCAGATGGCTCTTGAGGTCTTGGCTGGCTCAGCTGGGGCTGGGTCACCAACAGCAGCCATTGGCCCCTGCCACCGCTGCTCTTCCTCTCACGGGGTTCACACACGCCACCTTCCCCACTGTCTCTGTGGAGCAGTTCACTGTCCTCAGCTGTCAGTCAAGCACTCACTCCCAGACTGCAGGTTACCTGAGCCCCAATGGACCCACTGCCGGGACCCCTCCTCCTCCCAGAACTTCCCAGAGCTGTAGTCCTATGGCTGTGTGGCCGTCCCCCTTCTCCTTCCTCTACACCAGGCTAAGTGCTGAGAAGGCAGGACAGATGGCCGAGAAACTCTGGGTCCTGCAGCATTATGCCAGCACACAGTAGGCACTCAATGTTTGCTGAAAGTACAAAGGAAAGAAGGCAGGAGGGGAAAGGAGAGGAGAGGGGCTGTGTGCTTGGGAGACAGAGGTGTGTCACTGGACACAGGGAGCAGCTGAGGCTGGACCTGGGCCACTTCCTGCTCCAGGCTAGGGGCGGGTCGGCTATAGATGTGGAACTCGAGGGTGACACTTCAGCTGTTTGTTTCAGGCAGCTTGTGCTGGTACCCAGGAAGGAACAGGAAGACAAGATGCATAGGTCTGCCTGTAGGATAACAACTTCCCTGCCTTGGGGACAATTCTTGCCACTGCCTGCAGCATGGGGGACTGTCCAGGTGTGCTTCAAAGTACACACAGCACACATGCACACACACACACACACACCAGCCCTGGGGAGGCATCACCCGGGACAGGCCAATTGCAGAGCCCTGGAAACCCACCCTTGGGGAGAAGCAGTTAGTACAGGATACTTAAGACCCTCAGTGGCTTTCCTGGATTGGTGGGCGAATGACATGGTAGAGAGGTTTTCCTCTGCTAAACTAAAAGAAATTCAATGTAAAACAGTCACACCCATGTCCCCTGCTCAGAGCAGCAGGACAGGGGTGGCAGTTAGAGAAAGATAGGACCTCTGAGGCTTAGAAATGTGGAGAACAGTGGTCCCTCAAGACCCTGGATCTAGCCATGCCTGAAGGTCTTCCCCAGCTCCACCACCTGCAACCAAAAGAGGCTTCAAAATATAGAACCAGCCACCTGAAAGTGGGAAGTCACAGGAGACAGACCTCAGGACTGAGGAAGGAGGCCCTCTGCGACTGCCCATACCCCGACATGTCACACAGCAGCAAGTGCACTGTCACCAGCTGTGTCTTAGAACTCTGTGCACAGCAGGGCTAGGGACCTGGCTAAAAAAGTGTGGGGTATAATCCACTGTATGGTGCTGGGAAGCTGCTGACCTCTGGGGATGGAGGATGAGGCTGCACTGTGGAGTGGTGTCCTGGGACACTGTCACATACCTACAGAACAGGCAACTGTCCCCAGCTCACAGAAAGGAAGCTGAGACCCCGGCAGGTGGAGGGATTGGGCCACTGGGAGCCAAAGTGGCACTTGACTCTGGAGGAAGTTCAGAGCACCCAGTCCAGCCACAGGGCAGCACCCACGCAGGCCTGGAGAGTTGGGGATCACTAAGGTGAGTCCCACTGAAAAGGGTAGTAATGCAGAGTAGGCTCAGTGCTGCTGCAGGAGGGGCTTTCGGAGGAGCTTTTGTGTCCACCCGACAGGCCCAGGCGTTGGAGCTGGAAGCTAGAGGGGACAGGCAGAGCGGGACCTGGCCAACAGTAGGGAACTCGTGCTCCAGGCCTCCCCGGCCTGCAGCACTGGTCCCAGCTGGGCCACAGGCAGGGTTGGAACAGTGCGGGGTGGGGGCCGCTGGATGCTGGGCAGCTCTGACTATGCCTGCAGCTGTGCTGTGTCTCCTGTGGGACATTGCTGTCCTGTTGTGTAGGGCCCCATCCCTGTCCCCACAGCTGCCACTGCCTCTGCCCCCCAAAAAGGAGGAGGGTAAGACGGAGAGGTGAAATAACAAACAGACCCAGCTTCCCCAAATCACCCTGTCGCCACAAAGACAGCAAAATTAAGAGGCCCTGGCCAAGGCTGACCCTCTGTTTACATTTTCCTTGGAAACAGGGAAATAATTGGAGCTTCTCCGTGGAGCCTGCTGCAGCAGCCCCTCCCGGTCCTATTCAGCGCAGCGGGGATGGCACAGGAATCTTGAATCAAGCTAAGTGGTTACTATGGTGTCAGGCTGAAATTACGAATCTCAGCGTCGGCCAGCAGGGAGGCACAGAGCCATGGCACGCAATTAAAGCCCAGATCGAGGAAAGTGGGTGTGTCCTCTTCAATGGCAGCAAAATTGCGCTTCAGAGCTGCGGAGAGGAGGGGGCTCAGAAACACTGCAGAAGCAAGTGCACAGCCAGGAATGGCCCCAGTTCTGCTGCTCACTGGGCACCTGTCCCCATACTGTCCCCTCCCCACCTTCATCCTCAGCCACTGGACTGTGGAACCTTGCCCCACTTGTGCCCCAAACACATAGCCCCTGTCCTGTCCTTTGTCCCGTCACTCAACCCAGAGCCTCTGTGCCCACAGTGGGACCAGTCGCACATCTTTTGGGCACTGTGCTCCATCTTTGTCTCAGGTGGAACCCACAGACTAATCCTACTGTCCCTGCTTTAGAAGATCCCTCCTCACACTGTCACAGCCACCACCACCCTGGTCCCATTCCCTCCCTCCCCCCACAATGACACCAACCTTGGTCTGACCTTGAACTCCACATTCTTCTCATGACAGCACCTAAGGAAATCCTACTTAAGCAGGTCCTGTCCCACCTCATCACTGAAAGAAGACACAGCTCTTGAGTATCTCCACGGGTGCTCAGCTGACCTCCTTCCTCACTGATTCATCGCCGACACAGGTCATTCTGTTCATTCAGTCCAGCTCCCTGACCACAGCAGGCAGGCACAGTCCTAGGAGCCCAGGGCCTTGGCACTGGCACTTTCTGCTGCTGGCAGGGCTCCCCCAGTCCCTGTTGTCTTGCTCTCTGTGTTCCTCATGCATGGGAGTGTGGGGTTTCTAAATGATGATAAATGAACCAGTCCCTACTTTCTGGTCCCTTTTTTCTCCATCTCTACTGCGAGGGTCCAGACCACATCAGAAGGGAAAACTGGAAGTGTCCCCAAAAAAACTTAGTTCATAAACCTGCTTTGTTCAGGCCACACAGTGCTGCCTGAGGGGTTCTATAGACTTAAACACACTAACATAACATAAAAACTCAAATTCACTAACATTTCTTGGCATAAAACTGCAAGATTGAGCATACTAATCCAGATCTGACACAGGAGTTACCTGTTCTTCAAAGATTTGGTTGAGGGCTGGGGGTGTGGCTCGAGTGGTAGAGCACCTGCCTAGCAAATACCAGGCCCTGAGTTCAAACCACAGAACCACAAAAACGACCGACAACATTAAACGTTTGATTGAACTTTCCCATAAAACTGTCTGGACCTGGTGCCTTCTTTCCTTTTTTATTTTTAATTTTTTTTGGTGAGTTTGAATTCAGGGTCTTGCACTTGCTAAGCAAGTAATCTACCACTCGATTTGTATCCCAGCCCTCCTTTCTTTGTTCTTTCTTCATTTTTCTTAGTTTCTTTCTCTATTAGGCTATCTTCTTAGGTTTTTTTTTTTCTTTTTTTCTTTTTTGGACAGATCCATTCATTACTTTTCTTGGGTCAATTGTGGTGTACTGGTCAGAGGTCCTGGCTGAGTCCACACTGGATAATTAAGGCAGAAAAGTGAGCCTGGGGGATTAGAAAGCATCTGAGCCTCTGCAAGACAAGAAGGGGGAGGTGTCCATCTGTCCCTCAGAGCCAATCCTAACACAAGCTGTATTGTCTCCACCATGCACCGCTGGACACCACAACTGCCCTGGGACAAAACGCCTCATCCAAGGTCTAGTCTCTGTGGTCTCTGTGTGCCCCTGCCCACCCTGGGCTCTGGAGCCCTGCTGCCTACACCTGCCCATCTGAGGCCAGGCCCCAACCTCGTGCCAGCCCCAAGGCCTCCTGGGAAATGTAGTCTTTGGCTTCCCCATTTTGGAGTGAAAGGCTAGGGTGGAGTCCAGGTGAGCCAGGCCACAGAGCCTGCCAATTTCTATGCACGTGTTTCTTTCTAAAAATGCTTCATTTTGATGATGGGATTTGGTGGCTGATGCTTGTACTTTGCTGTGTCTGTGTGTCTGTCCTGCTTCTCCTTCGTTGGTTACCAGCGTAGGCTCTCCTGATCAGACTTGCTGCTTCTGTCATTAATCAGTTGTTTTCAAAGAAGTATCTTTCATTTTTATAGCTCAAGCTTACTCTTGTTTTATTCTTTTTCATTAATTTCTTCTCCTTTCTTCATTAATTTCCTGCGTCCGCTTGCTCTGGATTTATCTTGATTGCGTTTCCTAGCTCAGTGACGGAAGTGCTGAACTCCCCGGTCTTCTCTATCTCCCCTTTTTGCTAAGGATTGCCTGTGAGGCTGTTCATTTTCCTCTAAGTACATGCAGCTTGGGCGGTGTCCTGGGGTTTTTATGTGCACTGCCTTTCATTGCTGTTCCTTTCTAAATAGTTGATAATTCCGTTTTGATTTATTGTGTAATTCACATTGTTTAGATTTGTTCTTAAATGTCTAAGTGGATAGGTTTGGGGACGCTTTCCTCCTGTTGTTCATCTCCTATTCTACTTGCGTTGGGTTTAGAAATGGTGCAATCTCTTTTATTTTTTTTTAAAACTGCTTTTAAAAATCAAGGGTAAAATATATTTTCCCTGAAAAATAGTCAATCAATTCAGAAGTGCATGGAGTCAAACATAAAAGTTCCCTTCCACAATCATTCCCACTGTTTCCAGGTTCATTTGGAGCTAACCTTTGTGATGGGTTTGGAGTGTATTTTTCAGTTCTATTTTTAAAATTTACATGTATGTTTATAATTCATCCCTACAGTTTTAAAAAAATTACTTCTACTTCATGGTTTGCCTTGGAGAACTCTTAGTTATCTCCTTTTCGTTTGGCCTCTCTTTTTATTCCAAATAAACACATTTTTGTTTAAAAATAAATGTATGCATCCATTTGGCAGCCACTCACAAGTAAGTTCTCACGGTCAGCTTTTCATGACTATGATGAGACAGCTGAGGCAGGCAACTTTACAAAGAACAACTTTATTCAGTTCACAGTTTTGGAGGCTGGATGTCCAGACAGCATGTCACGGGCTCATGTCCCCAGCTGCAAGGCACAGTGGCAGGAGCCGTGTCGCTGCCTCTCCTTAGAAAGCCTCAGGAGCCTCACCCTAACGGCCTCATCTCATCTGACCACTCCCCAAAGGTCCTGCCTCTAACATCCAGGTTGCATTCAGTTCCCATCCTCCTCGTCCCATTTATCTGAATATTGCACACTAAGGTTCAGCTGGCGGTCAAGCCTTATTCAAACCACAGCATCGTCACTTGCATTTAAGCAATTTTTTAATTCAGTTTTGCTCTGCCTTTTAACTCAAGTTGTTTATAAAGTTTTCTCAGATTTACAGAGCATGCATTGGAGAGCACTGAGGAAGACGAAAAGACTCCCACTCTTCCTTAGAGAACGAGTCAGGGACATTAAAGGAAATACATAGACCAGTATCGCACCACAATTTAGCCAGAAGATTAACGGACAGGCGAGGAGCCCTCACCGCTGAAGGATGGCTCAGCATCATGAAGGTGACACGATCCACCACAGTAACAGGCGGATGACCCCAAAGATGAGGTTGACAGAGTTTGACCTTCACTCTGACCTGTGAAACTATCAGAAAGCTAGGTATGGAAGGGGTTCTTAGTTTCATAAAGTTCACCTATTAGAAATTCATAGCAAACCGGTACTTAACAGGGAAACCCAGAAGAGGTCCTAGGAGAGTCAGGAACAAAGCAAGAGGCGTCCTCCCCGTGGGTCGTAACCACACGCAGTCCCAAGCAGAGCGGCGAAACCTCATTGTCCCTTCCCCTCTCGTCTCAACGTGGCACGCCTGTGCTGGCGCAAACCTTTAGGGGGTGGGGCCTAGAGGGAGGAAGTGAGGTCACTTGGGGTGGGGCCTAGAGGGAGGAAGTGAGGTCACTTGGGGTGGGGCCTAGAGGGAGGAAGTGAGGTCACTTGGGGTGAGGCCTAGAGGGAGGAAGTGAGGTCACTTGGGGTGGGGCCTAGAGGGAGGAAGTGAGGTCACTTGGGGTGGGGCCTAGAGGGAGGAAGTGAGGTCACTTGGGGTGAGGCCTAGAGGGAGGAAGTGAGGTCACTTGGGGTGGGGCCTAGAGGGAGGAAGTGAGGTCACTTGGGGTGGGGCCTAGAGGGAGGAAGTGAGATCACTTGGGGTGAGGCCTAGAGGGAGGAAGTGAGGTCACTTGGGGTGGGGCCTAGAGGGAGGAAGTGAGGTCACTTGGGGTGGGGCCTAGAGGGAGGAAGTGAGGTCACTTGGGGTGGGGCCTAGAGGGAGGAAGTGAGGTCACTTGGGGTGGGGCCTAGAGGGAGGAAGTGAGATCACTTGGGGTGAGGCCTAGAGGGAGGAAGTGAGGTCACTTGGATGTGTTCATGGGTGAGCAGCCTCACTCTTCCTTGTGCTCCTGGCCACCATGCTCTGCCTCAACACAGGCCATGTGATGGGCCCAGAGATCACGGGTGAAACCTCTGAGACTGTGAGCAAAGCAAACCTCTCTTTTCAAGTTGTTTATCTCGGGTGTTTTGTCACAGCCAAGGAAAGCTGACGCACAGGAGCACTTTGTTGTCATTGAGTTCAGCAGTAGTCATTGTTAATTTCTTACTGTGCCTAATTCATAAACTGAACTTTATCACAGATGTGCATGGTCCAGTTCTACCCTCCATTTTCAGGCATCAACCAGGGGTCTTGGAATTTATCCCTCGTGGATAAGGGGGCACCATTGTGCCAACAAGGAGTCTAATCTCCCTATGAACCCTAGGCAGGCCGGGTCATTTGTCCTGGACAGCAGGAGGGATATTCTGAGACTCCCAAGGCTGGGTCCTAAGAGCAAGAAAGAAGACCTAGAAAGAAAAATAGCACCCAGCCCTCAATGTTTGCCACACCACAGCTGCATACCTAGAACACCTGCAAGAGAAAGTTCAGCACACGACCAGACACAACCTAAGAAGTCCAAACCAACAGATACAAATACATGGGGATATTTATCCCAATCACAGTATTGACAAAAGGAAGAAAACGCTTAGAAACAGTTACAACGCTTAGAAACAGCTATAGGAAGCAAAGAATCAAATGTCACATAACAGCAACTTAGGTAAGGACGGAAATAGCACATTCTTGGATAAAGGGGTCGATTCTCCCCTAAGGAGCCTGTAATTCAGGGCAAACAAGATCTGGAGTGCGGACTGTGGCTCCAGCCCCAAACCCAGCCCTGGAAGCTCCAGGGCAGAGGAAGGGAGGCTGGTGGATCCGAAAATCTGAGAAGTAAATGTGAAACTCCAAGACAGAAGGTGGAGGCTTCTGGCATGTGTCTACCTGTGCATGTTTCTGTGTGCTTGTGTACAGGTGTGCATGTGTGTGATCATGCATGTGTGTGTGTGCACAAGTGTGACAGCATGACACCAGGCTGTCCAGCTTCCTACTTTGTGATGTGGCCTTTGGCTCTCACACATGCTCCGCCATGACAGCATCTGCCAGATGCCCTCACCAGGCTGCCCAATCTTGGGCTTTCACTCCCCAAAACTGTGAGCCCCACAAACCTCTCCCCTTTGTACAGTTGGTGGCCTTAGGTATTCGTTACAGTATTGAGAAGTGGGCTCAGGCACTACTGAAGTTTAGCAAGACAACAAATTAAGAAAATATGATAAACAGAAAACAAAAAAGACATTGGGGGAAATGGATCTTAATACAACATGGGTGAAGTATGCATGAGGTAACTAACCACAGCAAATACAGGCATCTTACAGAAATTTAAAGAAGAAAGGAACCCAGACGTGTGATTCTACAAGAGACACACTTACAGAGACAAAAACAAAATAAATGAAAAAAACCAAGCAAGTACAGAACAAAAGAAAGTATAAGGACTTTAATGTCAGGAGGGAAAAGTAAGGTTGGAGGCAAGAACATTGCAGGACCATTTAGTTTTTACAAAGAACAATGGGTCTAGTGTACATTGTTAATAATGAGGATAAGTCCACCTAAATTCAGCCTCAGAATCTGTGAAATAAGAACTGAGGGATGACGGAGTTAGCTACGTATCTCAGCTGTGGTTGAGGATCTTAACATGTCTCTTACAAGAAATAATGAACAGAAGCAAATGCATATAAAACATATATTTGTATCGATGAAAACTTCCACCAAACAAAGAGAACAATGTGATCTTTTGTGCACAGACCAGTTCACAAATTCAGCCATGTATTAAAACACAAAGGAAATCTCTCTGAATTAAAAAAGAAATCAATACTATATAAGCCCTTTCTCTAACCATATAGTAATAAAATCAAATCAGTAACAAGAAGCTAGCTTTTTTGAAATCATTCCCACATATCTGGAAAAGGTCAAATATTGCAAATAAGCAAAATACACAACAAAAAGGAAAATAAATACAGAAATATGAATGAAAGAGTATGTTCAAAGTAAACAAAGCATGAATGAGTTCATGTAAATGTGAAAGCCTAACAAAGCAGACAAATCCATGGAAAAGCATACCATTGGAAGAAGAAGACACAGAAACATGAACAGATCGATAACCATTAAAGCAGTGAAAACAGTAATCATATACCCAGACACCTCAGGCCAAAATCATTTCGCAAATACGTTCTTCCAAACTTTTAAGATGAAGAAGATCCCAGTAAGAGGCAAGTTGTACCAGAAACTAAGAAGAAAGAAAAAGTGGCACTACTTTGTGAAGCTAGAGTAATACTGACCCCCAAATTAGAGAGGGGCAGGAAAAGGAAGAAGACACCAAGTCGTATCACTTATGAACTCAGATACAAAGATTCTAGGTTTCATGCTGCCGATCCAACATGACAGCTGCAAAACCTAACACATTCCACTTATGTGAAGTTAGAAGCAGACAAAACCAACCACGGGTGTCAGAACAGGTGGAACTGGACGTATTTCACGGTACAGCACTTGCCTTGCATGTGTGAAGACCTGGGTTCAATCCTCAGCCCTGTTGAGAAAAGAAAAATAACAACCAGGTGGAGAAGGGGAGGTCACCCTGGGAGCCAGGGCCAGAGAGGCCCAAGGGGCTTCCAGTTCTGTGGTCAGCACTGCTCCTTGACCTAACCCAGGTACCTTCCCGTCTCTTTGTGTGCAGGTTACACCTCACTGAGCTCCCTTTACAGGAAAATAACATACCCAACAGGGGTTATGACAAATGAAAAGATGGTTTAATATTAGAAGAAGATCCATCAGTGAAAACCTACCAGTGAACAACCTGAAGGGAAAGCCACAGGGTTATCTCAGCTGACCCAGAAATGACATTTCTTAATGGCCAATACTTATCAGGCATGAATCCAACTCCAAAAACACAAATTAGTCATAGAAGGGAATTTCTCAAATTGATAAAGGGTGTAGACGCAAACCGCAGGCTGATTTATCACTGTATGTAGACATGTCAGACACATTCTCTTTTTTTTTTTTCTGATTTATTTTATTTTATTTTATTTTTTCATTTTTCTTTTATTATTCATATGTGCATACAAGGCTTGGTTCATTTCTCCCCCCTTCCCCCACCCCCTCCCTTACCACCCACTCCGCCCCCTCCCTCTCCCCCCCCTCAATACCCAGCAGAAACTATTTTGCCCTTATCTCTAATTTTGTTGTAGAGAGAGTATAAGCAATAATAGGAAGGAACAAGGGTTTTTGCTGGTTGAGATAAGGATAGCTATACAGGGCATTGACTCACATTGATTTCCTGTGCGTGGGTGTTACCTTCTAGGTTAATTCTTTTTGATCTCACCTTTTCTCTAGTTCCTGGTCCCCTTTTCCTATTGGCCTCAGTTGCTTTTAAGGTATCTGCTTTAGTTTCTCTGCATTAAGGGCAACAAATGCTATCTAGTTTTTTAGGTGTCTTACCTATCCTCCCTCCCTTGTGTGCTCTCGCTTTTTTCATGTGCTCATAGTCCAGTCCCCTTGTTGTGTTTGCCCTTGATCTAATGTCCACATATGAGGGAGAACATACGATTTTTGGTCTTTTGGGCCAGGCTAACCTCACTCAGAATGATGTTCTCCAATTCCATCCATTTACCAGCAAATGATAACATTTCATTCTTCTTCATGGCTGCATAAAATTCCATAGATACATTCTCTTTACATCTATTGTGGATGGCTGTCTAAGCACATCTGTTAACGCAGTGTCAGAGGGAAGATGAGGAAATGGCCCAGGGCTGGGGCCAGGGCTCAATGTAGGGCAATTACCTAGCATGCCCGAGGCCTGCCTCAGTCCCCAGCACCACAAACCAAAATAAGTAAATAAAGATACTTTTATGTAAACTTGTAACTTTCATATACATGAAACTATTATGTTTAATAACGCACTGCACTGCCTTTAGACTCTGACGTGGTGATTTCAAAGGAAATATGCTCCTTATCTGTAGCAAAATAAGGTAGAACCTGTTCCTTTGACCACACATTAAGGGGGACTTCCTATCCGAGTTATAGGTTGATTATTTGCAGAGGTGACTTAAATGAGAAAGATCAAACTAACGATGTAAGAGAACGTATTTGTGAGCTGAGGGTAGAGGAAGACTTCTCAAACAAGAGGCAAAAGCTGAAACTGAAAGGTGGAAGGTAGATAGGTTTGACCAAATGAGAATGAAGTAGTTTTGTTCCATAAAGACACATAGTGGTGCCCTGTGGTCCCAGCTGCTTGGAAAACTGAGGTCAAGACCAGCCTAAGGCTAGCAATGGTAACTTAACGCCTGTAATTCTAGCTACTCAGGAGGCAGAACTCTGGAGGATCGTGGTTCATGACCAGCCAGGGCAAAAAGATCTCAAGACTCCATGTCAGCCAATAAAAGCTGGCTGTGGTGGCTCACACTGGTCATCCCAGCTACTCATGAAGCATAAATAGGAGGATCACAACCCAGGCAGTCCCAGGCACAAACTCGAGACCCTATCAAGAATAAATAAAGCAAAAAAGGCTGAGGGCGGTGCCCAAACCATAGAGCACCTATCTAGAACTTGCCAAGCCGTGTGTGAGTTCAAACCCCAGTACAGTCAAAAAAAAAAAAAAGAGAGAAAAGACATAGTCGATGCAGCAGCAAGTGCTAGCTGGAGAACAGAGCTGTAATATCCGATACCCGAGAATGAACAAGGAACTTTCTCAAGCTAACAACAAAATCATCAACCCGCAGCAGAAGGAGAAGCGATCGTTAGACAGCTCTCAGCGAGGCAAACCCAAATAGCTCTGAAGAACAGAAAACACACATTTAAACAATTACCCCATCGCAGTGACGAAAATTAGGAAGTATGTGTGGAGGGGGAGCCTGCAAAGACGCAGAGCCTGAGGAAGGCCTCTGGGCAGGCACGGC
Source organism: Castor canadensis (assembly GCF_047511655.1). Taxonomy (NCBI): domain Eukaryota; kingdom Metazoa; phylum Chordata; class Mammalia; order Rodentia; family Castoridae; genus Castor; species Castor canadensis. The sequence continues at coordinate 146,510,586 of NC_133395.1, read as the reverse complement.
CACTCTGAGGACAGCATTTAATCCAGGCTTGGAGGCGTGGGCTGAAATTCCAGCGGGGAGGATCAGAGATGCTCACCCCAGCCTTGCCTGGCACCCCTTCCTCAGAAAGCATCGCAGCGGCTAGAGGCCACACATCTGAGCTGTTGTGTCCCTCTCTGGATATATTTTACAACAATTTGATGACGGACTTGACACAGAGCAGTGGTGAATATTATGTAAAGGTTAATACCTATCCAAAGACACTCATCAAACAAATGAGGCATTGCCTGTAGAGTGGGAATTGGGATTGGGGACGGGAGAAAATTAATAACGAGGTACAAAGTGGCATTGCATGAGTGGCGAGAGGAGACCCTGAAACGAGGCGTTGTAATGAGCTCAGTGTCCGATAAGCAAATAATTAACTCAGTGATCAATAAATAAATGTGACCATTAAGAAGTTAGTTCATACTCACATGTGTGGAATTACCGTGATGAAATCCCCTCAGGTCATTCATGCAGACTAATTCAGAACTAAATCGATGTTTTTTCAAAATTTAAAACTCAAGTTAGTTGAATGGACCAACGATCCAAGACCCCCCCAAGAAAACAAGCTACCCGTTAGGTTCATGTGGATGGCATAGACCGGAATTTACAGTAATGAAACAGGAAACAACAAAGCAGCACAGAAAACCCAGCAGTGTCTGGTGAGTGGGTGAGAATCCTGGGCACTGTGAAACTGGCCTCTGCTTCACGGTAAACTTCAGATAGCTTGAAATTCTGAGTGTAAAGGTCCCATAAAAGCACACTCTTACCCAGGTGCAGTGGCTCAAGCCTGTAATCCCAGCTACTCAGTCTGAGGCCAGCCAGGGCAAAGAGTTATGGACACCCCATTCCAACAAACAAGGTGGGCATGATGTCTCACAGCTGTGGTCCTGGCTACTTGGAAGGCCAGAGGTAGGAGGATCATAGTCTGAGGTGGCCCCGAGCAAAAACTGAGTCCTTCCCTGAGAAATAAATGAAGCTTTTGCACTCTTCTGAGTGCTAAGGGCCTGGTGTAAGTGTACACATCTGTCTTGCAAGCTGGAGGCCTAAGTTCAAACCCCAGTACCACCAAAATAGCTGCACAATTTTAAAAGTGGGAAAGGCCTCTAAGCAAAAGCAAAGGAGGTGCATAAAGGAATACATCTGACCACCTGAAATGGAAAAAGGGCCTCAAATGTAGTGACAGACTGGGAGGAAGTCAATGCCTATGACGGGAAAAGGACTCAACCCCAAAGAGCTAGCCAAAGTCACACAAGCCAGCCAAAACAATGGCAGGCCCCCAGACAGGAAACTCACAGAGCAGAGGGGACAAACACCAAAACACATGAAAAGAAGCACAGACTTGTGAATCACAACACCATAGCCCAAAACAAGAAAGTCTAATTCCAGGCCTTGCTGATGGATCAGCAAAAATTGTGAGCCTTGGTTCTGCCCTGTGCTGGGGGGTGAGGCCTGTGCTCCCTGTGCTCTAGGTGGGAGGACTGGTCTTTGGTTTGAAATTTTGTACGTGTTCTTCTTACAGCTTTTTACATCTGCACTCATTTTTAAACATGATGAATGTGTGTCCTCTTTCTATAAAAATAACATTGGCTCGTTTTAGGAAGTTCCAGTAGCTCAGGAAGATACTGTGTGAGTAACAGTTGTACCCCACAGAGCCACCACCGTCAGACACGTGGGCCTACATGGTATGTGCATGCTTGCGCGCTAGTGTGTGTGTGTGTGTGCATCCCTTGCATGTGTGTGCATGCGTGTGTGTGCACACTGTGTATGCATGTCTGTTAAGGTGTGTACGTGCATGTGTGCGGGGGGGTGTGCCTTGTGTGTGTGCACGTGTGCTTGTGCAGCTGTGTGCTGTGTGTATGCGTGTCTGTGTGTGTGTGTGTGTGCAGGTGTGTGTGTGTGCAGTGTGCCCACATGCATGGGTTTGAGTGGTCAGAGCAGTCTCGCGGTTGAGGTCTCTGAGAGCTGGGCGCCTCACTCAGTGCTCAGCCACAGACACTTCCTGCATTGACCTTGGGCTCAAGGCCAAAGTGAACCCAAGTCTTCTATCAACAGCAAATGGGGTCACTCCCAATCTCATGGGCAAACCAGGAGCCCGGGACTATCGGTGCCAGCAGAACGAGCTACTGAGGGGCTCCGAGTTCAGCTGAATTGCCACATGAACAGGCTGGAGGTGCCACCAGAGCCAGGCAGGTGAGATGGAAGAGAACCATCAGAAGCACCATGCAGGGAGACAAGGGGCTGGGCCCGGATGGTCAGCCAGCTGGAGGTTTCTTTTTTTTTTTTTTTTTTTTTTTTGCTAGGCAGACCCTCTACCATTTGAGTCATGCCTCCAGACTGTTTTGCTCTGGTATTCTGAAAATGGAGGTCTCACTTTTTGTCCCGGCCATCCTAAACATGAATCTCCGACTTTAGCTTCCCTCCGCTGCTGGGGTGACAGGCATGTACCACCACACCCCATGTTTTCCTTTGTGATGAGGTCTTGCGACCTTTTTTTGTCTTGTTTTGCTCTTGCTAGCCTGGAACCACAGTCTCTCTAGATCTCAGCCTCCCACATGCCTGGGATGACAGTGGAAGGTTCTTTTTAACTGTGTCCATCTTAATAGCTACAGCCAGGGGCTCTAGGGATTGAAACAAGAAAGTTGCATAACCCAAAATGGCTTATGCAAAAAAAATATATAAGAAAAGAAAAGAGGATGAGAAAGAGAAGGAGATGGAGGAGGAGGAGGAGACCAAGACCGATGAGGCAGAGGAAAACAACTGATGATCCACCAGCTTAAGCAACATTGAAAGTTCAAGGGTGACCTCCTCTAGGTATGGGGAACCCGGGGCTCCTGTGATAACATCCTAATCATATCGCAGGTCCAAGGAATGGCCTTCTGGGACACTCAGGATGGGGCCAGGAGGTGGCTGTCTCTGGGATGTGGGGCACAGTTCAGCTCTGCAGAGACGGCATGGAGTGGGGGAGGCACAGCTTCCCAAAGGAAAATCACAGCACTGTTTCCAGAGCCAGAGGAGCAGAGGAGCTGCTAACTTGGACCAGAACCCCAGAGGCCGGCACCCTGGCCTTGGAAGCCAGGGAGTTTCTGACCCACACTTAACTGCTGTGTGACCCTAATGAACTGCAGAACCTTCTGATCAAGTTTTTACAGCTCCAAAGTGGGGACAGCTTTGTATTGTCAAGTTAAACAATGAGTGACAGTCCCCAGGGCAGGCCTGGCGCACAGTAGGCCCTCAGTGCAGATGACTCTCTCCCAACCTCCTTCCCCACCGCCAGAGGCCTCCCCTACCTCAGGGCAGGAATCAGAGGCAGCGTCCCTGGGACGCTTCCCAGCGGCCTTGTCTCCAGGGAGTACAAACTCCGTGATCGTGGGACATGTTCAGAGTATGGAAATATTTGGCCAAGCTTTCAGAGATTTAATTGAAATTAATATTATGCCTTATCAAAGCAGAAAGCTCAATGCTGCACCGGTAGAAGAATCTATTTAACCAATTAGCCGAGTCTAGCAGACTGTCCAGCCTTCACAAGGCCCTCACGCTCACTCTTCAGACCTAGTTGTTGCTAGCGCCATGTGTGTTGGACAAGTGACACAGCTTGACAGGCAATCGATGATGGCTTCAAGCAAGACCTGGGAGGTGGGGGGGGGGCGGCGCCGGCTTGCCATGGACCTATGGCCTTAGTATGAATGCTAAGTGAGCATTCACAGGAGAGTCCCAGACTTGAGAATCAACCAGATTAGGGCTCTAGCACCCACCAGCTGTGTGAACTTGACCTTGGGCAGGTCACTTAATGTCCTGAGCTGGACTTTTCACTTTACACAGCTGCGGTGACGGATGGAGTAACAGACATATAGTGGACACACAGAACTGGCATGCCACGGAACAGATCCAGACCAGTACTTTAAATTCTTCCTCACATGCATTTTCACCCAAATTTGTTTATAATGTCCTGAAAGTCTCCCATTCACATTTCCAATAATCAAAATGGCAAAAATCCCCAAAGTCTGCTAATACAGTGTGATGGCAAAGCCATGGCAAACAGGTATGGTGGGTACGTAAGCTGAGGCACCTCTAGTAAGAGGAAGCTTACAGTATCTTTCAAAATTACCAGGTTGATCTTGGACCTAAGAATTCCACTCTGGGAGTATATCCTGTTGAGACTTTCACATCCAAGCAGGACAAGCTGCGCACGTCCTCTCATGGCTGTGCTGTCTGCGAGAGCGAGGATGGAAGCACCTGTATCTCCAGCAGCAGAAGAAGGTGGGTGCCGTGTTAGCGCGAGGGGTGTACTCCTGCAGAGTGAGTCATGTGCCCATGGCTTAGCACAGTACACCCAAATGGATTGAACCAGGATTTCTCAGCCTTAGCATGCACCATCTTGGATGGGACTGTGCTTTAGTGGGGACTGTCCTATGACTGCATTAGATTTTGCAGTGCTCCTTTTCTCTCCCTAAGTCATACATCCTGCTGGTGACGATCAAGGAGTCTCTTGACCTCGTTGTTGGTGGCATGACGAGCCATCCTGGATAAGAACGCTGGGTTGTTTCATCAGGCTTCATCCAGCATGTGTTGGGGGTGGAAAAGGACAGTGTCCGTACGGATTAGGAAGGTCCCCCAGGGTGAGTGATTAAGTGACAGGAGACACAGAGCAGCAGAGATGCCACCTCTCCTGCAGTGAAGACATGGAGGGACGATGAAGGGGACACTGGACCCAGGACACAAGGGCAGGACAATGTCCCCATCTCCTCCACAGATTAAGAGAACAATGGTGTGCTATTGCTGTGGTCCAAATGGCCCCGAAGTTCAGGTGTTGCAAACTTAGTCCCAAAGATCTATCTATGTTAGTGGCATTTTCAGTTGAGGCCTTTGGGAAGTAATTATGGTTAGGTGAGGTCTCTAGGGTGAGGTCCCTGTGATGGCATCAGTGGCCTTATAAGAAGAGCAAGAGAAGGGAGCTGTCACAGTTCTGTCTCCCAGGTGTTACGACATAGTGTGAGGCCCTCACCAGGGGCAGGCTCAGCACACTTGGGCCTCCCAGCCTCCAGAACCATGGGCCAAAAAAACTCTGGGGTTTTGTTTTTGGCAGGATTGGGGGTTGAACTCAGGGCCTCATGTTTGCTAGGCAGGTGCTCTACCACTTGAGTCACTCCACCAGCCCTTTTTGCATTGGTTAGTTTTGAGATAGGGTCTTATTTTATGCTGGAGCCAGCTTGGCCTCCATCTTCCTATCTGTGAATCCCTAGGAAGCTGGGTTCGAGGTTGACCTCAAACCATGATCCTTTTGATCTCCACCACAGCACATAGCTTAAACTCTGTTCTTTATAACTTACTCACTCTCAGGTATTAAGTTATAGCCAAAGAAAACTAAGACCATTGTTAACACTTTAAAAACAGAAATTTCACATTAGAACTTCAGGGTTCTAAACTGATCTGGAAAGCCTAAGTCAGAAGCACAGATCACATTCTTGCCGGGAATCAGTTGTTGGAGCTGAGATGTGATGCCCCTTGCAGACAAGACATAGCGTCCATGCCACCAGCTGTAATTTATGTGCCCAAGGTGTCCAGTGGGGTGGGGTTCGGGATACTGTGCACAGCAGGCCCTCGGTGAGCAGGATGGGAGGCTGTGGGAATCAGACTGCTCTTTTCACCCTGCTCATGCTGACTCAGGGCCACTTGGCTACAGCCCTAGTCCCCGAGGTGGTCAGGCCTATGTCCCCAGTGACCACTCTGCCCTGGGACACCTCATCTCGGAAGGCAGAGAAGTCAAAGTAGAAGGAGATCAGGATCAAGGACTGGAGCCTGGTCCTTACCTGGCTGTTCTGTGTCACCGCAGGGGAGCAGTCACCTCTCTCTGGTCACCCACTGCAGGACACATCACTGCTGTCATGGAGCCCATGTCCCAGAATGAATGAGCAGGGACCTGGGGCCCTGCCCCAGTTCCTAGCATGGGACAGGGGACCCAGCAAGTGGCAGTCACACTGTGTGACTGGGGGATCAGGGGGAACTGGAGAACATTGTGGAAAAGAGAGATTAACCTTTAAAATGTCTCAAAGGTAGACATTCATCAGGTGGTTTATCACAGCAGGGTGAGGGGAGGGGAGTGAGAGAGAGAATGAGAGAAAGATAGAGACAGATAGGAGAGAGAGAAGAAAAGGTAAATTAGCTTAAAAGATGAATGAAACGCAGCTGTAAAGTCACACTCTTGCAAAACAGACAGGAGAATGTGCCTGGTGAGCTGCTGAAGTCAACGAGAGGCCACTTTGGTAAAACACCTCCTTTAAACCAGTCACAGGGTCATTTGGATTAGTTTTTTCTTTGTCCTGAGCCAGCTTTGTGGCCTTGGGAGGGCTCCCCACCTCCACTGTTGTGTCTTCTCTGTACACATGACCAAACGGCAACTCCCTGGGGAAGCTGCTAGAGGAGAAGTCTGAGGATCTTGGCAGGACCAGCACACAGCAGACACCACTGCTGATCAGGACAAAGGGACTGGGAGGAAGGGCATTCAAATAGTCACTAGGATCATAGGTGACTTTTTGTGGGGTTTTTTTGGTCATCTTATTCCTTTCTGAATGCTTCACAGAGCAATGTTTTAAGCTGGGTTCTCCCAAAGCCTCCTGAGACAGGGTCTTGTGTGAGGGTCACTAGCAGGGAGAGGTACGTGACTCCAGGAAGGGAAGGACCCAGTAAGGACATTGGCCCAAGTCACCTGTGGACAGTGGAGATCCGAGGGGCATCACAGAGCCCAGGGACCAGGAAGCTGGACTTCCGACCAGCGTTCATTGCGCAGCACCACACTGTCCAAGGTCAGTTCTCAGGTAGAGCGAGCTCCAGAGCCAGAGCCAGTCCACACACACTTGGTGGCGGCAGGTGGAAGTCAGGCAGCCATGCTGTGCCATCAGGTGGAAGGAAAACCACACACCTGGCACAGGCTGGAACAGGAACGTTCTTTTCTGAGAACCAGGGTGAAGGTAACAAAGCCCAGGACAAGGGGTGCTCTGGGACAAGGTGCATCTCTTGTTTAGTATCATCTCGGGAGTTCCTGAGCCCACCCCTGGGCTACTACCCAACTCTCTGGACAGGCGCAAGACTCTCTGGCCTCTGGACTCTCTGGACTTCACTGAGGCCACCTCTTCATGACCTGAGGTGGTTAACAGAAGGGACCCTAGGAAGAGAATGACCTTCTGCAACCCAGGTGAGGAGGCCTCCAGTCCAATCAGTCTCTACCCCTCTGTTCCCAGGCCTCCCGGACCCACTGTCCCCCGTCACAGTCCAAGATGGACACCTTAATGGGCCTTTCCCTCCCGGTACGCCCACAGTCCCTCTGCTGGGAGCCTCCCTCCAGCACCATCACCCATTGTTCCCATCCAAGGCACTTCAGCCAAGAGTTCAGCTCCAGGACAGACCTCCTGTCCATATGGCTCTCTTTCTATCTGTGACTCAGTGACCTATGGCCAGCATGGTCCAGCACCCTGGTCTCACAGAACGTTGATCCTCGGCTCTTCACAGCCTCCAGCCCCTTGGACATACCCTTGGGGCAGCTCCAGAAGCCTCCTAAGTTGTATATCTCTTCAGAGCTCCACCACACCTGTCCCTCGATCTCTGAAAACTCCTGCCCAATCAGAAGCCATGAACTTCCGAGCTGAGGCTCAGGCTCAAAAGCTTATGGTCGGGGTTCAAATCCCACCTCTGCCACTGACTAGCTGAGGGAACTTTCTGTGCCACAGAGTCCTTACCTACAAGGTGGGCCTAAGAATGACCTGTCCTCACTCATTCAGCAAGTGTTGGTTTGGTACCGGCTGAAGAGCAGCCCCAAGTCTGGGAGCTGGGCACAGCCCTGTATAAACAGTCCAAACCCCCGCCTTCCAGACAGAGTAAAACATAAGCAACCACCCAGCATGACAAGTGGGGTTGTCAGCTCATGCAGCAAGGCCAGATCAGAGCCTAACCTGAAAGACACAGCAAGCCACTTTGAGATACAGTTTGTGACCACACAGACAGTGAGGAAGAGAAGCTGAGGGTGCAGCCTTCATCCTGCACACCAAAAACTGACACCAAAACTCGGGGCAAGATGACCGACTGCATCTCCGACCTCCCGCCGCTGATGAGTCAGGCAGAATTGGACCACAGCTAAGCACTTTCATTTTCTGCAGCTCCGTTCTGGCAGGGGCCATACCTGATGGGATGTGAGAGGCTGTGTGGACCCGCCATGGGAGGGGTTGTGTCTTCAGAGAAGCTTTGCTGGCCTTCCATCTGCCAGTAGTAGGAGGCCCCCAAGGCATTCTGCTGCCATCAGATGGGCCCTGATTCAAGCACTTGCTGCAATCCCTGTGTGGATTCATGGAGGGGGCCAGGGAGGATGGAAGGACCATGTCCTGTGTCAGCAAACACCTGCCTCCCTGACGTTTGAGTAAAGGCCTCGCGGAGGTGAAGAAACAGTTTATGCAGATATCAGGGGAAGCAGCGCTCCAGGCAGAGGGCACAGCGGGCTGCAGAGGCCCTGTGTTGGGCCGCAGATCAGCATGTGTACACAAAGGGAAAAGGTCATGGTGGCTGGATGGGGTCAGGAGAGGCAAGGGCCACCCAAGAGATAACAGGTGACAGGTGTTCATTGGACCTCGAGGGCCGACATCTGGACTGGCTTCTACTCTGAGAAAGCAGATAGTCAGTGTGCGGTTTGGAGCAGAGGATGGACGTGGCAGGGGCAGGCTGAGGGGTGAGGAGGACTCCTCAGAAGGCTGTCACACCACCCTGCAAGATGAACTGTCACTCGGGCCAGTGACAGTCCCTTGAAGGTAGAGCCAAGAGGCTTTGGGTGAGTTTTTAAGACAAAGAGAAGAACCAGGAATGACCCCAGGCTTTGGAAGGCGCCTGACTGTGGACTGGGATAGGGAGGGGCGGCAGAAGCTTGATTTGGGCCTATGGAGGCTGAGGCTCCAGACAGGCCTCCAGGAGGGGTCATCAGCTGGGCAGTAGCAGGTGGGTTGTGGGAGAAAGCCAGCAGGGCCCAGCTCTCAGCAGGGCCAGCACAGAGCAGACCCTCCGCACAGGTGAGTGCAAGCCACCACTGCCCTCCACCTTCCCACCTGCTCCATCTCCTGGCTTACTCTCTGCTCTTCCTGCCCTCATGCCCATATCTGAGGGCTCCATCCTCTCTTGCTCTTGCTCTGTCATCCCGCCATGTTCTCCTAAATGGCCAAACTGTTCATTTGATTCACATGTGTGTACCAGACAGCTGGAAACTTCTGGAACCATCATGCCATGCAGCAGACAGTGCTATCACACGTGCCCCTGGGAAGCAAGAGGTGGCCCCTGTCACACACACCCAGTGTCCCACCATGACCCAGCCACTCTGCCTCCTCCTCGTGTCTCCTGTCCACCTTTGTGGAGGAGGAGTTGAATAATGGCCAGCAAAGAAGTCCTCTTCATCCTGTTCATCCTTGGAACCTGGTGATCTGTCACTTTACATGGCACAAGGGACTTTGCAGACATGATTAAGAGAAGGATCTTGAGACAGGAAGATGATAAGCCAGGTGGCCCAAGGTCATCAAAGGGTCCTTCTAAGAGGCCAGAGGCAGAGAGCAAAGATGTGATGACCCAGAGGTTGGAGCTACAGCCCGGGAACACAGGTGGTCTCTAGCAGCCGGCAGGGGTAAGGAAGAGGAGTCCCCTAAGCTTCCCCTCAGGGGGTGGCTCTGTTGACCTTGACTTTGGCCCAGCAGGTCCTGGTTCTGCCTTCTGGTCTCCAGAACTGTATGATAATGAGTTTGTGTTGTCTTAGGTTTGGACTTTTTGCCACAGCAGTCACAAGAAGCTAACGCATCTGCCTGAGGTCAGACCTGTCCTCTCATCTGGCCCCCACACCAGACTCCTATCCAGTCCCCAGCTGCAAGTCACCTGGGTCCCTTGCTGCCAGAGGAGCTTTCACAAGTCCTGGTTGGTCACATCCACACTGCTGATAATCAAGGATTTCTATCCCTTCACTCACTATGGTACTTAGGATAGGCACTGATGCTTGTCACCCTCTGTGCCCCGTGCTTATCACTCTTCTTGTATTAAGGAGAGCTCTTGCAATGGTAGAAGGTAGGGTGCCGTCCACAGAGGCAGAACTAAAATGAAGGTCTGTTGCCTTGTATGCCATGAAAACCTTGGGGCTTCAGGCACAGCTGCATACAGAAGTGCTTCCAGGAATCCATCTTTTAAGCTATACTCCCCTCTGAGATGACTTCTTCACAAGTAGGCTTTCCCCTCATGGTGGCACATCCCCCCCCACCCCCTCACCCCCAATAAGCCTCAGGCTTGGGTTCTTCCAGCTCCAGTAAAAGTCTCAGGGATAATAAGCATTGGCTGTGATTGGCTCTGCTTGAGTCATGTGCCTACTTCCTAACCAATCACAACAGCTAGAGAGGTGCAAGTATCTCTTTGGCCAGGACTGAATAATGTGTGCATACATAAATCCAGGAGAAGGAGTCAGATGGACTAGAGTCCCATAGGCTGAGTATGGGAGAAGAGTGGGTTCCTGGAGGAAACCCAGGAAGCAAAATACATGCTGAGCATGCAGGAATGAGGGATGCCCCTCCACACACCCCAGTCGCAGCCCTACTCACACTCAGCTGTTCCCAGATGTACCAACCTCCTTCTTTCCCCTGCCTCTGCCTTCCATTGACCTCTGCCTAAAGTGTCCCCATATCCTGTCTGTTCACGCTTCTCCATCAGGCGTGCCTCTTCCAGGAAGCCTCTCAGACACCTAGACCTTAGTACAGCTTAGTCCAGCAACTGCCCCCAGCTGCCTCCCACAGGTCTATCTCCCAGACCAGGGTGATATGACAGAGACTAACACTGAGTGCCATCCATGTACCAGGCTCCACCCATGCGCCTCCCCGGTTTTATCTCATTTAGCCCATCCATCAGCTCTGAGGGGTAGGTACTACATTCAATCCTCAGTTCAGGGCTGGGCTAAGAAACTGAGGCACAGGCCAGATGTGCCAGGGCACACAGGCTGCCTGGCTGCACACCTGTGCTCTCAACCTGGATCCTACAGCTCTCCACACAGCTCGGACAAGCAAAGAGTGCATTTGTTCACCTCTGGGTCTCCTGTGTCAGCTGGAAACACCACTCTCCTGTTACAGAATGTTGAAGACCACAGGTTTGGGGGCCAAGACAATCTAGATTCTGATCTGAGGACTTCGATTCTGTGAATTATTGAGCAAGTTTATAGTATCCCTGGGCTCGGTAACCTCATCTGTGAGATGGGATAACAATAGAACCTGCCTCTTAGGGTTGAAGATGAAAGAAAATCTCACTGTAACAGCACAAAGCCTGGCATGCAGTCAGAGCTTGAACCAGGTTAGCTTGAATCATGTGGGGTCAATATGGTGGGGGAAGAGGGCTCCTCTCCTTTCCCCTTGCACGGCACACAGTCAGGACGGCCGGCTGCCGAGTGGCCTCGCCCTTTCTGGCTCAGTTTAAAACCCTCGCCACATTCTAAGGCTGCTGACGTTTTGAGGTTTTGATACCTGGCTCCTCTTAGAAGACCATGCCCCCCCCCTCCCCCAGAGCAGAAGAAACTGGTCCAGCACCATGGTTGCCATGGAAACCATTGAATGTAAATTTCATTTTCTGCCTTGCCCAGCTAAGCTATTGATTCTGCAAAAGGGAGAGAAATTGGGAGCCATTTCCTTCCCAAAGTGAAGCAGAAAGCACAGCCCAAAGTGAAAAGAGAATGAGCTGTGGCCAGAGGATCGAAAGTTCCATGGGGAAACACGGAACTGGGAGGCTGTGCATGGGATGGGGAGGACTAGAGAGTCCCTGTCCCTTGACATTATCCTAACCCAGCTCCTATGACATGCTCTACGGCCCTGGCACACACAGTGGAACCTACCACTGTTGTGGACAAGTTGATTGCCCTTCTCCGAGCCTATGTCCTCGTGTGTAAAAAGCAGATAAAAATGACCACCTAGTAGGCTCGTCCTTGGGACATTGGCACCCTGCCTCCTACGGCCTCTCTGGTATACTCTTTTCTTCCTGTCCAGCCTGAAATTCCTCCACTGCTGTGACCATTGACCAACACCTAAGAAAAGAATGAGGTCTGCAGAAGCCAAGTGGGAGAGTTTGAGGTCACATAAAAAACAGCACGAGGACTAAGCAGAAGGGACACAGGACAAGTGAGTTTTGATGGTGCAACCCAGAGTGGAATGCCAGAGCCAAGAGTGCCGCAAGGATGTGAACCACATAAGCGTTGAGGGGAGGAGGGACAGACTTGCCAGCCAAACAAAGTCAGAGTCTAAGTGCATTTCTGGGCTGCAGAGGAGCTGACCCTCCCACAGTGGGCACTGATGCCTACCTGCTCCCCGTCCTCCCAGAAGTGACTGGCCAGGGCCACTGGCTGGAGAAGCTGAGGGAGAGGCTGCTTCTGCAGGAGCTGTCCACTGACTTCCCTGGGGTGATCCAGGCCTGCCCAGGCCCATGATGTGCCAACAGTACCCTGTCACATGAAGTCTTGGCAGCTGCACAGCAGAAACACTAATTGGGGAGTGAGACAAGCGAAGTGTCTTTAATGAGCTATCCTGTTGTAACTCTAACTCGTTTGCGTTATTTACAGAGATTCTGCTAATGAGGTGCCTGTCAGAGGGGGAGCCCCAGTGGGGGTGGGAGAAGGCAGGCCAACCCGAAGGAGTGTGTGTGTGTTGGGGGGTAGCCAGACTCAAAGGGGAGAAGGAAGGACCTCACCTTTGCTGAGCACCTATTGGCCCCAAGGCCCTTCATGCCAGGGGCCCAGGAGGTACCAGAGGGGTACAGGGCTAAGGGATCCACCCACAGACTCACAGGGAGTCTCATCCAACTGGTCAAACAGCACAGTCCAGTCCCCCAGGGACCTGCCTCAGGCAGATCACAGGCCCCCAGAACATCTGGGGCAGCAGTCACACGTATCATTGGGAAAGGGCCCCAGTTGGGAGGATCTGTCCACTCCCTGGCACCAGGACAGAATCCACAGTGGCCCCCTCAGCTCTTCTAAGGGAGTCAGCGTTCTTGTTCCCTGGGCAGAGGCCAGGATTCCCCAGCCATCCTCAGGTCCTCCTCCACTCCTCTAGCTCTGGATCTAAGCCCTGCCCCCACAGGAGGGGTTCGCTCTGGGTCCAACCATCTCAGTTCCAGTGGAATGGATTTGTCTGTAGCTCAACTGAGATGACCTGGCCTTGGGGCACTGGGCAGCCTGGGGTGGCTGGGCTCTGCCTGAGCTGGGGGGCAGGGCTAGGCTTGGTAAGAGGGAACTAGCTTGCATAAGGGTGGGACTCAGCCTGGGTTGGGGTGGGGCTCAGACTGGACAAGGAGGATCTCAGGCTGGATTTGGAAGACAGTGTCGGTTTGTAGAACTGAGTATCAGTTTGTGGTCACAATTAGGGCACTGATGATGATGTTAGTCTTTTTTCTCCTGTGAAATAGGATTAATGAGAGCTGCTTTTCTGGAATGGACCCTAAGAGACAGATGTAGTGAAGTTTCGCAAAGTGTAAGGCACCCAACATCTACCTTACTTATCCTTGCATAAGTAGCAGTGGACCAAGGCAAGGGTGCTGAGGCTGAAACTCAGTGCTCCACCCTGGGGATCACTTCCCTGGCTAATCCTGTCCCACTGGGCTCTGTTCTCATTGTCACGTCCCCTCTCTTCTGCTACCACCTGTCAAGATTGGCATCTCTTAATTATAACGTCTGTGTGTTTCTTTAGGAGCCATGTAATTCCTCCTGACAGCCTCCTATTTAAAAAGAAAGTCAAACACTCAGAACTCTGTTTAAGAGTTGAATCTTGTGGGGGAAAAAAACCACATTAATTGCCAAATGTTGCAAATTTCACTCCGACCTGGTAGCAAAAAGAATATATATTTTTCTTTCTTTCCAAGAGTACCAGAGAAACCAGTTTGAACACAAAGATGGCTTCAGATGTTGAAGCTACTCACTCATCTCCAAGCTCATCCAGCCAAACCCCTCCCTCTCATCACAGATGGAGAAACTGGGGCCCAGAGAGGTTAAGTGACCTGCCGCAGGTCGCCCAGGCTGAGCGATGCCCGCAGGCTGCTCGTGGTCCTCATGCAGCAGCTGGCGCATCCCAGGAACAGAGGGTGCATTCCTTGTGTGTGCATCTCAGTCAGGCCATCTGGGCCGCTGCCCACCTGCCTGCAGGGCTGCTGTGTTTGCAAGTGCTGCCTGCCAGGAGCCTTGTCTGGGACAAGGGGCCTGGGGAGACCCTGCTCTGAG